>NW_028257058.1:600000-1200000 GCF_035046125.1 Drosophila serrata
ATGCTTAGTATGAGACTGCATAGAGTCGTGGTCAGTCGTCAGACAGTGCTATGTAGGTCGCATCAAATCTGAGCAATTTCCAACTATATGTTTAGTTTAGACCAGCTTTTAATAGAACATTATTCGAATAATTCATTATCAATCAATGCATTGCCTTTCCGGATGAAGCCTTTAAAGTAGGTTTTCTTAAGTCTACCATTTACGAAGAGATTTAGTTGAAACGACTGGAAAATTATCGAGCAGAAAAGCTATAGCCGCGTGTTTTACCGACTATGAGATGCTCCGTACCCAAAGCATTGTGGGTGGAATTAAAGGAAACATGGACATCACATTTCATTGTATTTTATTATGTTCAAATGTCTGAACAATTTAAGTTAAACTGATTGAAAAGCAGAATAAAATGTTCGCTTATGTCGCGTTTAATATGTTCCTTAAAACATATTGCGAAACATCCAAATAAAGACAAATGTAATAATCAGCGTATTTTTTTTTTTTGTTTTCATACATTTCTACCATATCTCTTTATTGCAATCTAATAGGAAGAGAAATATCGAAAATACGAAATTATCCCTAAGCAAGAAAGAAAGCTAACTTCGGCGCGCCGAAGTTTGTATACTCTTGCAGATTGAAATTCGATCCCTAAGAATTAATACAAAATAAAATATATATGTATTTATGTTCAAAAACAATAAAGTAATGCCTGCTTTCATTTCATTTTCAGAGTTTTGCATTTTCATCTATGTATATCTAAAGATCGAAATTCTAGAATAATACAAAATGGCTATATCTCAAATTTAAAAAAATATGTTGAAAACTGGAAAATTATTATTCTTTTTCTAAAAATTTTCCGACTATCATCAAATTTATTCTAAAATTCTAAGATAATAGGAAATAGGTAAATATTTTGAAGAACATTGAGTTATAATTATTTGTGGTAATAACTTATCGATCGTTCCTGCGATGCTCTATGATATAGTAATCCGATGTTCATCAAATTAAAGTCGATTTTCTAGAATAATATCAAGTTTGATGAAAATCTGTTTAAAACTTGAAAAGTTATAATTATAATAATTTTTTTTCTGAAAATATTTTGAAAAAAATCGCAGTAATAATTTTTTGAGTTGTTAATGTCTCCTTTGTTTCTATGTCAATTATATTATATAGTAGTCCGATTTTCACAAAATTAAAACCGAATTTCAAGAATAACACAAAATGGCTGATAATAATTTTGTTGAAAACTGAAAAAGTTATGGTTTTTTTCTAAAAATTTTCCGCTCCTTCCCATGGCAGCTATATGATATAGTCTTCCGATCCGGCCTGTACTGATTTATATATATAGTGAGAGTATATATATATATAAGGAGAGTATATATATATATAAGGAGAGTATATATGTAGAGGACTAACTGCATATCATTTAACTGATAACTGAGAGACTAGTTGGCGAAGAAACGGAAAGACGGATATGGATAGATCGACTCGGCTGTTGATGCTGATCCCAATTAGAAGAATTTTGCATTTTAATTTAAAGTATATACATTCCTGTCCCTTTGTCCGTCTTTCCGTTTCTTCGCAAACTAGTCCCTCAGTTATCAAGTTTATGAATAAAACTCTGCAGTTAATCTATATGGGCGTTTCCAGGATGGCGAACGGTACATTCGTACGACGTAAAATGGAAAATAAAAAAAACCCAAATTATCATTTTCGAAACTTTTTTTTTTGCACGATTAATACATTTTACCGGTATTATTTGTATACCAAAAAGAAAGCTTTGTAATTATTGCAAAAAAAAAAAAACACTGCATCGCGAACGCTACAAAAAATAGAAGTCTTGTTTAACATCATCTTGAAAATTGTGAAAGTCTGCGAAATGTGGCGAGTGATTTAATATATACAACTTTTAAACAACAGTAAAATAATATTGTTGTTGATTTATATAAGTAATATTTAATTATAATTATTAATTTTACAAGGTTATTCCCGATTTAGAACTGTACATCGCGAACGCTACAATATTTCCATTCGGTTTTTTGCTCAAATTTGGTAATGAAATTGTTATTAAAACATAACTTCAATACATAAAAAAATAGTAGAAATAAAATTAATTAGAGACACGTGTTTTTTAAAGAAAATATATTTTTGGTACAAACTAAAGAATTTTTTTTTTTTTGCAAACTCTTCTTTCTTTTATTTTTGTAAGCCCAACTTACGATGGGTAACGGTACAATATTGAAATCGCTAAAAAACTGTCTTCTGCTCACAATCACAAAAATGTTTTTTTTTTTTTATCTTTTAAGTACCAACAATAGCCAGTATTTGAGAATAAATTTCCAAACTTTAATCCCGACTGCTTGTCAAGGAATGACAAAAAGACAACTAATGGGATCACGAACGATACACAAAAACAGTATCACAAGTTTAATTCGTCTTTAATTTTCTGAAAATCGGACGACTATATCACATAGCTGCCATACAAACGATCGTTAGATATAGAGGAAAATGCAACGATCATCGAGGAAAAAATCAAATGGAGACAAAGTCCAAATCCCACGAATTCCAATAATGCCAAATGATCTTTCATTTCAAGTTATGCGGATTCAGTTCCATTCAGTTAGATTTTGCGGTGACAACCAATAAGTCGCAAGAGAAATCGTTGGAATAGCCTGTCCCAGTGCTGTAAAGCCAAAAAATAATATAGTTTACCATATCGCTCATAAATTACATAGGTATTTGAATTTTATCAGCGATTTTGTATCACTTTGGAGTTATATAAAACATCAATTAGGAACGAGACAAAGTTCGCCGGGCTAGTCGGTTTTATAAATACAGTCGAGTCCCGATAATTCGAAATGGCAAGGGGATCACTTTTTTTACGAATTAGACGGGAATTCGATTTATCGAGATTTCTATTTAAAGGGGCTCAAAAATAAAAGAGTCGAATAAACGGGGTTTTTACATTTCACATCATGTTTACATATGTATTTAGCTTTATTAAAGTTAAACAAACATAATAAATATGTACATTCATTTGTACGTTTTTCAAATTAAAGGAAAATTAAACAACAAATTAACAAACAAAATTAAGCAGAAACATTAAATTATTAAAAACGAAAATTCAAGATTTAAAATAATTGTTAATTTTTTATTGCTTCGTGTTTTTTTCTTATATTTTTTCCATTGCGTTTTCTAAACCTATTAGGTTGTCAAACACACTATTTGGCACATCATGAGTCGAAAAATAATGTTTAAGTTGAGGAATTAATGCTCTGGTTTGTAAATTCTATAAAATTTCTTCTCCTTTCTGATGCCTGCAAAATCTAACGTCGCTTTAACTACAAAATATTAGCATTACGATTTATAAGAGGTTTCGAAGCAAAATTACGATCTTTGCGTTGCGCCAAATACTAAGAATTACCGAGGGGACCAAAATGTATGGAATTTTTACGAATTAACGAAATAAGCTGTGAGCCACTATATATGTTTTTATATGTATGTATATACCGGGGTAGTCAAAAGTATTTTCATAAATTTACAATTATTTTCACCGCCAAACTTATTTTTGTTATTATTCTTGTTTTTGTTGACCGATTTCTATGACTTTTTTTTTTATTGCATAAATTGATCTATTCAGAAACAAGCTGAAAACGAAAACAAAAGATAACGGTTCATAGGACAATATTAAAAGCGAAAGAAAATGTGTCTATTTATTTTGGATATATGTATATACATATGTAGCTTAATAAACTCAATTCCAACCAATTGAAAGCCTTCATTAATACCTAAGCAAATTTGTTTAACTATTAATAAAGTAACTTATGAGATTGTCACAAAAAAATATTTCATTGTAATAGCATTAAAATTAAGACGAAAACAAATTATGTGTAAATATTACACTGTAGGTGCATCTATTCTTTTACTTATAGCACTTTTCCATGAACTGTTAACTTTCGAATTCCTTTTTGGCTCGCTTCTGCATAGATCAATCTACGCAATAAAGAAAATTTCAAGGAAAACGGCTATGAAACTAGCCGAAGAGTTTATTTATATATATATATATTTTTTTTTTTTTTGGAGTCATAGTTTTGCGGTTCTAGGTTTTTTTTTCATAAAAAGTCCATGGTATACTTACCTAAAGTCTAAATAATTTTTTTATTATTTCTTTTAGAATAAAAGTACTTTTTTCTTAAAATTGAATACAAACAGTAAATTGTACAAAGAAATTAACTGGTAATAGGTCAAGAGTATAGGCTGTTTAATCACAAAACAAGAAAGGAATTTTAGTTCGGCACGCCGAAGTTTGTATACTCTTGCAGATTGAAGGAATTAACATAATATTAGGAATATATATTTATGTTAAAAAACAATTCTGCTTTTATTTCACTCACATATACATATAACCTTTTTTTATTATTCTAGAATTTTTAATTTTATTTTTATGAAACTCGGACGACTATACATATTATATTTACAGTTTTACCATTCACAGTTTTGCATTTTTCTCTATATTTAACGATCGTTTGTAATGCTGCTACATGATATAGTCGTCCGATTTGCATAAAATTATAACCGAAATTTTAGAATTGTACAAAATGGAATACAATACACGGTTGAGAGCATATAGAAGACTAACTAAAAGTTTCATTCAGAAAGCTACAAAACTGAGAGACTAGTTTGCGTAGATACGGACAGACGGACGGACAGACGGACATGGCTAGTTCGACTCGGCTGTTGATGCTGATCAAGAATATATATTTTTATATGGTCGAAGATGACGCCTTCACTGCATTGCAAACTTCTGACTGAAATTATAATACCCTGCAAGAGTACAAGTACAAATTCGTATGTTGCCAGGTTGCATTCAAAAAACGTTAGAAAGTCCCGTTGTGGTTTAGTATATTGATTTCCATCAAAGCTATTTGGCCTCGAGCCTGAAATTTATCAAAGTTGCGGTCATGCCCAATTTTATTTTCTGTATTCGCTAGCGATGAAACGTAGTTTCTTCAAGATACTTCGTGGATAGTACGCTATGTACATATGTTTAACAATAACACCTAAATAGATATATTTTTCTCCGGCACGCCAAAGAAAATGCTCGTTCCCTGTTAGAAGGGGCGTGGCCTCGCAGCATGTCGCGCAGGACGGCGTTTTATAAAACATCACGACTGGCAATACGCTGAAAGGAGGAAGAAATAGGGTAAGGCTGGGCGGGGTTTTCCACAAGGGTTAGGCTAGGGGTGAGTTTTCCTTTCCTTTTTCTTACTAAAACGACGGAAAAAAGCACACACCGAAAACTGGATGTGTTTTGAAGTCCTGCGAGTAAACTATACAAATTGGGATGGCGGCATGAAGAGCAGAGCTTAAAGGGAGAGTTGAAATCGATTTAAGTTAGTGAATAACTAACTATTCTTCTTCTTACATAGTAATATCTCATTTCGGAGCTAAAACTAACTGAAAAGGGGGGAAAAACAAAAAATGTTAATTTAAAGGAGCGAGCTAACTATTATTTGCCCCAAGAAAGTTAAAAGACATTTGAGGAGAGAGGGAGTGGGAGTACTTAACTCACCCAGGAATATATGTACGTGCATATGTATATGCACGCGGAGGAAGAGAAATCTAAGCATTCAACCCCGAGCCATGTATACCCATACATACGTATGTATGTGTAGCGCTGCACATAAATTTCTGAGTATGTGGCAGTTAATACATACATAAAGAGCACCCTCATTATGTTAAGCAGCGGCGGAGCAGCCGCCATGATGCTGCCACAAGGAAAATAAGCTAGAAAGAGCAAAAGCAGAAGTTCAAGGCATGAGGCTGAGCACGGAGCACGGAGCAGGCCAAGAAAATCAAGGAAACCCCATCCCTAATTTGCAGGGGGTTTTTCCAAAGACTTCTTCAGCGTGCAAAAAGACGAACGCAGAGCTTGAAGGGCTCACAAAGTGTATATATCCACATCTTATTTAATGCGATATTATAATATATCTTTTGTACATATATGTATACTTATGTAGTATTTTACGTTTAATATAAATGAACGTGTATGTATTATTAGGGGGGGGGGGACTCAACGGGTTATCTGAAAAGAGAAAAAGAAAATCAGGCAAACTTAATATATGCATTATTAATTATTCCACTAAGACTACCCATTTATTGTAAGATTCAAAATATATTCTTGGTCAGCATAAAAAATCGAGTCAATCTTGCCCCTATTCATCATATTCCCAATTTTACTCTTATTTTTATTACTCAATTTTAATTTTTTCAAGCTTAATTAAACAAAAATTATTTAAATATATTCTTTTTGCTTTCGAAATCGAAAAACAGATATCTAAAATTCGTTTCACCACCTTGAGAACTTCACTATAAAAATGGTGGTTTTATAAAAATAGTATGGTTTCAAACCACGAAAGCTTTTACGTGTATAAAAGAACTATATAAATATATAGTTGCAAAATAACGTATTTATTAAAAAAAAAAAAACAACAACAACAAAAAAAGGTTAAAAAACATACAAATATGAGTTTCAAAATAATTTATTTTTAAAAAGTTAAAGTTAAAGTTTGGGTTCAAAATATGATTTACTTATTATTTGCCATCTTGAAAGTATGCAAATATAATGGAACTCTTGGCAAGTATTGTAAGTAAAAAAATAAAACTCGCGCAGAACCGGCAATAAGGGGACCAGAGCCTCCCCTGCCTCACAGACTCAGTCTCGGGGATTGGTTTGGATATTTGAAAACGAAGCCCCGCCCAGCCACTATTTTCTGCGCTTCTCGTTTTTCCATTCTTTTTTTCTAGACCCACGGCACACACGCTTTTTAACGGCCCTCATAGCCCTTTGGAAGACGCCGTGTTAAAAAGCTCCATTAATTTGGAGTCTCATTTGCCTTAGCGGTACAGTCGCCGTAAAGTATGCTGCACAAAAATGTCACTCTCACTGTCCCGGGTGCCGATCCCCTTAAAGTATGCAATCGCTTTACAAAAATGAAACAGCCATTTAGGTTGAGGAGGATTTTAAAGATATGTTTGTATGTTTGTCGGACATGACTCCTTTACTCCCTATAGGTCCCTTGCAAGGTTTTGTAGAAAAATGTACAAAATTATTAATATTTTTATACCCTTGCAAGGTATTATAATGTTTTTTCTGTTGTAAATTTAAATTATATTTATTTTATGGGAAGGAAAATATGGTACACGTGGGATATGGGCCTGGATTAGTATTATAATTTCAGTAAGAAGTTTGCAGCGCAGTGAAGGAGTCATTTTCGACCATATAAAGTATATATGTATATTCTTGATCAGTTCCCTCAGTTCTGAAGCTATCTCAATGAAACTTTGTTAGTTTCCTATATACGGAATGCGCCGGATCGTACGACTATATCATATAGCTGCCATAGGAACGATAGGAAAATTTTTAGAATAAAATTATTGCTTTTCAAGTTTTGAACAGATTTGCACCAAATTATAGCCATTATGTATTAATATAGAATTCTGTGTTAAATTTTGTGAAAATCGGACTACCATAACATATAGCTGCCATACAAACGATCTTTAACAAGAAAGGAAGCTAACTTCTGCACGCCGAAGTTTATATACCCTTGCAGAAAGAACTTCGCTGACTAGGAATCCATGAAAACGTTATAATTTAAATTGTATTCATTCCGGTTTTTTTTTATAACTTTACACAAAATTGTAGATTAAAATAAAATGGCTATATCTCATATTTGATGAAAATCTGGTGAAAACTGAAGAAGTTATAATCTTTAATTTTATTAATTTCTTTTATTTCTTATAAAATGGCTATGTATCAAATTTGATGAAAATCTGTTGAAAACTGAAAATGTTATTCTTTTTAATTGAATTAATTTCTCAATCGTACCTATGGGAACTATATGATATAGTCGTCCAAATTTCATTCATTTTACACAAAATTGTAGAATAATATGAAATGGTTATATCTCAAATTTGATCAAATTCTGTTAAAAACTAAAAATGTTATAATTTTTTTTGTAAAAATTTTCCGATCATTCCTATGGCAGCTATATGATATAGTCGTCCGATCCGGCTTGTTCCGACATATATACGAGTGAGAGCATATAGAAGGCTAACTACAAAGTTTCATTCAGATAGATTCAAAACTGAGAGACTAGTTTGCGTAGAAACGGACAGACGGACAGACGGACAGAAGGACAGACGGACATGGCTAGATCGACTCGGCTGTTGATCCTGATCAAGAATATATATACTTTATATGGTCGGAGGTGCCTCCTTCACTGCGTTGCAAACTTGTGACTGAAATTATAATACCCTGCAAGGGTATAAAAATAGAGGAAAATACAAAACTGTGAATGTCAAACTGTAATTATGATATGTATAGGTGAATAAAATGAAAGCAGGCATTACTTCATTGTTTTTTTTACCATAAATATATATAATTAATATTGCATTGATTCCTAGTCATCGAATTTCAATCTGCAAGGGTATACAAACTCCAGCGTGCCGAAATTTGTCATTTTTACTTGTTCTTACTCTTTTTTTTTAGATTACATTAATTTACATGACTATCACAACATTGCAACCTTATTTATTTAAGGGGTTACATACAGTTAGAATTTAAAATAAAAGAAGGTGATTGAGAATGCTCTATGTAAAGTGAATTCCAGACTTTAAACGTGCTTTTCTCAAAATGGTGTTTTCAAAGTCGGTGACCAACATTTCTCAAAAAAGGGAAAGCCCGATTAGTCTCAAATCTTAACACGACCTTCTTAAATTATTTTTTAGTAACTAATCGAAATTTTTTTCCTTCCAATAAATATTTTTTTTTATAAACAATTAAAGGCGGGAATTGATTTTTTTATTTACGAAACTGCCATTTTGTCAAAAAAAATTATTTTGCTTATTCCTTCGATTAATTACTAGATTTGACATTACTCTAACTTAATGTGTTTGGTTTTTTAATTTCGGTCTTTTCCAAATAAATATTTTTACTAGTTCTAACGCTTAAAATACAGTTAAAAGATACTATAATATGTGTATACATTTTTTTATTAATAAGTTAAAGCTTTTCTTCAGAAAACAGTCTGAATGGCCCCCTAACTGTATGTAACCCCTTAAGGCATAATACATTATTTATAACTTATTTGAGTAAATCAAATAAGTATCCTTTTTTTTTTAATTGATTAATTATATTTATTTTCGCCGGAATCGTTCAAAAGCCATTGGAACTTTACCAGACGTTAAGGAGATGGGAAGGAAAATGTGGTACATATGGGATATGGGCCAGGATAAATAAGTAACAAAAAAAATCTAAATATGAAAGTAGCACATAACCGTTAGATTTAATATAAATGTAATAGATTTACTTTTAAAAGGTATACATACATTTAAAAAAGTTATGAATAGATATTTAAAATGTAAGTGAATATTCTATTCGAATCAGTTACTGCTATTAACTGTTCAGAGAGAAATCAAATTATTATAGAACCTCGCAAATTAATTAATTAATTAATTTAAATTAAGTCATTGAAAATATACATAAGTATAACGCGTTTCAAAATGTTTTTTTGTTTCAAACGTATAGTTTAGTTAGTTTATTGTTAGCACTCTATGAAGCGATTTTTTAATAGCCCCTAGAAGTACGGATAATTTAAAATATAAACTTTAGTTAAGTACAGTAGACGCAAATGCATATCGATGTTATAAATCCATCTTTAGAGTCAACATGGCTTATTAACGAAGTGACCCTCTATTTTGATGGTTTAATTAATATACTTGTCTAAATATTTATTATTTTATTTGATTTGAATCAATCTTTAAGGATAGTACTCGAGGTAAATTATTTTTAAGCCGATCAGATGGCAAATCTGACCCAAAATACCGTTTTAAGCATACTTACGCATAACATAGCATTATTCCTTAATAAATATCATATCATTTCATCATCATTGTCAGCATAATTTTAATTTCGTAATCGATTATCATGGCAAAAAAAAGGATATAAGTAATTAGTAAGCCTAAGTTTTCGTACCCTTGCAGATTCTAATTCTCCCAAGGGGTTATATATAAAATGGTGTTAAAAAACAATTAAATAATGTGTTTTTTCATTAAATTTATCTTATCATATTATTCATACTGTCTTGCAGTTTGCTTTGAACGTAAGAGGCTTGTTTGAGATGGCTAAATCGATTCGGTTTTAATCCAGATTTTTACTTTAAAGCCGGTCGGAAATGTGCAAGTTCTGACTAAAATTAAAACACCCTGAACTGTTATAATAATTATAAATAAATAAATATAAAAGAGACTTGACAGAATCCATTTTTTCAATCATATAGATTTGACACGGCCATAATATGTACATGTTTCAAGCACCACGTTTTTACACAGTATATATGTACATTTATATTAAACACACATTTGTACATACAAAATACACCCGCACACGGGGCATACAGAAAATTTTCCTTTATCTTAAATACCCCGAAAAGCTTTGGGTTTTCATTTCATTTTTCCAAAAACTTACTTAGCCTTTTTTGTAGCCCTCCTGTGCCTTTCATATTCCTCCCTCTTCGCCTTCCAAATAAGTTGGCGCCCTTCTCCCTTTCAGCATAAAACATAAAACCCAGGGCACACGGGTGTAGGACTCTCTTTTCTTTATATCCTTCTCCGCCTCCCCCCCCCAGCTTCCATTTCCACACACCCTCACACACATCCCCCCCCCCCATCTATCCTGAACTCCACCACAGTTGTATCGCTGCCGGTTTCTTTTTGGAACATTTTCCTCAAACTCAAGACGCCTCTCGAGTGTGGGTTGGGTTTTCATTAAAAAACATCCTTCGCTCACATACACACTCGCTCTTCTCTATATGCATGTGCATGTATGTATGTACATACATAAAAATGTCGTATGAAGGGTAGAGAGGGGGGGGGGGGGGGGGAGAGAAGAAAGATAAGGCAAGGGGGTAAAAAAAGTGCTCTCGGGAAATTGAAGAAAGTTCAACTCCGGGAAATATTTTTAAGCAAAAAATGTAGCTATGGCATTCGTGGCGCTAACAAAAATGGAAACGACTTGAGTGCGTGTAAGTGTAACGCTTTGTGTGTAGATATGCGCAGATGCCTGCGTGTATAAAGCACACTCGGCACCATTATCTTACCATACACCTTATACGCGAAAATGTGGTTGCTCTGCGTACATATATATATGTACATATAAATACTTATACATATATATATATTTGGTAACCCTGTGGAGAATTAGTTTGATATTTGATATTCTTCCTACTAAGAATTTATTAGAAACGCTAGTAAAATAAGAAATATGCACACCTTATGGCCAAGATATCGCCGAAGGGCCCGCATAAGATCCGTTTTTCAACTATCGAAAATTGAGCTACTATTGAAATGATTTACTGGGGTGTTATGATGTGATTTAAAATGTTGTATAAGTTGAGAATACAAGTTTTAGTCTAACCAGTAATAGCCTTGGGATACCGTTAACTCGCTGCTGCTGCTGCGTCCCAGCAAATTTCCTATGCGGCACTAAGCAGCCTGCAATCCACGTCTCCGCTGTTCTAAGTATGTACTACAAACATACATACGTACATATATACGTACGCTCGTACATACTTGTGTTTCGTGCCCATGTGCTTCTTTTTGTGTTCGTCTGAGCGCAGAAAGGAAGTTCTAGTGCCTGTATGTACCCATATACAGTTTCGTGGCGCTTTCTTCATATTCTCCCAGGTTTTTATAATTTTTTGGCCTGTGGGGGGATGTTGGAAGACGAATATGGTACTCAGTTTTAGAGGGTTTAGGAATTACCTAGTCCATTTTTATTGTTCGCTGAGGATTTAAAGAGGCGTTAGGGGTGAAAAAACCTACCATGTATCGTCAAGTTGAGATGAAAATAAGGCGGCAATATTATTATGTATGTTGTATTAGAACAGATTAAGAAGTTAAACGAAGATATGCAAATATACCGTTGTTCAGTATATTATAGTATTTGGAAATATTGATATATTTCATAATTTTAGAGATATATTTTTATATACATATATAAACTATCAACTAAGCCTTGCATATTCTTATCCGAAAACTAAAGAGCAGAACAATTAATGTATTTGTAATTCATTTTTTGTACTCCTCTCCTATTAAGTGTCATAAAATATATAATATCTCACATAATCTCATCTCGTTTAGAAATAATTTGGTTTGCTGAGTAATTATCCCAAATAATAATATAGCAGGAATGCGTCGTGATCATGGTTCTTGGTTTTTACAGCGAGTTCCACTAAAACTAGGACGTAGTCCCTTCGATTAGATGCTCAGTTTTCAACTTCTTATAAGCAATATCGAAATGGTGGTGAGACAATGTTTGGTTGGTGGTTCGCTCTGCCCCGAACAGAACAAAATGGCTGCTGTCCAATGGCCCTGCTGTTGTAGACGCAGGGTGGCTGCGGATGCTCGGGACAAATCGACATTTTATGGGAAGATTCTTTGCCTAGTATTAAGTCGGCAGGATCCCTATTCCGGAACCCTATTCCGAATACCTATACCCTAGTTCTGAAGATTTTTATGTAAGGCTGCATTTATGATTCATTTCGTACCGCAATATGTTATAGCTGCTAAAAACCTATATTATATAATATGTAAAGATGAATGTAATGAAAATGCGTTGTTTTTTAACAAATACGTTTATTATTTACAACATATTTTAACAGTGAGATAATGTTATTATATGCGATTCTAAAATAAGGTTTCTATTATACATTTTATATATATCTCCGGTTAGTTTTCTTTTTCACTTGACTAAAATGAATCGTATTTTATAGAACTATTTATTACACCATGGAAACGGCTGCAGTTAGCCTACTTTCTTGTTTTAATTACCTTGATCGTTCCACAAAAAGCTGAACTAAAATCGACAACAACCTTAGAACAGGAAGGGAAGCTTATTTCGGCACTCCGATCATTAATAATTTATACAATAAAAATTATATGTAGCTGTGTTAATAACAACAAAGTAATTGCCACTTGCATTGCAGGAACCTAAAATATATTCAGTTTTGCAGCTATAAACTTTTGGAATTTATTTCTACATTTAACGATAATTTCAATGTCAGCTATTTAATAACGTCTCCCTATTTTTTTTATAATTAAAACCGAAATACTAGAATAATACAAAAAATAAATAATATCTTCAATTTGATGAAAATATGTTGAAAACTGAAGAGGTTAAACATTTTTACTTGTATTAATATCTTGATTGTTCCTATGGCATCTATGTATATGATATAGTAGTCCGATTTCCATAAAATTTAAAACGAAATTCTAGAATAATGGCTATATTTCAAATATTATTGAAATCTGTTGAAAGTTGGAACAGTTGTAATATATTTTGTAAACATTTTCCGATCGTTCCTATGGCAGCTATATTATATAATCGTCCGATCCGACCCGTTCCGACATACATATATACGAGTGAGAGTATAAAGAAGACTAACTGCAAAGTTTCATTCCGATAGCTTCAAAACTGAGAGACTAGCTTGCGTAGAACGGACAGACGGACGGACGGACAGACGGACATGGCTATATCGACTCGTCTGTCCATTTCTACGCAAACTAGCTATTTGAATGAACCTTTGCAGTTGGTCTTCTATACACTCTCACTCGTATTTTATGATTTCATGAAGTTAGGCATAGAGCCATTTTGTCTAAATCTAGAATTTTGCTCTAAATTTTTTAAAGTGTCGGACTACTATACCATATTGATGTCATGGGAACTATCGAGAAATTATTACAATTAATTATAACTTTTTAAGTTTCATAATTTTTTGTTATACTTGAAATATAGACATTTAATATTATTTTTGAACTACGGTTTTAATTTTATGAAAATTGGGAGACTATATAGTAAAGCTTCCATAGAAACTATCGTTACATGTAAAAGAAAATGCCAAACTGTAAATATAGTAAGTACAGTAAGTAATGACAGTAAGTCAGTTTCCTTGTTTTTTTAGCATAAATATGTATGATTTATTTTGTATTAATTTTTAATGAATGAATTGCTATCATCAAGGGCTTACAAACTTCGGCGAGCCGAAGTCAGCTTCATTTCTTGTTTCATAGTGTTTTCAGCTCTTTGCATTAAATGAAACCTCAATGATATTTATATCTTTGTATGAACCAACATCCAAAAGTTCTTCTACAACCCACCACCAGCTGAAATATCGTTAAAAAAGAGAAAGGTTTTCAGGATTTTAAGCTAAAAACCAAGGGGTTAAGATATCCTCCCTTCCCGTTTTTATTGAAACCAACCTACATATGTATGTATATAAGACATTATATACTTGAATACATAAAATGTTGTTGTCAATTCTGTGTAGTTTTTAATTTTGTTCCCTTATGTATACATATTTATTCCGATATGGTTTGATAATATGATATTAATATAGAAATCTTTGTGCTTCTCCCTCTAAGAAGCTTAATCCAATTCTATTCCCATTAGAATTAAAACCTTAAATCAAAATTCGGGATCCCGAAGTTAACTTTCATTCTTTTTTCTTCTATCTAAAAAAGGATATATGGGTTTTGCTCTGTTTAGTTCCTCATAGAACACATAATTTTACCCTTCAAGGGTATTATAATTTCAGTAAGAATTTTGCAACGCATCAACAGCCGAGTCGATATAGCCATATCCGTTTGCAAATAGTCTCTCCGTTTTAAAGCTATAATTTTTCATTAAATTTGAGATATATCCATTCTTTGTTATTCTTGAATTACACTTTTCGTTTTATGAAAATCTGACTACTATATCATATAGCTGTCATAGCAAAGATCGTTAAATGTAGGGGAAATGCGAAACTATGAATATAAAACTGTTACTGTCAAACTGTAAATAAAAAAGTATAGCTGAATGTAACAAAATTAGGGATTAATTGTTGTTTTTAGCATTAAGTATAATTTTATTTTACATTGTACATTGTATATTGTTAATATTATTGAATAAGTCTAGTACAGTGCGCAAAAAAGTTATTTCTAGTCCCGAAGGAAAAAAAAAACAAGAAAGGAAGCTAACTTCGACACGCCGAAGTTTATCTACCCTTGCAGATTGAAATTTGATCACTAGGAATTAATTCAATTTAAATTATATATATAATTATATTAAAAAACAATGAAGTAATGACTTCATTTCAGTCATCTATGCATATTATATTAACAGTTTTACACTCACATATTTTTGCATTACCCCTATATGTAACGATTATTTTATTATTATTTGTATGACAGCTATATGATATAAGCTTTTTATTCTAATAGAAATAGAATTCGATTAAGATCTGATTTTTATAAAAGTTTTATCAAATATGTAGAATAATATAAAATGCCTGTCTTAAATTTGATGAATATCTGTTGAAAACTAAAAAAGTTATAATTTTTTTTGTACAAATTTTCAAATTGTTCCTATGGCAGTTATATTATATAACCGTCCGATCTGGTCCGTTCTGACATATATATGAGTGAGAGTATATAGAAGACCAACTGCAAAGTTTCATTCAGATAGATTCAAAACTGAGAGACTAGTTTGCGTAGAAACGGACAGACGGACAGAAGGACAGACGGACATGGCTAGATTGACTCGGCTGTTGATGCGAATCAAGAATATTTATACTTTATATGGTCGGAGATGACTCCTTCACTGCGTGGCAAACTTCTGACTGAAATTATAATACCCTGCAAGGGAATAAAAAGTATTTCTAAAGACCAAGCAGATGTGTTGCCAAAACTATTGATACAAATAAAATGGGTCAGGGGCTGGTGTCCAGTTTCGGGAGTTAAACAAAAAAATATGCAAATAAGTTTGAAACAGACTAAAAAATACATAAAATCGAGAAAAATGTAACGGAAAAGGGGTTGAAAAATCACAGAAAAGGGACAATTGACCGGCTGCAATTTAAATGCTGTTCTTCCACTCAACAAATAGATTTAGTTCTGCATATTCGAGAGAGTCCATCCAGCTGGCGATGTCCAGAAACGGGTTTTCTTTCCCAGAAGAGAACCAGTTGGACATCTTCTAGGCATTAGGACATTACCTAACATCGTATTGTTGTATTTTATGCACTATAAGAGTCCGAGTCCCAGTCCAAGGACCACCGGTAGCCGGTCAATCGGTCAGTTTGACTTTTGTCAGATTTCTTCGAGGTGGTTATTCCTTGACTCGGTCATCCCCTAACTTTGGCGAATAGATAAAGGTTCTGTTCAACCGAAAGCTATAACAGAAGAAGGCGTAGAAGCCGGCAAACAAATAATAATCAAGATAAAAATATAATTTCGTTTTTTAAACCACTAGTTTTTATGCCCTTGAATGGTATTATGACTTTTATGACATTTCCGACCCTAAAAGGATGTATGTACATATATTCCTGGTCAGCATCAACAGCCCTAGTCCCTCAGTTTTAAAACTATCTGAGTGAAATTTGCAGTTGGTCATTTTTTACTCACATCCGTTTATATGTTGGATCGGACGACTATACCATATAGCAGCCATAGGAATGATAAAAAAACAGGAGAGGAAGCTAACCTCGGCACCCCAAAGTTTTTATACTCTTGAGATTACAATTCGATCATAAATAATTAGCACAATATATTTTATAAATATTTGTGTTAAATTACAGTTACAGTTACAGTTTTGCATTCGCAATTTGGGATTTTCCACTTCATTTTTCGATTGTTTCTATGAAAATATGTTGAAAACTGAAGAATTGAACATTTCTCATTCTTAAAATGTTCCGATCCGTCCCGTACCGACTCATATACGGACATGGTTAGATCGACTCGGCTGCTCATGCTGACCAGGAATATAAGTAAGTACTTACATGCGTTGCAACTCTAACTAAAATTTCAATACCCAGCAAGGGTATAAAAATGAAAAGTTAAGACATTTTGGCGTTTCTTATATTCTAAGTTCCCAAAATGCAGATGTTGAATTGAAATGAACATTCTCGCAGATCTATAGGTGTGAATAGAGTCCTGAACGTAACTCTAAATGAAATAATCTCCATTTATTTTAAACGAGCAGCGAAGATGACCGAAAATGAGGCCAATTAATTGAGTACACTTGTTTTTTATTTTTCGTTCCCCAACCCCTGATAAAAGATAATCGACTCTTTGCGAAAAAAACACTGCGTTGAGAACAGGATGAAAAAGAAATCTGTGCAATGGGAATACGTTTTTTCTACTCGCACTTTGCTTTTTTCGCACTTTGCAATTTTTTATGTGGCAGCTGAAGCAACAGGAGAAACCTGGCTCGCTGTCGCTTTTTTCTTGCGCAGTCCCAGCTCCGGCTTCCCAGTTCCCGCACCATTCCCGTTTCCCACCATCCCGCTTGTTAATTAACGTGACTTGTGGCACTCTTTCGGCCACCGGACAACACAGTCCTGCGGTTGTGGCCGTCCTGCGCCGCGCCGTATTTGTTCAACATATAATGTGTTTGCTCTCGAGGCACCATCCGCCGCCCAGGTCAGCGATTGCTGGAGCGGGGCGGAGTGGGTGTGCAATAAAAAAGAATGCAAAGAGCCTTCGGAAAAACACTGCCGCTTAAAGGTCGGAAAATCGCGGCAATTACTTCTCCGGCTCCCATGCGAATTTGCGGGGACCAACAGCTTCTTTTTTACGCCGCCGCTCGTTGGTGATTTTTTCTGACGACCTTGCGTGTTTTTTGGGCTTTCGAAAAAATGTAAATCGGATTTATGTGTACCCCTCCCAGGGCCCCCACCAATGTATGCAAGAGAGTAAATTAATTGCTTTGCGGTTTAACGAGTTTTTTAATCAATTTGCGTGGTTAGCTAAGCATTTACAAATGCTTCCGAAATATACACATCAAGTGTTAATAGATATAAGAAACCAATTGTTTAACCATATCTCTTTATTCGAAAAACTCTTTTAATAGGGTTAAAATAAAAAACAAATTCAATTATTCGTCACACTGAAGTCTGCAGGTCGAAATTAAATTTAGAATTAAGAATCGATCCATATATATTTAATACAATCGGTTATTCTTTACTGCGTTGAAAACTTCTGACTAAATGTTTTTCCTTTTCTTTTTTTACAAAATTGAAAGTGAAAACTGAAGAAATAATTTACCTTGTTAAATAAAACATTAAGTTAGAAAATCAAGTCATGAGTACCCACAGAATTAGTTAAAAAATATATATGTAGACAAATTTCGAAGCGATTGGTTCAGTACATTTTGAGCTGGCGTTTACACCGACTTTCAAAATTCCACTTTTGAGGAGAGCGCTTCAAAGTTTGTGATGCTTTGAACACCAATCGACCTTCATTCATATTGGGCATATTTATACAAAAAAAGGAATTAATAAAACAACAAATGTTTTGAGGAACAAAAATTGATTTTTAATATGGTTATTATTCGTACAAGTAAAGGGAAAAGTATGACCATTTCTTAAATATTTTTGTAAGGGACGAGGACGAGGTGTTTCCCGCTGTCATCCGCTAGGTGTCCTTCACAATTTTTCCACACCGAAGGGATATTTTTATTTCGTGGCTAAGAGCGGACGAAAGAGAGCGAGAGTTTTGCGCTCTTACTGCGTCGACGTCGCGATAAACAGAGAGCGATTATAAAACGAATGGAAATGGAAAAGCAGTTGAAAGTCCCCGATTTCGACATTTAATATTAAAATGTTATTTATTTTCACCT
The DNA here is from genome assembly GCF_035046125.1 of Drosophila serrata. Lineage (NCBI taxonomy): Eukaryota > Metazoa > Arthropoda > Insecta > Diptera > Drosophilidae > Drosophila > Drosophila serrata. The sequence goes on from NW_028257058.1 coordinate 618,710, forward strand.
AAGCAGAAAGATGTTTTTGTTTCTTAAATAAAAAAACCAAATCAAACATTTTAATTGTTTTTAAATCAAAAACTTTTTAAGAATGAAATATATTTAGTTCTTAATTAATTCTGCTGGCATCCAGCACCTTCAACAATTTAGTATTGTAATATAAATACAATAATTACCAAGAAAGTAAGCTATTTTCAACATATTTTTATACTGCGCTTCTACTGAACCAAACAGGAATGCAAATACATTTCCCATCATGTCAAGCTAGTTGCTACTTATAAGTTAAGATAAGACAAGTTTTAGTTGTAGTTTTTTAGTAGTCTTAGTTGCATTATTTTTCGACTGAGGCTGTCAAAGTGATAACAATTGATTGAATCTTTCTTCTCCCCTCGAAAATAGTGACAAGCAATGGGCATATCAAAGCCACTATTTCCAAGGATACAATTATTATTTATTAAATAGTAAAATAAAATCAAAACAAGGAAGAATACTTTCTCTTTTCTAGTTTTGATTTTTACCTATGCAAATTGCAATTAGATCATGAATGATATAGTAGTCATTAGTCAGGTTTTCATAAAATAAATACGATATTCTGAAATATTAAAAAAAAGTAAACTGTATGAATATATGAAAATATTATTAAAAACATCAAAGTTATAATTTTTTTTAAATTATTTTCATCAGATTAGAAGCGAAGCACTAGAATAAAATAGAACAGCTATATCTCAAATTATATATGTACATTCATGTTTCTTCTTGTACCCTTTAGGGTATTATAATTTCAGTCAGAAGTTTGCAACGCAGTGAAGTTAATACAAGTATATTTTCTAAATCAGCATCAACAGCCGATTACAGGATCGGAAACGTCTTCTTCAGTGCGCTTCTTACTTTTGACTAAAATTAGAATGCCCTGCAAGTGTATACAAATATCACTAGATCGGTCTAACTTTGGCGATATTGTCTCCTAGACTTGGAAACAATTGTGCTCCCTTTGGGGTGTAATGTACGCGTAACCGCCATGCTTTCTCCTCAATTTTTCCGCCCAGTGCTACTCTCGTTTCGGGCAATTAAACTTGGAAAATATAATAACAATAAGAATTTGAAGAATAAACAAGGACGGAAGCTGACTTCGGCACGCCGAAGTTTGTATACCCTTGCAAATTCGACCACTAGGAATATAAATGTATATATTTAAGTTCAAAAAACGGTCTCCCGATTTTGATTAATTTTTAACAAAATTCTAAAATAGTACAAAATCTGTTAAAAGCTGGAAAAGTTAAAATTTGTTTCCCCTATAATTCCTACTGTTCGTCGTCCGATCCGGCCCGTTATATAGGAGTGAGAGTATATAGGATTCCAGCTGAAAGTTTCATTCAGATAGCTTTAAAACTGGGGGACTAGTTAGCGTAGAAACGGAAAGACGGACGGACATGTCTAGATCATCTCGGCCTTGGAAGCTGATCAAGAATATATATACTTTATATGGTCGAAAAAGTCTTCACATGTTGCCACCTATTAACTAAAATTATAATACTCAGAATGGGTATAACAAGAAAGGAAACTAACTTCGGCGTGCCGATGTTTGTATACCCTTTCAGATTGCAATTCGATTATTACTGTTTTACATTACCAGTTTTGAATTCGCTCTATATTAAATATAAATAAATGAAATTAAAAAAATCTGAAGAACTCAGAAAAGGCAACATCTCTGAGTAGTTGTAACTTTTGTTCTATATTAATGTCTCAATCGGTCCTATGACAGCTATATGATATAGTCGTCCGATCCGGCCCGTTCCGACTTATACACTAGAGAGAGAGAGCGAGAGGTTGGAAATGTCTCTTTCACTGCGTTCTTCTTCCGTATTTCTGTCTGACAATTATTATAATTCCCTGGAAGGGTACAAAAAGGTTAAAATCAGAAACTGAAATGCGGAGACATAGAAGTGAACACTGGAGCCGGCCAACAGAAATACATTTGAAAAATAAGAAAATACGACACAAAGGGCAGCCAGAAAAAGTGGAACAAATTTGTGGCATTTCTCGTATCCCTCAGATACTTCTCCCTTTCCCCCATCTTCGCGTTTCTGTTGATTTTTCTTGCTCTTCTTCTCGAAATTAATTTTTAAATTGTTTTTAACGCGGCGGCGGGGCCAACAAGAAAACTGGGCCGCGTCCGGTTTAATATTATCGGGAGTGTTGTGTAACAAACACACCCGCATACGGACCCACACCCTAACCCCCACCACTCCCTGGCCGGACGGACTCGACACCGAACAAAAACCCTTCATTTTCTTCAGAAAACAACGAGGGACGAACCTTCCCAGCATCGTCTTCGTCCTCGTCTTGGCCGGATTTTTCTCCCCTCAATTACATTTTATTTGCGCAAAAGTTGCTGTCTCTCCCTCTCACCCAACTTCCTGCGGCACTCTACTTAAAGCTGGTGCAGGACTATATTCCAATTCCGATTGCCATGGCACTGCTAGCGTCATCCATCAAGTCGGCCTTGGCAGCAGCGTTCTTTTTGCGGAAGGAAGCGCGCCGCGCCATGCCAACAACATTTATTTTAAAAACTCAGAAGGAATATAAGAAGAAAAAAGGAAATATAATGAAAGACAACAAAAAAGGGCAACTACAACTGTACAAGCAGGGTGGCAGCAAGGAAGGGGGTTGTTTTGCTGGACGTTGGGTGCTGACTGTGGGGTGTTGAGTCCGGGGTGTGGGGTGTGGGGTGTGGTGTGTGTGTCTGGGGGGGTCTTGGGCTGCCTTGTTGCTTTGAGAAAAGAAAATGGCCACATGTAAAGTATTTTTTAAACTTACATTTGCCATTTATATTATCGAGGTGGAAACTACAGTAGCTTCAACTCCAAAAGTTAGGGATACCAGATAAAAGAGGAACATACTAATATAATTAGTTTATAATTATGCACGCTGGTAGAGTGATTACCTTCAAGGCTAAATATGTATGCTGCTGCCCACTGCCAAAACAAAACAACTAGACAAAATTTATTATCAGATGGCACATTTAACAATAAAAGGATTGCTTGGACAGGTAATCAGACCAATAGGAAACAGTTTTCATTTGGAAAAGACCGACCAAAGTCTTATTTATCTTTCGGAGTGAATTGCGGGTAGACGCTTTTTCCCCCTTGCCTAAAGTGAAACCTTTTGTTGGGAATGTTGCTTCTTATGATCGGATTCGCCGTCTATATATGTACATATGAATGTACATAGTATATAGTAGGGAACGAAGTGATATCTATCTCGATAAAACATATCGGGCATGTAAATGTAAGATTGTACATTTGTTCTTTGTTCGATTGAACTTTAAACAGTAATGTCATATACATGTATTCACGTCTTTATTTGAGGTTTCGCAATTCCCATAGCATAAGTTAATAATATGATATAATATAGGAGTACTTTAAATAATATATTAAATGACATGTACATTTTTAAGCTTTTCGCGGCACTTCCCTTCTTTTAAATAATACTATTTATGGTACATTTGGAGCTGCGGTTGAGAGTAAATTTCAAGTTGTTTTTATCTGATCTGTACATTGATATTTCTGTCGTACTCCAGTGCGTGTGTTCATATTTAATGGACAGAAAGCCCAAAAAATAAAAAATAAAAATTGGAAAAGCGGCAGTGCATTTTGATTGAGGAATATGTAAATGATCTATGGTTAGGCACGAGGGATGGTGACGATGACGATGATGATGATGATGTTGAGGAAGCCGAAAGCGTTTAGAAAAATCAGTGTCCGAATATTCCAACCCTTTTATTCACACTTTCGAGGTCCACCGCCTTGGCCTGACCCATATCCCTTCTACCTTTATATGTCTGTCTGTCTGTCCTGCCAGAGTGATTGCTTTTGCTTTCTGTTTGTCCTCCGCTTCCGCTGTCCCCTTTGCGCCGATTGCTGTCCGTCCGCTGTATGCATAAATTAGCGAGCAGCGACCCTCGGCGGTATGATCGCAGATACACCGTTGCCGTTACCGTTACTCACTGGAGCCATCTGGTACATCGTTGAGAGTCCCCTCTTAAGCCCGAAACAGCATAATGGATTTTCGAAGGGGGTTAGGAGAGAGCTGAGCGACTGGACCGAAATGGGGCTCAGACCGGGACAGGGACAGGGACCGGGACCGGGACCGGGGCAGGGACCTAACCCTTTCCAAGGGTTGTTTTTGCGCTTGCGTCTGCGTGACCCTGTGGTCATGTCCCATGTATGATGAGCAATCGGTTCACATCGGTTTGCCAGCTAGCTTACATCTGCTGCCCATGCGTAGATCATCAGCCAGAGGACTGGCAGTGTTTTCTACAAATACCATATAGAGCAGCATAGAAATTTTCTTATTGATTTTTCAACTATCTCAAGTCCGTTGCGCCCCAACACGATTTAAATTCTACTTAGGTTAATATACGTAACTTAACTCCGGATGAATGAATGTCGTAGCAGCAGATGTGTGTAACTTCCAGATGCAGGTACAGGTACTAGTAAGATATTCGCGTGTCTCTTCCCCATGAGATACCTAAGAAACTAAATTCACCAGGGATCGAGTGGGGAAGTCGAAGACATTGCCTATAGCTTTCCTAGCTCCAACTTTCCTAGTCCGTATTAACCGGAGTCGGAGACTGTCTGGTGAATGGTATTACATATATACCACAAGTACCACGTATGGAAATGTCTGTATGAGCCCTGTCTAAATTTATGCTTTTTTATTCGCCCCTTCCTGTGCGTAACCATCTGTCTTTCTGACCACAAATCGTGGTCGCGGCTCCAGACGTCCAGAGGGGTCACTACATCGTACAGGTAAATATATGCGATACCAAGTATCTTTCAGAATTCAAGTTTCCTAATAATATATTTTATGAAATCTTTGCTTCTAATATGTGAAATACATACATTTATTACAATTCTTTCAAATACCTCGAAGCGGACAAAATTGGGAAGGAGTACGCGCATTGCATTTATTAATTTATAAGTATTAACTCAGTGTTTGCAGAATACACATAATGTGCTGCTCCTCCACAGCCAAAGTATATGCCAATTACGAGCGTATATGTACATATATGCACATACGCATGTTTATTTGTATATTCGCATCATGTACATATTATATATAAACATACATATAGCTAGATACATTTCCCAAGAGGAAATAATTATTGAGGTTGGCTATGAGGCTGCTCATGAAAACACCATTTCGCAGTAAAAGCAAGATCGGCTTAAAACATGATATATCTAAATTTAACAAACAGCTCATCGGTACTTATTCATATTAGTATTTATAATGATTAAAATTTAGTGGCCATATTATAGATATATGTCGGATTCAGATGGATACGAAGCACACAATATTACGCTTAGCAACATTTTTCAACTTTTCTTAAATTGAGGAACTGTACACGATTGTAAAGACTGTACAAAGGATTCATCATACCAAATAGGAAAATAGTGCGAATAATAAGCTTAATATCTATATACTTATTTCCATAGGAAACATGTACACATGTATATTTGCACGCAGAGTGGAATGTGGATGTGTAAATGCAATTTGGCTTGCATAAATAATTGCCAAGTGCAGAGTGACTGGAGCCGTATATGCTTACATTATGCTTGTATGTACATGTACATAAATAATACATACTTATGGTGGCCGGGGAACTTTTTTTTCTGCACATTTAGGCCTAATTGTATCGCTACGAATAAGATTAAATTTTAAACATGAGTTATATATATATATATATATATATGATATGTGTATCTATACACGAGATAAGGAAAATTTCAGGGAAATCGGTCAACAACAACAAGAATAACAACTAAAAGAAGTTCGACTGGTAAAATATATATATATATATATTATATAATTGCAATAAGGTTTAGATCTGCCAATCTGTCAAATCTTATCTTAAGAAGCTAGGCTAATACCTTTTTATACCCTTGCAGGGTATTATAATTTTAGTCAGAAGTTTGTGAGGGAGACTTTACCGGCCATATAAAGTATATATATTCTTGATCAGGATCAACAGCCGAGTCAATCTAGCAATGTTCGTCTGTCCGTCCGTCCGTCTGTCCGTTTCTACGCAGACTAGTCCCTCAGGTTTGAAGCTCAATCTCAATTTCAATGAAACTTTGCAGTCAGACTTCTATATACTCTCACTCGTATATATGTCGGAATGTTTTTAGAGAAAAATTCGTACTTGTATGTTTTTTGACATAAAGTTACATAACTTATATTGTATTGATTCCTAGTGATCAAACTGCAACCTGCAAGGGTGTAAAAACTTCGGCGTGCCGAAGTTAGCTTCCTTTCTTGATCACATTGATACCGATCAAAAAACTCTGCTGTGAATAAAAACAAGTCCAAAGCAAGTTCTGTATTATCACCTATTTAGCAGATTCACAATATACGATGACAGTTCCGTCCGGGCCTGGTCATTTACACAGAAAAGTACATGCATGCATTGCCCATCCTCCTGATTATTGAAAATATGCATGCGTATGATTCTTGCGGGTAAAGTATATACCATTTACGGACATGCCCATGTATATGTACATGCACGTGTCTGTACACAAGCTGCTCATTTGAACTGTACACTAACACACGTACTATAATTATGTACCTAGGCATATATGTAGGTACATACTTACTACTTGAGCACTTATGTACATATGCGCCTTTATAGTATGTACATATATACATATGTATGTCCCTACATATTTAATTGTGAAAGTCCTTTAAAGAGTCGACAAAATAAACAATAAATGCAAACAGCCTCTTGTTTTAAAAATTAATTGGTACATACCACATGCATGCATATATCTTAAAAAAATTTATTTTCTTAAATTATGCATCCGAACATCTGTAAAACGTTGCCACATCTTTATTCTCTTGCAGTATATTATAATTTAAGTTAGAAGTTTGTAACGAAGAGAAGGAGTCATCAGCATCAACAGCCGAGTTGATCTAGTCATGTCCGTCTGTCCGTCTGTCCGCCTGTCAGTCGGTATCTCTGAATCAAATTTTGCAGTTGGTCTTCTATATACTCCCACTCACGCGGCACGGGTTGGATTGTACGACTTTCATGTAGGTGATATAGGAATGATCAATGTTTTTCAGCATATTTTTTCTGCCATTTAGAGATATGGGCATTTTGTATTATTTAGGCATTTGGGGTTTAATTAAATGAAAATCAGACTACATAAAATGTTAAATGTAGAGGCAAAGTCAACACTGTAAAGGTAAAACTGTAGCTTTAAAATTTTAAATATAATGAATAATATTATATATATATTATTTTTAAACATAATTCTACATATATATTTAATATTGTATTAATTATTATTGATCGAATTGCAATCTGCAAACTTGGACGTTCCGAAACTAGCTTCCTTTCATGTTTTCTTGCTGATATTACTAGTACTTTTTGAGGTAAAAAGACTGTTAATGTTTAAATATTAAATATACAAATGGCAGAAAGGATTTACGTAACTGTAACTGTGTTTTTCCTTCTTTTTTTTGTTTAGAAGCAGCCTTAAGACGTGTCTGCAATACAGCTTTGGAAAAAAGCTGAACGAAAATCGATGGAGGTCGATATGCTTGAAGGAAAATCGATTAAACATCCGGCACAAAACGGCGTTAGACTGCCTCTCTCCATCGATATCCATATGTAAGTACGTAAGTACGTTTGTACATTAATATAAATATATATATAGGTGTGCAGACACACACACAGAGTTTCTAAACCCAAAGGGTTTGGAATGTGCATATGTACTCCTGCTGCTCCTGCTACCAGAGATGCAATGCACATGCACAAGTGTGTGTGTGTCTTGTATATAGGAAAACACGAACTGCACCGGAAATGCATCCAGATCTGGCAGGCACACACACACACACACACACACACACACACACACACACATGCAAAGCAAAGTGCAATGTATAAACATAAGCTAGACAGCAAATAGGACCATGGACGTGTGCGAAAAAGGGACGAAAAAGGCGGGGGGAGGGCCAGGCGGAGGCCTTGAAGTAGACATTAAATCATGCACAAATTTGCATACCACCAGGTTCAGAATTCAGGCTCATGGCTCTGGCCGTGGTTTCAGCAGGACAGCAGGACGGAAGGACAGCAGGACAGCAGGACGGAAGGAGTGAAGCGAGCAGGTTGGGGTTAATTTTGGGTGGTGGTTGCAGTGGTCATCATTGCCATATCGCAGCCATATATATATATGTATATATATATAAGGGATGTTACTAGCGGAAATGCAACTCGGAGAGACGCGAACGAATGCAACCGAAAAGTGCACTTCTGCCACCCCTGCCTTTGGTCGCCGTGCGTTGTGCGTTGTGCGTTGTGCGTTTTGTGTGTGTGCTCTGTGTGTGTGAGAGTAATCATTTTCGCGGGGTGGCGCAAAGGGATGATGATGCAATTTAAATGCATCTGGCAACGCGTGTGGCATGGGTCAGACATATTTAGTGCCAACACACACACACACACACTGAAGTGCACGAAGAGCGAATCGCGTCTGTGGGCTTAATCGACACAGCGTTGGCGTCAACCGATGCAATTGCACTGAGAGAAACCAAAAGACAAACACTGCGTCAAGATAGAGAGTCTTATGAATTTGCACTTTGAAGCGATACGAATCGGAGAGCGTTCAGTTAAGTCTCCCCAAAAGTAAGCCCAAGGACTCGAAAACGCATTCTGAACAACTGTTTCACCTGTTTTCAAGCTATTGAAAGTTAGTGGAAACATTGCATTCGCTCTCGAAATTAACCGAAATGCTCAGACCACACCAAGACGCAGGCGTATTTTCCGACAGTGTCGGGCTGCAGCGTGTCCGAAAGCACAACTGACTTTGCAGTTGCAACTGCAGTTGTTGCCAAGAGCGCCGGCGCCGAAGTTGCCGCTGCCCCTCGCAGAGCGAGTGCAAGAACCTGGTCCCCGTATCCGCTGCATTGCATTTGCATTGCATTGTTGTTGCTGTCGCTTTTTGTTTAACGCACACAACATTTTTATCTTATAATAAGGCAACGCCGCCGCCGTCGCCGCCGCCGCCGCCGCCTGTCCCCAGTAGCTCTTCCGCTCTTCCCCCTGCCACGTAGGTGTTCTCGTGGAGTCGGCGATGATGATGATGATTTTTATTCTCAAATTATTTTTTCGAATGCGGCATTTTGGCATTCACAGAAGCAATATTCCATGGAGTAGAACAACAGACTGCGGATCGTCCTGACCCTCGCGCAGCGTTTTTATTTATCAAATGTGTGCATAAAAATACATAAATCGTGTTAAGCTTAAGTGGATTCAGTGAATTGAGAATATTATTGCAAACACAGTTGCAGTCCAAGTTTAAACCTATATCATCTATTTTTTCTTTCAATTTACTTACAGATCATCATAATTTTAACAAAAACAATAGACCAAAGAACGTTTTTGAATGAAATATTAATACTAATAGCCGTATTAAGATATCAAATCAATCCAACAACTCAACCATCTTTCAGTTATATAAGCAATAGAACAGATGCAATTAATTATCTGATTTATGTACTCATCAACTGTAATTATCTTAAAAAACATAAAAACCAATAAACCACTAAACCAACCAACCAAAAACAAAAACCACGACCAACGAAAAAGCCAACCCTTCGAAAGCCATCAAAAATAAAGCGTTCCACTAACGAAAACGAGAGAATAAATATTACAACCGTATAAAAAGTTGCAAAATTGAAATCAAAAGTACAAAACAAAAAGAATACAACAAGGAAAAGCATATATAAAAATCCAAGCAACCAAAAGAATATACCCTTTAAAAATACTTACAAGGAACCCAGCATTACTACGTAAAGAACATTCTTTTGTATATAATCTTCGTACTGACGCAAATAGCTAGCTATCTTGGCATTTATAAAATCAGAGCGATTTTGGAATTTAAAATTAACAATAAAACGTAATTCTCACACAGCAACATCATACAACAATTGAATGCAATCACCAGACACACTGACACCGGAACAAACAGTTTGAAATACGAATACCACATACCCTACAGCTAGCACTTGACACATTCCTAGTCAACTAGACATCTCCAGAAGAAACTAGTGTATAGTAATACTTTTCGTAAAATCAATTAAAAACCACAAAGAAGATATAAAGATAAATAAGTAAAACTATATCAAATAATCATATAGGAATACAAAATAATATCCAAACAGTATATCATATTATCAGAACGATCACGAAAATATTACTTATAAACGATAAACGATCAAATAAAGGAGATAGACTTGACATATTTTTATTGATAGGCTTATTCTACACCGCATTTGGAGAAATTATTGCATCAAAATTATATTTTTATATCCCTAAATAAACAATTATCGAAGAGAACGAAACACTTTTTTAAAAATCAAAATCAATTATTTAGAGAGCGTAAACCATAGGAAGTTATCGGGTAACAAATTGTGATTGTAAAATTTAATTATAAACTAATACCAACCGGAATCCGAACATAAAAGAAAATATTTTGTAATTTTGAGCGTAAACCGAGAACATTTTAGGCGAATAATGCAATATTTCGCGACTCCGTAACCGTGTGCCTTATTCCGGCCTTATGTTTCAAACTCATGCAAAATATATATATTACAAAAATAATAAAAAACACAGAAACAGAAGGTCAACCGGTAGCAGTAAATCAGTAAATAATTAAAGACAAGGTATGCCACCTTCATAGGCCTGCGGCAGGATCCAAATGGATTATCCAGGTAAATACTCAATCACTTACCAAAGACAGACCTTATAAGTCATACAATTTACCACTTAGTCGAATATCAAAATTTATTTATTATTCTAATTCTCGTTTTCAAATAAAAATACGAAATAAATAGGTGTCTGTACTTAAGTATCAAGGTCGTAATAAAAGTTTTTTCTTTTTTATTGCAAAGGCAAACATAACATATGGTTTATATGTCTGTCAAATTAATATTCTTTTCATTATTCCTTCGATTAATTATAGATCGGCCGATATATATGTACGTATGCAGTAGACGAATCTGAACTATGCATTAAATCAAATGATTTGAAGCGTGCTTAACCCCAATATTGAAAATGATTACTCTGTACAGGTCTCATATTTCAATTGACATATTTTATAACTTAGTTAGCTGAATCTCCTATAGACTGAGATCCCTTTAAGTTTACCTTTTGGAGGCGAAGATGCTTTTTCTCGGGTGGCTGTAGCTCAATAATCACTTTATAATGTTCCTTTGTGTGTCTAGTTGTGGGCATAGGAAATGTAGTAGCCAGCTTTTATCCTCTGCACGCAAGGATCGCAGGCCAGCCTTCGTGCTCATTTCGATTTCGCTGCATGTCTGCCACACAAGTAGTAGTTTCGCCGACTAAGAGCGCGCTGAAAGAGAGAAGAGAAGGATACCATCCTCGAGTACTGAGCATGGGCAAGGATGCTTGGTGGACACGACACGAAGACGGCTACGAAGACGACGACGAGTGATATATATTGCGCCGAAGGTCCTAGCGGCTGATGCCAGGAAAACGAAGACGTTTGGCTTACTTTGCGCCGCGCCAACGAGGACGTTGACGACGATGGGCGACGTGGCAATGTCTTCGACTCCGGCTTTTGTGTACAAGTTTTCTATTTCTAAGCGCGAGACATACTACTATCTGAACCCCAGCAACAGTCACCGTCATATTTATACTTGGTCGGTGGCGGCGGCAAAATTAGTTTTTCCACAACTCGCGTTCCGCCAGGTTATCTTTTAGTTCGTAACTGGCAACCAAACACTTTGGAATAATCTCAGCTGTTCTCAAAAGTTCGTTTCTGCGACTCTGCTGTTTTTATCCGAATTTGTCTTGGGCAGTGAACTATATGAGCCATGAGCTCGTTGTCATTTACCAATTGAAACTCAAAGACTTGTTACAAATGTGTAAGCAAGTTTTAAGAAAACGAGGTAAAGCAGTGCCAATGTTTTTAATTCGAACCAAATACCATGCACTATATTCAAAAACTGTTCAAAAGTAAGCATGTTAAACGACAAAACAAATTGTGAGCTAAGAATCGGAAACCGAGAAACGAAATTAAATAACTATACACAAATTCTAGTGCACAACTAATCGCAAAATTGCGAATTTTAACTACTACCTATTAACCAATGGTTGTGCGTTTCCCGGCATTATGCATCATACTAATACAATATAGTTGACAAGTCCATAATTATATAAGCAAGAAAAGTAATAATAATAATAACAATAATACTAATAATAATATTAATAATAATAATAATAATAATAATAATAATAATAATAATAATAATAATAATAATAACAATAATAATAATAATAATGATTACAATTATATATTATTATAAGTAATAATATAACATATAATAAAAATAATAATTACAATAGTAATTACAATATTAATAACAGTATTAATTAGAATATTTATAATTATAATAATAATAATTATAATAATTATTATAAAAACTGTAATAAAAAATAACAATATAGTTGAGACCGCTATGGAAACTAAGACAATTAGGAAGGGCATAATCATCTATTTAGATCTAGTTCAGGAGATATGGGTAGGTAGGTTTCTTTATTATTAGTTCCTTATTAATTTATTACAAAATTGCTCAATTTTTGATTTCAAGAGAATTGACCACCTAAATGTAAAAGTAAAATAAAAGGCAAACGGAATTTGTTAAAATAATCTATTGAAATTAGTTGTAGGAATAAGCAACTGAAAGGAATAAATTGGGATTACATTCTGAAACATTGAGTTCAGAAACGTGGTACCAAGAAGTCTTATTTACAGACTCTTAAATATGTACAGAAGTTTTGATTGCTAGTTTTCCACTTTCTATATATATGTATTTACTAAATAAATACAATTATTATTATTAAATTAATTGCAACTACTTTCTCAGCAGCATTTTCGAACACAGACTAACACGTGAATAACATACACATTTTTCAGACCCTGATATGAGATTGAGGATATAAGGATGCTGTAGCTAACAGGTCCCAAGAAACCAGTTGGACTGGGGAGGCAACGCCCAAAGATCTGAGTTCGGCAGGATTTGAGTTCGAGACAACATCTCCCCCTTCAATCCCGATTCCAAATCCCACCCCGATCTCGACTCGATCCCAAACGCAATCCCCACTTGAATATGGATGCTGCTGACTTTTGGCAACAGGCTCGCGCTCCGTTCGGCTTGCAAACAGCACTGCACCAGTACAACTCCAGCCAAAGTACTTCCCACCCCCATCATAGCACCATGCACTCGACCATCATCCTGCAGGAGGAGCACGATCTCTTGTCGGACATCCATCCCCAGGACGGGACTGCTGCCGGCACCGGGCCGGACTCCGGGCCCGACCAGGATCCGGCGAAGAAGCTCGAAGCCAGCCACCACCATCACCACAACTTGCAACAGCACATGCCACAGGCGGAACACCAGCAACCCTATGGCGACCAGGACCCCGCTCCCCAACTAAGCAACCATCACCTTCTGTTCAACGCGGCTGCCGCTGCTGCGGCGGCTGCCCATCTCAAGTCCACTGCTGCAATGCAGAACAATCTGTCGTCGCCGCTGCGGGATCAGAAGCAGAGCTATGGCTTGTGCGTGATCAAACCGAAGCTGGAGGTCGAGTCCAAGACAGGTCGGCAGTCGTCCTTGAACGATTGCCACCAGCCGCAGCAGCCGCAGCAGCCTCAGCCGCAGCAGCAGCAGCAGCTGACATATGCCGGCGACTTCTATGATGATAGAGGACCCGGGGCCACGGAAACACCGGCTAGTGTGGGCTCCACCACCGATGCAGGGTCGCAGTCGCAGCAGAGTGTGGCAATAACCAGCAGAGGATGTCCACAAGCGCCGGCAGAACTAGGCAGCAAGGGTGCCCTGTCCCCAGTACCCCCCGGAGGGGACTGCGGAGCAGCCGGTGGGGACTCGGTGGGGAGACCGGGCTCAGAGTCCGGACCGACGACGATCATCAGCAGTAGTCACCAGCAGCAGTCGCCGCAGCACTCAATAACGCCCTCCGGCGGCAGTTCGACGCCTGAAATGAAATACAATAAGGACAAAATGGCCAACGATATTCAGGTAATATTCATTACAGTCATTACATTCTTACCTTATGCCATATATTATACTTAGAGTTTTACCTTCATGGTGTTGCATTTTCTCTAATATCCAACGATCGTTGGTTCGGCAGCTATTTGATATAGTCGTCCCATTTTCGTAAAATTTAAATCGAAATTTCAGAATAATATGAAATGGCTATATCCCAAATTAAATGAATATACCATATAATATTTATAACCATCTCAGTCTGTCCGTCTAGTCAAACTATTTTCTCATTGAAACTTTGCAGTTAGGCTGCTTTAATATTTCACTCTTTGAATCGGACGACTTTATCTATAGCTGCCATAGAAATGATCAAAAAGCTTTTAGAAAAAATAAATACTTCTCCAGTTTTCAACAGATTTTCATATAATTTGAGATTTGAGAGACAGTAATAGAGTATTATTTTTCGATCGTTCTTTTTGGCAGCTATACTATATCGTAGTTCGATTTTTTTTAATTTCAAACAAAATTCTATAGTAATGCAAAATGGATATATCTTAAATTTGATGAAACTCTGTTGAAAACTGGAAGGCATTGTTGAGGGGCTCTTCTGCTCTTCTGACAAAGATGCTGTTACCATGAGCAAAGTATGAATCAATGTCCTTGAAGGGGGTTTCTTTTTAATATTTTTGCGCACAAGTTTTAATTCGAAGTGCTGCCTTTTTGACCACTTATATTTCGACAAGAAGGTCACTCACTACGGATGCCTTCCATCGCTCAAAGTTCTCTCTTCGGCCAAGTGAGGGCTCTTCCAAGTGTGGTCTCTAAGAGTTTTGATCTAAACACCCCGAAAAAATATAAATACTCATCTAGGACCTTAGACACCCCTCTTTTCGCACAGGGAAATTAAAAAGCTTTGCTGCTAAGGGGTAAGTAAGTGCATAAGAGCGCTCTTAGAACCAGTTTTTAGCACACAAAAAAGCAGTTGTGGGAAAGAGATTGTTATGGCTACTGGGCGCTCTTTCTATTTTTTGTAAAGGGAAAACAAGGGAAATGAAATACATGGAGGGGTAATGGGAAATGTCGGAGGATGCAGGAGATTGTACCTATGCCAGTGGGTTGGGGGGTGCGAGTGCGAGCAGCCAGAGCCAGTGGCAGAGCGAGAGAGAGAGAGCGCCACTAAATGAGCAGGGCAGAGAAGGCACAGAGTCTTATCCTTCTGCTCAGTGTATACTTTGCTATGCTTTTTCTTCAAGTAACCCCGATTGCCGGGGTTTGTTCCTATTAACAATCGTTGCCTTCGTCCTCGTCTCTGTGTAGTCTCCTGTGTGTCCTGTGTGTCCTGTGTGCCTGTGTGTCCTATGTGTTCTGTGTGCTCTGTGGGTAGGTTTGGGTGTTTCCGTACATGCCGCATGCTGGGGTGGGGTGGCATTCAAAAACTCCTTCTGCCCCATGGATGTATGAAGGCAAGTTCATCGCTCCAAAAGAGAAAAAAGAGAGAGCTGAGCGCAAGATGTTTCATTTCTTTTCTGGGAGCTTTTCCTCGCCGCTTTTTACAACATCTTCAAGGAAAACAATAATAATATAACGTAGAGAAAAGAGACGTCGAATTAGAACCCCGACCCTCAATGGGCAGCGACGACGACTACGACTACGACGACGACGACGACGGCTGCAGCG
Organism: Drosophila serrata; assembly: GCF_035046125.1. Taxonomy (NCBI): domain Eukaryota; kingdom Metazoa; phylum Arthropoda; class Insecta; order Diptera; family Drosophilidae; genus Drosophila; species Drosophila serrata. Next base: position 634,475 of record NW_028257058.1, read on the forward strand.
ACGGCGGCGTCGCAACAACAAACAGGATAGTTTTAAGAAGAACCCCCTTTGATGAACGCAGTGTCCCGTTTGCTGATAATAAACGCACACCGGGGCACCGGCAGAAGTTCAAAGGACATCAGACCGTAAGGTTGTGTTCTCCTCGCTCGCGTTTTCTAAAACATAACCAAAGCAAAGTTTTTCTAATAGTCTCTGTTGCCGCGGAAGTCGTCTGAATCCCAATAAATCTAGTCGCAATCGCGTTAAAACGAATTCTAATCATCCATTGATATAAATATGTATCAGGGCCACATATATACATATCAAACTATGCCAGTTCAACGACGTCTCTAAAAAGTGCCGCGAGTCTTGAGTATTAAAGAATAAATCGGAGTCGTCGAAAACAAGAAAAAGCCCGATTAAATGTTCCAAATACAGCAGTGTTGTATTCGTTCCGTTTCGCTTCGTTTTGTTTCGTTAAACGATCGGCTATACCTTAGATAAAGCGTTTATGGTTGATACAAAATGACACTTGACTGTGAAAAGGACCACGATGTAATTGTTCATGTTTTCATTTTAGCAAAGCAGAGAAAAATTTGCCTATTATTTGCCATTTTTCATTTGTTGGTTCATTTTTCCCCCTTTAGTAAAATATAAAGAGTAGGAGATTGGGCTTAATCACACTTTTTGGCAAAAAAAAAAAAAAAAACCGGTTTCTGCTTTTCAATTATACATATTTATTTATGTTTATACTGTCTCGGAAAGAAAGAAAAGTTCTAGTCTTCTTTGGCTCAAGTTCAAGAAACGAATTGAAGCTAAGCCTTTACGTTGTCTGCGAGATTTCTGACCAAAACATTTGCCGAAGGACTTTGCATTTGATGTGAACCAAAAATATTCCAAAATTAAGTATGAAACAGTGCAGTTTGTTTTCTAATTAGGACTCGCCCTTGCAAATAAATACATATATAAAGACAGTCAAGTAATAAAAAAACGAAAAATGCTCTGAGACATTTTTAAATACAATAAATGTAAAATTACTTGTCATTGACAAACTTATTTTTATGAAAAACAAATCGTTTTTTACGGAAACCTTTTCTTTTAAAACCTTCAAAATCTGTGGTTTAGATCTAATTTTATAAAGTGTAATAAAAAACTAACTTTTCCAAGGCACCCCAACAAAAAACATAACTTTTGGCAGTAAACAAATTAATTTCACCTTTGTGCCCAGTCTCTTTGCAAGGCCGTCTTTTTAGAGTTTCGTCAGATGAAAAGTTTTAAAGTCAAAGCTTCTTTCTCTCTCTTTTTTTCCAGCTTTAAAAAAATACAGGATATTAAACGTTGCAATTGCAATTTATATACAAGGAAATATATGTACATGCATATGTTTGTAGCTTAGCTTTAGCCGGGCAAAAGAGGAGCTTATAGAAATTGTACCTATGACACGATTAATTTATGATTCGTACAAATTTCGATTTCTTTCTTTTTCAGCTACAGCTATCCCGGTCGAGCAGCGCTGCCGCGATCAGTGAACGCACCCTTGAAGAATGTTGGTCAACCCTGCAACGAGTGAGTTGGCATCTGTTCCGTTGTGTATAGTACTCTTCCCTCGTCAAAACACACATATTGCACACACATACAGCGACAGCCAGAGCACACTCATACATATACACACACATACACACACACACACACACGAGATAGTAGACAGTAAAGCTTGGCTACGAATGGATCTGAAACTAGAAGAGAAGAAGAGTCAGTCAAGATCCTGGTCTCTCTTTTGGCTGAGATTGATTTACCTTTAATTTAGCTTTTAGTTCAATTTACTTTTAAGTTTATTACTTTGTTAAATGTATAGAACTCAGGCCAAGGAGAATATACATATACATATATTATGGTTTATTAGAGCGTGAGTCATGTTTGTTATTTTGTAATTACAATAAATATATTTGGTGTTTTGCTTTCTTTAACTGGATACACCTGGCCCACATTAAAAACAACTACTTATTAGTAACACAAGCCTATTTGTTTTTATTTTAACATTTATACTGCGTGGAAAAAATACTAAGTATTCCCACTCTATTCAAAGACGATAGTAAAACAAAACCATAGCCAAATGTTTGTAATTGTAAATATTATAGAAAATACACAATTTCTTAAATATTATTTTATTCTTTGTTTAATATGCAGTTTTAACCCATTTTCTAACTTGGTGATAATTATATAAAAAATTAAATTTGAGTTCGGTTTCGCGCTTTCGAAAATGAAAATCGATCGGTGATTCGCTTTTAAGTTCTCAATACCCCTTAGTCTGTTCCAATGAAATGCATAAATCGGATACCTAAAGATATTGTACATCAGAGCAAAACATTTTATTATTACATTACATGTCTACCGAATATTTTTAATATACATTTATCTACATTTACAATGTATGTATGTACCTAAAATTTTACTCAAAGAAGGCACTTGCTTATATGTACTTATTTGTTGTCCACCCCTACACATTTTTTTCAACCATTTTTATTTCACTATGCCCCTCACCTCTCCACCACTCACCTTAGCTCAGCGTGTGACTGAGAACGAAAAGAAGCGATGGTTACCGCCTCCTCTGGGCTACGCTACCCCTAAGATAGAGTGAAAGAAAGGAGCGTCGTCCCCTGGACTTAAGTCCATCCCTTTTTTTCAATTGCTGTTGCGTTAGGGGTCGGTATTTTTGAAGAGTGGGGAAACGGTAATGGTACATAAACGTATAATTAAAAAAAAAATACGGAATGAATTGAAACTGAAAAATATAACGCAACGTAAGTAAAATTAAAAAAAAAAATCAGCATAAATACGACGGTATCTTGGTTCTCTCTCCCTCTCTCAATCTCGATGTCCGTCCCATCCTGTCAGTTTCTCTCTCTAAGCCCCGTCGTGTCTCTCTCGCGCTCTTCTCCCTTTCCTGTTTTATCCATTTACTTTCTTTGGATGGTATTGTTTATTAGGCAGGACTTATTTTAATATTTAAGCAATCTCCTGAATAATTCAGAAAATTTTATTACCAATATCGATATTTGACGCGAAGGTCGATATACACATTTCAATCGAACATTTCAAGGTTGCACAATGTACATATTTCGAATATATGCGATATTGTTATATATATTTCTTCAAATTATTTTAGGATTTCCCAGATTAACCCAATTAAAGTAGTCCAGAATTTGAATTAAATTAAAACTAAAGAATCAAAAGACACTGGACACGTCCCGAACCACAGATTTTTAATTTCACAAAAAAAAAACTTAGAAACCAATTAGTATTAAATTATAAATTATTATCGTTGTTGGCCAATTCTCTCTATTTCTTAAATAAATAAATGAATTATTTAAATTCAATTAATAAAATACAAGATTTGCCTTAGGAAAATTTATAGGAAGTGTAATGCTTTAAAACACGATTTCTTATTTTTCCAAGTGTACTAAGAAAAAGAGCGAAAACTAATTTCATGCTGGTTCTCTCTGGTTGGTTGGCGAGGAGTCCCTAAATCCGGTTATAGTGTTTGCTTCCTACTGGCAGAGGCGACGGCCACTCTGTTATTTTGCCGGGAGAAGAATGCATTTTTTTCGACTTGCTTTGCTGCCTTTATCCCTTTTACACTTTGAATCGTCGCATAAGCAAACGCCGACTTAAGAGGCCCAAAAGGCAGAATCAGCCAACAACCAACGGCCACCGGCCACCGGCCACCGGCCAACAGCAGCCAGAAAACGGGACTTGTATATATGTATATGTATAAAAAGAAAAAAGATAAATAGAAAAAAACATAAAAAGGCATTCAGAGAGCATAGTGGGGCGTGTTTCTCCGACGACATGGTCACATCATTTTTAATGTACAGAGAAAACAAATCAGATCTTAAATTAATCGTATTATATTTTCATAAATCAAATCAACTATACTTATTGTATTTACAGTTTAATAGTTACACATTTTACATTTACAGTTTCGCATTTTCCTCTACATTTAACGATAGTTTCTATGGCAGCTACATACATACATATATGATATAGTGGCCCAATTTTCATACAATTTTAAAGAAAATTCTAAATCAAATTTTGAATTGATCGATCGTTCCCAAGGCAGCTATATGACATACATATGTATTAACCCGCTCCGACTTATATACGAGTGAGAGTATATGTATATAGAAGACTAACTCCAAAGTTTCATTCAGATATGTATGTAGCTAGATCAAGAGAATAAATACTTTTTATAGTCGGAGATTACTAATTAAATGCGTTGCAACTTCTGACTAAAATTATTATATTCTGAAAAAAAAAACAAGTTATTAAATTATACAGGTCTGCTCCGGTTTTCACTTTTTCCGATTTCGATTTGGACCAAATCGTTCGATTTCGTTTTAAGGTTCTCCAGTTTCGCTTAATATTTGCTATGATATATATTTTTCTCATCGTTTATTGCTGCTTAAACAACTGACTTATTGTATTTTTTATTTGATATTTTTTATTTTTTCCCATAGAAAAGAGCTGCCATATTAAATCGAAAGAATCATGTGAAAGTGAAAACGGGAGCACCGACTTTCGTTTTCAAAATCGAAATCGGTAAAGTTTTGCGAAAGTGAAAACGGGAGCAGACCTGTATTCCATATATCTGCCCTATAAACGTTCGGAAAATTAATAGAAAAATAATTATACCTTCGTTGTTTCAATGTATTTTCATTTCTACTAAGAAATCGCCATTTTTTAATGTTTTAGAATTTCGGTAAAACATTATCTTGTATTCGTTATTAATGATCGAACTGTTATCTGCAAGTTCTACCTAGTATAATTTTTTGATACTTTAAATATCAGTGATATTAACTGGGTCTATGGATTGTTTGGATGACACCTATATGATGAGTCGTCCGATTTTCATAAAATTAAAATCAAAATTCTAGAATAATATAACAGGGCTACATTTCAAATTTGATAAAATTCTATTAAAAACTGAAAAAGTTACAATATTTAATTGTATTAATTTCTCGATCGTTCCTATGGCAGCTACATATGTACATATATGATATAGTCATCCAAATTTCATAAATTGTACACTAAATTGTAGAATTTTATAAAACAGCTATATATTAATTTTGATAAAATGATGTAAGAAGATGATGTAATGTTATACATAGAAGACTAAGTGCAAAATTGTATTCAGATAGCTTTAAAACTGAGAGACTAGTTTGCATTAAAACGGACAGACGGACATGGCTAGATCGACTCGGCTGTTGGTGCTGATCAAGAATATATCTATTTTATATGGTCCGAGGTGACTCCTTCACTGCGTTGCAAACTTCTGACTGAAATTATAATACCCTGCAAGGGTATAAATATATTTTGACAGAATTGGATTGATGCTGGGTAATGTTGCCCAGGTGAAGGAAGTCAAAAACAATATGAATTCAATATTTGTTGCGCTCAGCAGAATAACATGATCACTGATCATTGATGGAATTCTATCCATAGTTCTGCTGAACGCGTATGATCACTGATCATGATGCAAGATTTTATCCATCATGACCAGCAAAATGGAAGCGTAAAAATAGTTATTTTTCTTTATTCAGAATTTAGTTTTTGGTAGCCATGAATGCGAAGTGCAGTGATGTAAATGCGGCAATGACCAAAACAAGCTTGAAACCTGTCTTTTTCAAAAAGGGAGCTGCCACATTAAGAAACAAATTATTTTAAAAGGTGTCTGGTCAAAAACTATTGTCTGGACAGTAAAAGAAACATTTAGCTCTTTTTTTAAGCTGTTTTCTTATACGCAAAATCAAATAATTGTTGGCGGTAAGCCGGAAGACAACGATAGTTTCCAAGCCGATTACTTTTTAAGACGGCGTTATGTATCATAAGCGTTCAGCAGAACAGCTTGATCACTGATTACTGATCCACCTCTAATCAGTGATCATGTTGTGCATCATGCATAAATTCATGTGTACATAAACATGGCCTATTTTTATTTTCACTCATTCGAGAATTCATATATTCTTCATAACACAAAAACAGAGTTCATTTAAAGTAAACATCTAAATTTAGAGATGTTATCGTCTAATAAATTTTTGAAATTATATATAACTAGATTTATATTAAGCAAAGCGTTAAGAGGTTAAATTTAAAACCATAAAAGTGTGAATGATGATTTTCCGCAAGTGAAACCTAAGAGCAGCTCTGGCACATACATACATATGTAATTTCCGTAATGATTTTTCGGAAGTAAAAATGTGAAAATGCATGCAGTTTTTTTTACCATAAAATTTAATTTTATTATATTTTTCCCTTATTATATTTTGTGTTTCTTCGCTTAAGGGGTAGACCGGTAAACCACCCTGACATTTTTTAAAAATCGAATTTATTTAATATTCTTACGGTCATTGTAATACATCGGGCTTAAAAATATCTCATTACTTGTCGATTCTACAGCCATTAGAAGTGAGCGCTGCCGGTAAACCTTAGAGTACTTTCTTTATCTTCTTTTACGTTTTTCTCAAAACTACGTTTTTTAAAACGGTGTACATGATTTCTCAAAAACTTCCGAAACGATTCTCTTCGCTATAACGTCCTTTTTGGCATGACGTAGGGTTTTTTATGTGATTTTTTGTTTTAAAGTTACAAAATTTTAAATCAAAAATTTCGTCTAAAAAAAATTTGTTTTTTTTCAAAGTGCTCAAAAATGTTTTTCCCAAAAACGGCTACGTCATGCTATAACCATACTTATATAGTTTATAAAAAAATTTTGTTTTTGAATTTCAGATAACAAATATGGTGTGCAGCATGTACAGCATCCGACCACTCCCTAAAAAAATCCTTTTTTGACTGGCTATATCTCCGCCGTTCTTAAATTTATTTTTCTTTCAATAAGTATTTTTTGTTTAACATATGTACTTTGATGTACTACTAAATAAAAAGGTGTATTCTTACTAACTTTGTCAAAATGAATTTTTGAAATACCCTCCAATTTTCGGGCCTTCAGAGTGGTCTACCCCCTTAAGTTCTTGGAACACACTTGTTGATGGTGATGTTCGTTCGCGCGTCGTCCTTTTGGACTTCAACCTCAAATGCAAGATCCACATAAATAACACATTTCAACTTACCACCTTAAAGAGAAATGCTTACACTTTATTTATTATATTGTTGCCTTTAGGAAACGACTACTTTTTATATTGGTTTGCAGTAAATGCTATATATCAGCGATAAATATCCCGATTTTCTGTAAAACGGGATAAAAAGTATCCTATGTCCGTCTCCTGGCTCCAAGCTACCTCCCTACCAATTTTCACCCAAATCTGTTCCGCCGTTCTTGAGTTATAAGTGGTGTAACACACACGACTTTCTTTTATATACATATATATAGATAAGATGTAAACTACATAAAGGAAGCAATTTTTGAGTTGTTCGTTGTGTTCACATTAACATTTGATTACATACGGCTTTGGTTTGCTATTGGCACCAATTTTAAGTTATATGAGATCAGCATTAATGTGTGATGACCTTGCATGCAAATAAGCTCACTTATATAACCCTTATATACATTCAATATAGTCCAATTTTTTCGCTTTTGTGCTGACATCTATAACACTTGTAAGACATGCTAAGCTACACAGTTTTAATCATCCAAACAAAAAACTATATGGCAAGAAAATGTCGAGTTGAAGTGAATTCTATAAATGCAAGTAATAACCTCAGGCGCGCGGGCAGTATTAATGGGGTTCTTACGGCGTCGATATTGAGTGATTATCACGATTTTCGATTTATTATACTGATTCACCATACTGATATCAAAACTTGATTTTTGCAGCTCTTCATGCACAAAAGCGCTATGCAACAGATCCAACAGCAGATACCACGCGTCGGCTTGGGTGGCGGCGGAACTGGGACATCTAATCTGGGTGGCAGCACGCCAGGCCTCGGGACGGACACCAAGCCGCACCAGTGTCAGCAGTGCATGAAAAGCTTCTCCAGCAACCACCAGCTCGTCCAGCACATTCGAGTGCATACCGGCGAGAAGCCCTACAAGTGTTCCTACTGTGATCGTAGATTTAAGCAGTTGTCGCATGTCCAGCAACACACCCGTCTGCACACAGGTAAAACACCATCACATCAGATTACCCACATAATACCATTCAAATTCATTGGTTTGCTCTATTCTTGAACGGGATAAGTGTCATCAGAAAATTCACATGCTTAAAATTTGACTGGGAAATTTTTAATAGGCTTTAATAGGCTTTAGTTTAACAAATAGCAAAATAGCAGCTCAGAGACCTTCCTCTCCATTTCCTGTTAGTCTATTTGTATACCTTTGCAGTGTATTATAATTTTGGTCATTTCCGACTGTAGTGAAAGAGGCATTGCTTTATTGGTTTTTAACATGAGTATTAGGTTTTTTAATGATCGAATTGCAATGTGCAAGGGTATATAGGTTTCGGCCTGTCGAAAGTTATCTTCCTTTCTTGTTTTTAATTACCTTGGACTTTGATGAAAAATGCTTTGGTGCTTCGGACTCCTCTGCTTAATGAATTAAAAACTTTGCGACTGGCCGCCTTGGGATCATTTTTTTTCAAGTATCCTCCGTGTCTATCCCTGCGACTCATCTCGTTTGTTTTTCCATTTCTTATAATTTTTTTGCTATTCTCATTTGCTCTTCCATAGCAATGTTTTTTTCACTACAATTTGGCATTCGCAGCTGCCAGAGAAAATGCCAATGACGAAGATAATTTAATAACCTTCTTGAGTGCTTTTCGCGAGTCCGTGGCGGTAGCCTTTACGATTCTCGTCTTTGGGCTCCTGATGGAAGGGATGAATAGAATATCCAGGCAGCAAATATGAGAAATTATTCAACGTCATTAGCTGCATTCAATGTAATTTAATTCCGTATCCGGATCCGAGCTTTTATTCACACCTGATTGCAGTTTCAACAGTTTACGTTTTTTCCCCCTTTTCTGTTGTTATTGTTTTTATACCATTGCAAAGAGTAATATGATTTAACGAAGATCTTTGCAACGCACTTAAGCGGACATATGCGACCCAATATTTTATAAACACTATGTCCTTTCCTTAAGCTTGGAACAGAAGACCACCATATCTCATGGTTTTCATAAAAATGCATTTTCAAAATGCTTACATTATCGTCGAAAAATCGAACAAAGTCTGTTAAAAAGCCCAGAGAAAGGATTGATACTGAAAAATGTATGTCAACGTTGAATTGATTTTTGTTCCCACTCGACTACCAATTGCCGAGAGTTATCGATATAACTGCAAGGGTAAATGAACTTCGGCTTGCCGAAGTGAACTTAATTCTTTTTTCCATCTTTTTGGAATCAAGACTAGGCAAGAAATCAAATACGCTTTAATTGAAAACCAGTTTGCGACAGTATTCGTAACCTTTTCCGTGGACGGCAGGGGGTTACCCTTACCTGGCCTTACTCTTTTCCCTTTGCAAGGAAGGTGTTGGATCTGGTAATTATACTTAACTGCGCGGTGGTTCGGCAGCACCCGGTTTTATTAAACGGTACACCGGTACAAAAACTAGATAGCCAAGGAATTTTAAAATTAAGACCGATTGCCTTCATGATAAGTATTTTACTCTTGTCGAAAGTCTTAAGGGAACTTGTTAGTATTTCCGCTCTGTGTAGCTGCCGCGATGGTGTGGATAAATGGTAAGCAAAGGCCCATTAAGCGGAGCTGCGCTGCATCGCAACCCACACTGCATTTCTGAGGGCCTTTAATGGGGACGACAGGTCAAATGAAGTGGTGTTTAGGCGGAGTAACTACGTGACTTCCAAGGTGCGAAATATCAAAAAGTCTAGAATAGCTTGAGGGTTGAGTCTCGGTCTGGGCTGCTGGGACTCCTGAGACCCAACCGCAGCATTTACGTCTACACGACTGCACTTTGTGAGTATTTATTTGTATTTAATGTTACTTAGATTGCAAAGTGACTCTAAGTAGCTTAAAATCTCTCAGATCCTTCTGGTGGACCTGCCACTTGCCCTTTTTTATTTAATTGCTGAGCGCGTTGAAATGAAATTAATTTGGCTTCAAGTATCTGGGATGCTCCGCAATGACCAGAAGAAAGAAGCACTTTAGTATTGCACGGCGAACTTGCTTCGTTTATTAATTCTCATTAGGAATTAAGTCAACCAGTCAATAAATAATGCCCCCTAGGTACATATTTAAGAGGACAAGCACGATTTTTGTCATAAATGTATAGATGGATTTACCAAAGGAACTATGAAAAATGCACCACCCAAAATACGAAAGCTTGAATTTAGAACTATTATTTTTCTTTAGGAGAACGACCCTACAAATGCCATTTGCCGGATTGCGGGCGTGCGTTTATCCAGCTTTCGAACCTCCAGCAACATCTGCGCAATCATGATGCTCAGGTAGAAAGGGCAAAGAATCGTCCATTTCACTGCAATATATGTGGCAAAGGATTCGCCACGGAGTCCAGCCTTCGCACGCATACATCAAAAGTGAGTAGAAGTCGTCATCGTAACCAAGTAAAATGCATTTTTTCATCGCCTATTTCTATTACATCCTTTACCCGCCTGACCCCGATCGTCTTCCCTCGACTCATCGTCGCAAATTTTCGCACAGGAGCTACAGCTGCATCTTGGTGTCTTGCAGCAGCATGCGGCGCTCATTGGCGGTCCCAATGCCACCTCCTGTCCCGTTTGCCACAAACTCTTCCTGGGCACTGAAGCCTTGGTGGATCACATGAAGCATGTTCACAAGAACAAGAGCCCGACGCCCAGTGGATCAGGTAAAATGATTTGTTTGTAAATACAATGCTATAATGCCGCCAACTTAAAGCGCTCTAAAGCTCTTCGTGCAAAAACTGAAAATTCTAGACTAATAATCGATGGCTATATCTCAAATTAGATGAAAACATCTGGAAAACTGAAAAGTATCCTTCGGATAGCTTTTAAACTGAGCGACTACATTGAACCTGATCAATAATATATACTCTTTAAATGTCTGACTGAAATTATAATACCACGCAAGGGTATTCAGATATACAGTAGGCATAGAAAACATAGAAAGCATATTCTCTAGTCTGAAAAATTGATCAAATAAATCAGAACAATGCATTTTTTATTTTTAAGCCGCAAAGCGCGTGTTTTTGCTAGTTATATATAGATTTTCTGTAATATTTCTGCTTCCAGCCGGTAATCAATTCAATGATATCAATCAGGCGGCAACGACAGGAAGTGGGAATGGAGCTGGAACCGGAACTGGCGGCGGGGAACCGCAGTGCGCATCTTCGGAATCAAGCTGTGTTCAAGCTGCCGGCGGCTCGAACCTTATCGATAGCTACCTGGGCAAGCGGAGAACGGCGAACCATCCGTGTCCAGTTTGCGGCAAGCATTATGTCAATGAGGGCTCCTTAAGGAAACACTTAGCGTGTCACGCGGAGACCTCTCAGCTGGCCAACAGCCTCCGAATGTGGCCCTGCAGCGTCTGTCAAGCAGTCTTCACCCATGAAAATGGTACAAATAATCTGAGGGACGTGGTTTATCGAAAAAGGAAGTAATTCATTTTGATTTTAGGTCTTCTAACTCACATGGAATCGATGCGTATGGATCCAAAGCACCAGTTTGCGGCCCAATATGTGTTGGTAAGTGTTTGTAATGAAACAAAACACAGATATTTTTTAATAAAATATGTATTTTAGTCTCGAGCGGCGGCTGAACAGCGCGAGCGTGACTCTATCTTAGCGGTAACCCTAGCGGCCAGCAGCAGCTCCGGCGGAACTGCCTCCAGATTGGGAGTAGACCCACCCCAAAATCTATTGCCCATAGTTGGCAGTGCTTCCCGGCACTCAGATGACTCCAATTCAAAGTGCCCATCCCCATCGGCCAACTCCGAATGCTCCTCCACAGGACGTCTCTCATCCTCCACAACCTCTGATCAAGATCAGGATCATGATCAGAGTGAGAACGAGAATTGTCTGAACAATAATAACTCCAACGCAAATCTAAATAAAATTACTGAGCTGCGACGCTTGCCCAGTGCCAATCCTGGTCAGTATGGACATATCGACTCTATGGACACTGAACTGCATGTAGCCAATAGGATGTCCCTAATGGCGGCAGCGGCAGCCGCCGTGGCAGCTTCCAGACCACAGCAAGATGGAGGAAGCGTCGACAGCGCCGCTGTGGTGCCCAGTGCAGCTGTCCAGGCGGCCGTGGTCAACCTGGCGGCGGCCATGAGAATGAATACATCCAGCAATGGCTCGACGGGAGGGTATCAACAGCAACACGTAAGTAGTAATGACTGCAGGGGCCGAAGGATATATATTCATAATAATTTTCGTGTTTTTTCGTGCCAGTGTGGTGATCACCTTTCCCAGGCACACCACCCACACCCGCATTCACACCATACAAACCCACACACCCAGCCCCCGCATCACCATCAGCAGCAACAGCAACAACAACAGCAGCATCCAGTTCCACAACAGCCACATTTGTCCCATCTGCTGGGGCATCCGCATCCTTGCAACACCAACTCAGCCCGCTCCCAACGATCGCCAAATATAACTGTGCCAAGTCTGCAAAGCGAATCCTCGCCTGCTGCCATGAACGTTCATATGATGCGCGGTTCTCTGGATCACCAGGATGCCGCCTCTCACTTGGGCTCTTTGCACCCCATAGATGTCATCCATCAGCAACATCATCATCATCAGACGTCCAACTATTCGCAGCATGCCGTGACACCCACCAGCAGTAGCAGTCACCCACATCCACATTCCCATCCACATCACACCGCCTCTCACCACCTGCATCCGGATCCGGAGACGGCGTTGCGGATTCATCAGGCGGAGGCGATCCTGCGATCGCACACAGAGGCAGCCTTCCGGCTGGCCACCGGCGCGGCGGGAGTGAAAAGCGAGTCAGAACATCTCAATGGAAGCAGTAATGTCAGCAACAGGTTCCTTACGCATCAACCGGATCACCACGAACTGCCCTCCAGTTCATGAAGCTAAATCGATAAACACAGCGGAGAAGAAAGGCATGGACAGAACAGAGAACAGACCAGAGAATGGACAACAGAGAACATAGAACAGACAAGAGAAAACAAAAAACAGAGTACAGAAAACCGAGAATAGGCAACAGATAGAAGACAAAAAACAAAGAATAGAATACAGCATGATCGAGAACAGAATCAAGTACAACGATTTCGCAGTTGAAAACATTTAGCATTAAATAAACTTAAAACTAAATAAAAATACGATCTCTATGATAAAAATTGATTAAAAACAACAGAAAATGGAAGGTGTATTGAGATTATAAGTTGTATATGTATATACATATATATATGTTTCGTAAGTAAGTTATAATATATATAATATAATAAACATATTATATTTATAATATATTATATATATATTATACATATATATATATTATATATATTATAGAATGGATAGGACAGATAAGCCCAAACTCGAATGGAAGTGGCTACAAAAAATAATTGTGCAATACATTAAAAACGCAACAAAAATTCTATGTAAAAACTTCGTGTTATGTTTACGTTTATTATAAGAGTAAAAAATGCGCAACAAAATCAATTAAGAAAGCATTTTTCTTTGGGGGTTTTAAACAAAAAAACAAAACAGGAAAGGAAGCTAACTTCGGCACGCCGAAGTTTATATACCCTTGCAGATAGACTAGGAATTAATACAATATACATTTTATATACATGTTAAAAAACTTTGAATTAATGCCAGCTTTCATTCCTTTAACCTATATTTACAATTCACAGTTTTGCATGTTCCTTTATATCTAAGGCTCTTTTGTATGGCAGCTATAAATTTGTCAGATTTTACAAAAAATTGTAGATAATATAAAAATGGCTATATCTCAAATTTTATAAAAAAAACTGTTGAAAACTAAAAATTTTTTTTCCTAAATATGACATCGTTGTCCGATCCGGTCCATTTCGACATATATACAATTTGGAGTATAAAAAAGACTAACTGCAAAGTTCCATTCAGATAGATAGATAGTAGAATCGGACTGATAGACAGACGGACATGGCTAGATCGACTCGGCTGTTGATGCTGATCAATAATATATACATACTAACTGCAAGGGTATAAAAAAAGGAAGACGAGAAAGACCTTAAAACGAAAACGAAACGGTTATTGGAATTAGAAAACGATGCAGCTGTCGAATTAAAAGTACAAATTTGGAACGGTAAAAATAATTTATTTTGAAAATAATTTTGAGCAGTCATTTAAAAAATTTATTGAATGATGGGAAAAGGATGTTAAAATACTGGACCAATGGAAGTGGAAAAAGAAAGTATTCCTGCCTTTGTTGGTTTCAAAAACAAACAAAGCCACTTGAACCTTCAGTTTACTTACTTCTGAAAAGAAACAAAAAATTTAAATATTTTAATAATAAAACCAATACAAAACATAAAAACAGAAAACCCAAAAACCTATTTAAAAACCGAAGTCACCCAGAAAATGTACGACATGTTTTCAAGTCTAAATTAAACTTACTTTGTTTTCTGTATTTACTTTATTATTAACTATGTGAATTTGATTTCATACACTTTTAATTAGGTTAATTGATACATACGATTTATATCTTGAATTGTAATTCTAATAGAATAAAAAAATTTAAAAAATGTATGACAAAGAAATAATCTCTACTCTGAAATTTAAAATATTTAACATTTGCATTCCAAATTCCTAATCTCGCCTTTAAATTATTAATTGTATCTCTTTTGCTTGAAGTACTTAGTATTTAAGGGCAAGTACTTACATTGCTACATTCAATTCAAGAATCAAAATCCCGCCAAAATCTTTCCAAATTCCCAGTCAATTTTTAAAAAGTTTTCAAATTGAAGAGATATTCATGGAGAATACATACACGTTTATTTATTGTGACCTCTCTATCTCTCTCCCTCTCTTAAATCCCATTTTCTGCAACAGTAAATCAATCATTTACGCCGCTCCGTCCACGCTTGTTCGGCGAACAGAATGTGCTACCAGCTGAGCTATTAGACTTATCCTGTGCCCGTTTTAGGCTTTGTGGGCCGGTAGACGTCGGCAGTTTTGTGGTAGTGGGATCTGAAAGGAATTATTACATTTAGTAAAGTATTATTAGTAGATGTAGTAAATAGTACTAGTATATATTTATTTATTTTAAACAAGGCGTGGTTTAGAACCGTCAGCCGTGATATTAGAGGGGTTCGCAGATTTCTTATATGCGCTTTACACAACATCTAAACAATAAGTTTTTCATACAAAATAGTAAAGAGACAAAATTCACAAGTACAAAAATTGTGACAGGTTATTGATGTGATATTTCAATTCATTTATGAAATTCTGACATTAAGTCAAAGCCTGGTGCAGATAGGAAGCAAATTTGGTCCTTAACAAGCTAATCATTTAAGAGACTGCGCGGTGCAAGCAGTTCTAATTTCTAATTGGACACGCTCTAACGAAACGAGCCACGTCTTCAGCCTTCGCAAGAAGGTTGCACACGGAGCGTGCCGCGTTAGTTGTATTTCAGCGAGGCCTGTAGTTTAGCGGCAGCATTTCACAATGAGCTAGACTGATCAGAGAAATAGAGTGTGTGTCGACGCGATCAACAAAACAAGTACGAGCACCGACACAAGCTATATCCCTAGGGGTGTCTGGTTCCGCTTACGGTGGCTCGGGATAGGTAGTCTTTGTGTTCTTTTCTTAGGATGCAGTCTACGAGCCTACGCTAGGAATCTTCCCAGGATTGCGGTAGATCCAGGTCAATCTCAATGTCATTTAAATGGTGAAAGACAACCTTTCAGCTTTCATTGGCTGAATGTTTGCATTTGATTGGTCAACATTTTTGTTAAAACGATCGTTGGTAGTCTGTTGTCTGGCATGCAACGCACCTTGTCTACATATTTAAAGTGATTTTGCAGACAATTGATTGCGTAGTTAGAAGTATTGCGAGGGAGTCTTGCGCTAAGCGATCCCCAGTGCTCGAATATTGCACTTTCCATAGAAGCCTATCCTGGAGATGAGTGTATAGGGCCGATTTGAAGTGCTCCGCGTGTATCTGTAAATTTCCGTTGTGTTCTTGGCCAGTGCGGTGTAATATAATTTAAGTCAGAAGTTTGCAACGCAAACATATGTACATATATTCTTGATCAGCATGAACAGCCGACACGATCTAGCTATGCCAGTCTGCCAGTCTGCCAGTTGTTACGCGAACTAATCTCTTAGGGTTTAAGCTATCTGAATAAAACTCTGCATTTAGTCTTCTATATACTCTCACTAGTATAAAAGTCGGAACGGGCCGAGTCGGACGACTATAGCAAGTAGCTGCCGTAGAATTTCGGTTCAAATTTTATTAAAATCGCAAAATTATATCGTATAGATGCAATACTTATAAACGATCATTAAATGCAGAGAAAATATATTGGTAATATATATAGGTAAATGTAATGAAAGTAGGCATTACTTGTGTTAACATAATTTCTTACTTTCATTAACATTAGCGAAAAATTACGAAAGTGAGTATTGTAAGAGTTGAATTTTTGAATAATGCCTGCTATTTGGTAATCAAACATTGGACGGCGTACACGTGCTGTACATCGGCAAATGGATAATCGTAATAATCGAACACAAAATGAACGTGCCGAATAAAATGCATTAAGACGGACCCGATATGCACATGTTCACTTTATAGAAACGCTACCTCGAAATAGACAGAACTTTACTTGATAAAAAAAAACGGACTTACGAGTCTCGCTATTTCTCCGCAAGGAGAAATCGGCAAGGGATTGCAAACTACGCCACGACGAAGTTGGCTCTCTTTCTTGCTCAACGTATTTTCATTTTATATGATTTTAGAAGATCAGTATTAATTCTAGGGAAATTGTATAGCTGCATTATGACAAGTGAATAACTTAATTTCTTTTCAACATATTTGCGTATAATCTGAGATGTTAAGTTTTGAATTCTATCAAGATCAGACGACAATATCTTAAATCTCATTTTAGCTCAGAAAATTTTAAATACGAAAATGTATAGCTAATTGTAACAAATAAATACTTCTCTGTTTTTCAACATATAAATATTTTGTAGCAGGCAAATTAATATAGGTTATCTATGGTCACAAAATGAATCTGCAAACTGTAGGAGTGATGCATCGACAACCCTTTCTTCCATGATTTTGCAACACTTTACAAAATATAACAACTAGGTTTCTTTAACCAAACATTTTGTGTCGCTGTTATTAGAAAAGGATTTATACTTTTGGCAACTTACATTAGAACGGAATATTATATGTATATTAGAGAATGAAGACTCACCCTGCAGCCATCTAACTTGTGTCGCTGGCCCATAGCCCTTCTGATTGCGGGCTGCAATCCTAAAGATAATTGCTGGCTTATTGGAGCAATCTACATGGGCGTTGGAGAGGGAGGCATTGGGAACGGTACACTGATTAGCAGCGCCCACATAAACCCGAACAAATGCCAATTGCGGTGTGGCTGCCAATGTCTTGTTATCCTTGGTCGTGGGTTTTACAGCAAGATATACTGAATATTCAACAATCTCCTTGGTCTTTTGTGCCGGCGGTGGTTCCCATGTCAGGTGGGCACCCTCCTTGACGTCCTTGGAAATCTTGATGGCCGAGGGAGCACCGGGAAAGCCAGGCAAGCAGGTCTTAAAGCTGGATATCTGGGTAAATTTGATAAAATATTAAACGTTTAACGAAGCTAGATAAAATAGGATATAGTTTAGTTTAAGGGGGTTGACCCATGTGACGGCCGTTTTTTGATAAATTCTTCTAAAAAGCGCCTAAGACTTACCAATGTGAATTTTTTACCATATATTAGGAAAATTATGAATTATTTTTTAAGTTTAAATATTGTATAATTTGCGAAACACGGGTTATTGAAGTACTATACTTGCGTGGGTCGGTTTTAAAAATGTGAATGCCATTACAACCGGGGTGAATGCGTACATCGCAGAAACTATATTTAGAAATTCGATTTTTGTAATAATATTGAATAATGATCATAAAAAAAGCTTTTTTACCGATCCAAAATATCATAGTTCCTGCAATGTCCGTATGTATGCTGAATATATTCTATAAGTTTCAACTAAATCTGTCAAGTAGTTTTCAAGAAATCTTATGCACAAGTTGGAAAAACTTGGTTTCGAGAAAAACGTGTTTGAATCTAAAAGCAGTGTTCTTGAAAATAGGAAAATGCCTTGAGGCGTCCTACTTTTCAGCACTGCGACTTCTTAAGAACATCGAATAGAGAAAAAATCCTTTTAACCATATATAGTAATAATAATATAATAACTTAAATTATTAAGCGATATATGGAATAAAACAAAATTTTGTTTAAAAACGTCACATGGATCAACCCCTTTGATGTATTACCGATAAGATCCTAAGAAAATAAAAACAAATAGGACAGTTACAGTCGATTTAAAAGTATTGTAGATAAAAAAATATATAGAAATATAATGTATTGGGAGACCGCAAAGGAAAATGATAAATTAAAGCAAAGCCACAAACATTAATAGGAACATTTTCAGAAACACCGATCGGTGCTGCCAACACATGTTCAATATGAACAGAAATTGTATTACCTATTAGCTCCCATGTATATTATAAAGTTTAGCTCAATTTTTGCTCAGGAGTCATTATTTTACATCAATTTACCAATCGAAACCCCATTTCTTTGTTAGGATTCCTTATAAATTAAGGGAGAATAATACGATGGTCTTGGACGCGGTAAAATTTTAAAACAATCTTGTTGTGCGTGTCGCACAAATGTAACTTTTGTCATCAAATTTGGGAGCTCTGACTCTTAATCTTTAAAATTAGTTGTTTCACACAGACAGACTATTGACTATAGCCTAATGCCTCGGCTAATGATTCTGATAACGCTAATTCATGCGGTCGGATTCCTTCTGATACCGGATATATAGTCTAATCAGGTATAAAATCAGCATGAGAGAATTTTTAACAAAGTGGAGATGATCAAATAACTATAAATAAAATATCTTCTAAATAATTGAACAAACCTCTCCCCACTCGCCACGACCGCAAGAATTGATGGCCGCCAGTCGAAACCGATACGCTGTTCCAGGATCCAAGTTAATGCGAGGATATTTACTAAGATCAGCCAGGTTATCAACATCAAAAACGTCATCCAGTAGGGAATCATCGAAAGAATTGGAGTCAAGGTAACTGGTAACGGTGTGAGAGAGATCCTTGAATATGCCAACAGTGTGCCATTTTTGCGCGTCGAGCTGGGGGTTAGCGATAATTGTATTTGATTGTACCTGGAAGAAAAGATTAGAAGATTTAAACACACAAATAATAAATAATATAACTTGTAAATATAATGATTGTAAGTAAAATATTTATTTATTTATTTATTTATTTATATAAAGCTAGAGGCTGGTTGTAAACTAAAGGCTAACTTAGGATAATGAGCATTGGCTGCTGTGGCCCGCTCGATTAAATATATACAGATTTTAATATATATAATATATATACTCAATAAGCCCGGCATTAGGTTAAACTTTGGTTATATAAATTATTTTGTCATTTACAATACGGCATTTAAATAACTTACAGCATTTTGACCTTATACAAGTATATTCCCCCTCAAGGCAAAAACTACAATACCCTGAAGGGGTATAAAAAGTAGCCACTTCAAAAAATTATGACATCAAAATTGGAAAAAAATGTAAACGTTGACTTTTAAGAAAACAAAGGAACATTAAATAAATAGCTATTGATATTAATACTAGCAGCCAGCCGAAGTTTTTGTACGTAAAGCTTCGATCACTAGGAATTAACACAATATAAAATATATATATTTATGTTTAAAACATTTCATTTCATTTCATTCACCTATATATATATATTATATTTACAGTTTTACATTAACTAACGATCTTTTATATGGTAGCTGTATGATATAGTCGTCCGAGTTTCATAAAATTAAAATTAAAAATTCTAGAATAATAAAAAAAGGTTTTTTCGGTTGCACAAAATTTAATTTAAAAATTTACGGCACTTAAGAAGCAGAATAGATGATGAATTGAGATGTTTGTATACCATTGCAGATTGCATTTGGATAATTATAAATATAAAATGGAACAAGAACGAAAGCTAAGTTCGGTACGCCAAAGTTTGTATATCCTTGAAGAATGAAATTCGATCACTAGTTATTAATACAATATAAATTGTGTTAAAAAACAACGGAGTCATGCCTACATTCACCTATACATATTATATTTATCTTCATCACTGCATTGCAAACTTCTGACTTAAATGATAATGCCATACAAAGGTATAAAAACCACAGCTTTTAAATTTACCTGGTTTTTTGAATTATCACCACCGCTCTTTCTGGGACTTGCTTCCACCAAACTCTTCACTGTTTCTCCACTATTTAAATTCAGAGCTGACGCATCAGCTGTTGCCGCCTGCATTACGGCAGCAGAAGCGAGTGCATCCAAGTGTGAGCCATCAACTGTAAATAAAAAACACAAGTCAAGTGTGACAGACTTTGAGTAACCAAAATATTGTGGGAAAATATTAAAGGAAACTTTACGTGCCCAATTATCTAATTAAAACAGATGTAAATTTTGACTGTTGTAAACAATAAGTACGGCGTATAAAAGCAGCATGTAATTTTGTTCGTGCGTTGCGCAAATAATAATTGGCACATTTCTGACCCTTGCAGGGTATTATACATTTACTGAGAAGATGGCAACGCACTGAAGGACGCATCTCCGATCATATAAGGTATATATGTATGTATATTCTTTATAAGCATAGTCTTTATCAAATAGTCCCTCAGTTTCGAAGATATCTGAATGAAACTTTGCAGTTAGTTTAATGAAAATCGGACGACTATATCATATAGCTGCCATGCAAACAATCGTTAAATATAGAGGAAAATGCCAAACTGTGAATGTAAAACTAAATATATAATATGTATGGGTGAATGAAATGAAAGCATTTCTTCTTTGTTTTTAAATATAAACACACAATTTATATTGTATTAATTCCTAGTGGTCGAAGTTCTATCTGCAAGGGTATATAAACTTCGGCGTGCCGAAGTTAGCGTCCTTTCTTGTTTTTCAGTATAGATATAGTTTCAAAAGGGATACAAACCATTCGGAAATTTATGTGGTATCTGGTTAAACTTGGTATCTGACACATCTGTTGCTCTATTATCGTCTCCTATAATAGCAATTGAAGCTGAACTACTGGCGTTTTTGTTGGTGCCTGAGACTTCAGCTGACTTGATGTTGGTTAGAATAGTGGCGGCTTCAGTTTCCGATGTTGTTGGACGATTATTTTGATGATCATTGGGCAATAGTGTGGACTTTATCTATATATAAAATTATATTATTATAGCAAAAAAAAAACAATATAAATCAGTTGTACTTACCGTTGATTCCCTATTAACTTGTTCTTTCTCTGTATATTTGGGCGCTTCTTCTAGGCTTTCCGCCGCTGTTTCCCTAGCATCCGTTGTACTGCTTACAGCGGACACATCCTCATTAATAGCCATCGGTATAGGCGCCATTATATCAGCACTAGTAGCTGCTGACGTGGATGTGGCATTGTCATTGTCGTCATTATTATCTTCTTCTTTAGCTTCATTTTCTTGTGGGTTCAATTGATCAACGGCACCATCCAACTGCTCTATGATATCATCCGTTGGGTCGATGTTGTCTTTCTTATCTGATATTTCCTTCAAGCTTTCCTTGGACAGAGTCGCCGATGTGGATGGCAGGATTCTAGCATGAATTCCTTTAGTGGTCAAAGTAACTGCACGTGGACTACTCCCAGAGTTAAAAACAAAACTTTTTCTACCGCTTAGAGTCGTAGAATTGGAAGTAGCAGAAACATTTGTACTTCCTCCCGGCACAACCATCAATTTCGAGTTAGATATGGCATTGCCTGCGGTTAGGTTTGGATTTGTGCTACTCATAACCGTAACAGCTTTACCCCCTATATATAGGGCTGCCTTTTGATGGATAGGTGTTCCGCCACTTACCACCTTCTGTCCCCCAGGGGCTTGAACGGATGAGATGCTTCGCAGCATTTTAACTCCACTCGGATTGGTTGATATAACAGTTCGATGACCACCAACAGAGCTAACCTGTAGGGGACTAGATGTGGTTGCCGTCGGACTAACTATACTGACAATACTTGTGCCAGTTGTCGACGTGCCCGTGCCCGTGCCCGAGCCAGCCGTACTCATTACCGCTCCAGCTGGCACAGTTCGCATGCTCCCACCGCCCGTTGTCACAATTATTATCTGTTGATTGCCCAACTGCGCTCCCTGCTTGTTTGTTATGACAAAAGCGGGCTTTCCGCCCATTACATTGGGCGTTACCTTGCCCATCTGCAGGATGTTTGAGTTCTTCATTATAAGTTTACCTCCACTTGTCATGGTGTGTGGTGAGACGAGTTTTAAGACATTTCCGGAGACAATGGAGGACTTTGGCTGTTGGTTTACCGGTAAAGCGGAGCCCTGAGAAATTAAATAAATATTTACAAATAAATAAATAACAAGAAATGAAGCTAACTTCGGAACGCCGAAGCATATAAACCTTTGCAGATAGAACTTCGATAAAAACAATGAAGTAATACCTGCTTTCATTTCATTCACCTATACATATTATATTTGCAGTTTTACATTCCCAGATTTGCATTTTTCCTCAACATCAAACGATCGTTTGTATGGCACCTATATGATAGAGTAGTCTGATTTTCATGAATATTGACCCAAAGTTTAAGACTAATATAAAATGTCTATACCTCTAATTTGATGAAAATCAGTTGAAAACTGAAAAAGGTTATAAATTTAATTGTATTAATTTCTCGATCATTTATATGGCAGCTATATGATATAGTCGTCCGATCTGGCCCGTTCCGACATATATACGAGTGAGAGCATATAGAAGGCTAACTACAAAGTTTCATTCAGATAGCTTCAAAACTGAGAGACTAGTTTGCGTAGAAACGGACAGACGGACAGACGGACATGGCTAGATCGGCTCGGCTGTTTATCCTGATCAAGAATGTATATACTTTATATGGTCGGAGGTGCCTCCTTCACTGCATGGCAAACTTCTGACTGAAATTATAATACCCTGCAAGGGTATAAAAATCAATGAAGTCATGCCCACTTTCATTTCATTCACCTATGTATATAAAAATCGTATGTATGGCAGCTATTTGATATAGTCGTCCGATTTTCATAAAATAAAAGTCAAATTCTAGAGTAATAAAAGCATATATCTCAAATTTGATATCTGTTGTCAACTCAAAAAGTTATCATTTTTAATTGTATTAATTTTTTCGATCGTTCCTACGGCTATATAGTAGTCCGATTTTCATAAAATTGTACACCAAGTTGTTGAATAATATATAATGGCTATATGGGCAATCCTCAAATATAAAATGCAAATGTGCATATGCGATTACCAATATTCGTAGTTTTAATGGTAATTATCGGTTTCAAAATAGTCGCGTGCGACCCGGAGTAAAAATTAATTTAAAAAATAACTGCTTAATATTTTAAAGTAAGTTTAGTTATCGCAGCGAAGGAGACTGATGCGACGAAAAAAGTAAATGTGTTCAGAATCAACAGCCGAGT
This sequence comes from Drosophila serrata, assembly GCF_035046125.1. NCBI lineage: Eukaryota > Metazoa > Arthropoda > Insecta > Diptera > Drosophilidae > Drosophila > Drosophila serrata. The sequence goes on from NW_028257058.1 coordinate 658,142, forward strand.
CGCTTCAATGTTTCTTTGGTAGAGGCAACAACAATTATCTCTAGCTCTGATATGCATTTATATATACCCTGTCTGATTTTTCTTGTACAAAATTTAGAAATATTAATAATACTCACTTGTATTGGGGTTTGTGTATTCCCAATTGAAAGACTCTGTGATGGATTGCCTCCACCTTTAGTCACGTTAAAATTAACCTTGGGCAATGTCTGCACCGTCATGCCACCGCTGCTCGTCTTGACAAACTGCAGTTGAACATTGGGTGCCAATGTGAGAGGCTTTTGGATAAAATATTGTTTGCCACCAATGGATGTTGTGGTGGTCGTAGTCGGTGATCCAGCACTTGGCGCGGATGTTTTTAATATATTAATTGTGGCCGAGCTGTTGCGCAATGCTTGTGATGATGATGTGGCCGCCGCACTAGACACAATACGCAAGGCATTGCCAGAAGCAGCGGCTGTGGTTGCTCCTGTTACTGAACTAAGGACAACATTCGCGTTAGAAGTACGCAATGCCACCGGATCTGTTCTCGCTGTTGTCGTTGCAATTGGTCGGAACTTTTGCAATATATTACCGACAGAAGTATTTCCGCTAGTTGTAACAGGAGCGGAAGCAGCAGTACTGCTAATAACCGATATTTGAGGCTGAACAACAGATGTGATGGTGGCCGCATTCCCCGATTTCTTTTTTAACTGTGGGGACGTGGGTGGCGACCGTGAACCCATTCCCTCTCGGGCTTGAACATTTATTTCGGCTTTTATAGTGTTCTTACCATCTGTGCTTGAATTGGCTTCATTTCCTGCCAACAACAATGTACTCTCGGGGCTATTTTCTGGTACAGTCGTTGCTGTTGGCTCATTGGCTGTCTTTGCCGCAGATGTTATTACCTGATTAACCAGGTTCTGCGGCTGTTTCGTGCCTGGATTTACAGACGGTTGATCTATTTTTTGTATTTGTAAAACGTAAGCAGCCGCAAATGTTGTCGCTGTCCAGGAGAGCTCCAAGGCATGCGTGGAGGCGCGCACTAGCGCCACTTTAACAGCGTAAAGGGGCTTTGTCACCTCCAAATACCAAAGGTCTTTGCAGCAAACCTGTAAGGGAACAGTTATATAAATCTATGACTGTTGATTTAAGACGAGCACCGATCTTCCTTCTATCATTTGGTTTGCGTTCATTTTTCATCACCCTTTTACAATCAAAACTAATGAAGTGATGAAAGCGGTTCAGCTCGCCTCTTGGTAGATGGAAATACCATTTAAGTAGAATATATATCTCACCCTAACCTGGTTATTCCATGCTTTTCGATAACCGTCCCGACCAGACCACACATACAGACGGCTCTGTATGCCCACAGCACAGTGGCCAGCACGAGCACGCGGCACATTCTCTTCGACGGTATCCAAGGTAACGTTATCCCAAGACATAGTATCTGAAATTATATCGAAATCATTCATTTATAATGGTTTGGAAGAGAAATGTAATTAACTTAATGTATATTATTATTTTTTTCTTATGTGTAAGCTAAAAAAACTGTTTAAATGTTCTTATTTTATATTTATTTCAATTAATAAACTTATACTAGCCGATACGAAAGAAAGTAAAAAGTGGACTGTAAAGCCTGTAGTGCAAATTCGTAGTCACATACTATCACAGTTTTGGTAAAACGTTCTCTTGATGTGAAGTTACACGGACATAGACGATAAGTTTTTAAAGGTGAAATTTATTATTATTAGAATAATCAACAATACAAATGACAGTAACATAATCTTCAACAAACGCATCAATTGAGAGAAATTGTCCATCCGTATCTAATCTTAAAAATTAAGAATACTATTGTCACTGCTGCATTAATTAGAGTTTTCAGAGAGCTAAGTTTAAATTAGGAGCTGTACCCCAATACATCTACGAAAAGAGGTGGTTTGAAGAGTATTAAGAGATACTAGTAACTTTTCAGAAATATAACCTACGGACATAGCTAGATCGACTCGGCTGTTGATGTTGATCAAGAATAAATATGCATTATAGACTCGAAAATAACTCCCTCATGGTGTTGCAAAATTCTAATTAAAATTATAATACCCTGTAAGGATAAATTAATAAAATGAACACCATTACTTACCCAAATCAAGAACAGCCAATGTGTTTGTACACTTCCATTCTCGCTCTGTCGTTGACTTGGATTCATTCATCACCAATGGTACCCAGCCTCCAAAAACATACATTTTGTTTGCAATCATTGTGGAACTGTGCAGAGAGCGTGGTAATGGTGCTTGCCCCAGAGTTCGCGGCTTTGCCCAAGTCATGGATTCTAAAAAATATGGAATGCGACTTTGAGAACATGCTTTTATGTTGTGAAAAGACTAACCTGTGTCAAGTAACCACAAATCCCCCAAACGGCAACCGCTCATACCGCCATAAATCAATAAATTCAAGTTTCCGTTTGCTTTGCTGGTAAATGCTATACCAGTGTGCGACTCTCTGGGTGGCGGACTATCCCCAAAGGTTTTTGGAACTATCCACTTGCCATTGTGACTGTGAACGCCGCGGGTGTCTAGTATATACAGATCGTTCAGGTATCTATTTAATAAAGAAAAATAAAAATATAATAATAATATATATATAAATCTATATATAGGTATATAAATACATGTTAAAATTTACTTGTAAATTTCCCAATTTTTATACCTTTGCAGGATATTATAATTTTAGTCAGAAGTTTGCAATGCATTGAAGGAGTCACCTCCGACCATATAAAGTATATTCTTGATCAGCATCGACAGCCAAGTCGATCAAGCCATGTCCGTCTGTCCGTCTGTCCGTTTCTATGCAAACTAATCTCTTAGATTTGAATCCATCTGAACGAAACTTTGCAGTTAGTATTCTATATACTCTCACTCGTATATATGTCGGAACGGGATCGGACGAATATATCATACAGCTGCCATAGGAACAATCGGAAAATTTTTGGAAAAAAAATACAAGTTTTTAAATTTTTAACACATTTTCATCAAATTCAAGGTATTGAGATTTTATAATATTTTAAATTTTGTGTAAAATTTCATAAAAATCGGACATAAATACAATTAAAAATTACAACTTTTTCAGTTTTCAGTAGATTTTCTAGAATATTTTAGAGTTTCGATTTTAATTTTATGAAAATTGGACGACTACATCATAAAGCTGCCATACAAGCGATCGTTGGATATAGAGAAAAATGCAAAATTGTGAATGTTAAACTGTAAATATAATCTGTATAGGTGAATGAAATGAAAGCAGGCATTACTTCATTGTTTTTTAACATAAATATATAAAATGTATATTGTATTAATTCCTAGTCATCGAGGTTCTATCTGCAAGGGTATATAAACTTCGGCGTGCCGAAGTTAGTCCTTTCTTTTTTTTACTAACTTGGGTATATTATTCTTTGGATCATCCGATTCATTTGCCAAACCGCCAAATAAAAAGATCTTATCGCCAACCATGGTAAAACTGTGACCCAAACGTGGACATGGCGACATGCCATCACCATCGGGTGACTCGGCATACATTTTCCGCCATTCCCACTTTGTGGCCTGCAGCTCGTACAAATCGTTTGAATATTTTCCATATTCAATCATTCCGCCAAAGACAAACATTCGAGTTCCTTCCACAACGAAGCCATAGGCTGCGCATCCATTGGGTACATCTCCCTTAAGCACTGGCACGTACCACTGATTGGTAACTATATTTATAAAAAAGTAAGAGATTATGATTTTTAATTATTATATACAAAGATAAGAATAACACACTTACCCGTGTTGTAAACATGCAATTCATCAACAATTCCTTCATTGCCGCCACCAAAAACCACCATTAGCTCTTTAATGTTGATGGCGCGGTGTCCATGGCGTGGACGCGGTTGTGGTCCCGTAGGATTAAGAACTCGTTTCCATCGAAATCCGCACATAGGTGATGTGCTGCCGGCTGTCGAGACGGCAGCTTGCCGATTATGAAAGTTTTCATCATTATCCACATTATCTATGCGACTATTATCTTCCGTTTGGAGCATAAACTCTGTATTCAAAACAGTTTCTAACGCTGATTTTTCAGCAATGATGTCCGAACATTCCATAATTTAAAGTTTATTCAACACCAGTTTTGAAAGAGAAATGCGTATTTATCAATTGTGTGAGTTTGTAAAAAAGGAAACAGCATTTAAGAATGCATTATTGCCGATTTTAACTGGTATTACCTGAAAAAAATAAATAAAACAAATAAACAATTTAATATTTAGTGTAGGTCTTGGTATAATAAAGCGCCTTTAAAGCTTAATACCAGTTTTGGCTTCATTTAAATTTTAATACCTTCATTTTGAAATAACAATTATAATTTACATAATAAAAGATTAATTTAGTTCTGGTGTATATTTAACATTAATTTCTTTGTTATTTACAATATTCTTAAACGCATCCGATAAATTCGTACAAATATACATACATATTTACCGGAAACAACCAAAAAATACTATAAATATATGTATGTTATATGCATACAAAATACCAAAGTGAGAAACTCACTCTCAGTGAACTTAACAATTTTTTATTGGCTGGCAATGCTGAGGTACAGACGCTGAACCATTTAGTGTATTTGGATCACCCAATATACAAATTTCACATATTTCCACTGCTTTTTCATAGATTGAAATCACTTACAACGCTATCCAAAATCAAATATGCTTAATATGTTTAATAAAAATGTATATATATTACGGAATTTATATATAAACACTTTATGAGGCCCAGAAAGTACACCAAAAAGCCGAACAATCACAAAACGATGCACGCACGTCCTAGAGATGGCCCATCGCCTTTTACACGAAAATCAATTGGTATATCGATGTTTATTCAAAATATTTCGCACATATAAATAAATATGGGCAATTCTCCAGAAAGGTCCATCGCGGCCCAAAAAATAAAATTGCTTTAAAAACGAGTATTTTTAACATGGTTACATTGAAAATTGGTCACGTTAATCAAAACTAAGAGAATTTTTAATTTTCTAAAATAAATTGCGAAATAATTTAAGTCAAACACTCGTAAACGCAATATTTTAAAATCAAACAATATATATTATTTAGATAATTGATTGCATAATTAACTACAAAATTTTCAGTGTTATTTTAATTTTGAAGCATATTTAGGAAGAACATTTTAATTGTGGTATTTACAATACTCAATACCAAATACGATTTGATATTTTCTTTTTTTAATATCGATATGCGCAACAAAAAATATCGAATGATATTTGGCATGAAAACACGGTATGGCACAGTATGGTGGGTAAAACACCCTTATCAAGCAGTGTGAGAGAGCCAGAGGCAAATAGTTGATAACGGCTGTTCGTCAGCGCCGTCAGGTCTGCACAGAGACACAAAATCAAAAACACTAGAAAGTTGGATGGCGTTAAGAGATTTCTGACTGGACACTTTTAGTATTTCCAGACCGAGTTGCAAGAAAGTATACAAAATTTAATAAAAAATAATATTGTAACAATATTTAATATTTTTTATTCACGATCTCCCTGTCCCTTCTTCTTATTCCATCTTATTGTTAGAGGTGCAGAAACATCGAGTGAAACATCGATGTTATCGATGTTTGCAAATCATCGGAACCATCGATGGCTGGGTCACCACCATCGATGTTTTTTCACACAACTCCGAAAAAGAAAACCTTAAAATATTGGAATTAAAGACTTTAAAATTGTTATGCGGAAAATGCTAAGTAACCATTTATTTTTTATAGATGAGTACTGATTACTGCTCTTTAAAATTGGTAGCACCCAAATACTTGTCTAAACAAGTCAGGCGAAGCGGAAAGAGTGTTCAGCAAAGCTGGACAAACCATTAGTGACCGCAGGACAAGGCTCTGTGAACAAGCTTTTATTTAACAATAAGAATTCACATTTCAATAATACTATTGATAGTCCTGATATCACAGATCTCGAATAAAATCTAGTCATATTGTTAAATTCCATTTTTTTTAGAAACATCGATGTTTCACTCGATGTTTTTTTTTTAAACATTGAAAACATCGATTGACGCACACATCGATGTTTCTGTATCCCTACTTATTGTACATTTCATATATCGATAACTCTTAATGCTATACAATAGTTCATATCGATATTAGTGTTCTATGTTTTTACTAAGTTGGTACAGCAACATTTTTCCCCACGTAGTAAATTTAAAAAATATGATCATGTTTAGGTCTTTAGGTCCAGCTGTTGTCAAACCAAGTTAATATCGATTGAGTTCCATCGATAGATTAGATGTTCAGCTTAGGGATGCCACCCTGCCCCAAAAAAGAGATCGATAGCATGCACCACCTTCTGGAGGAATAGGTTCTTGACCTGGAATGGTTTGAACCTGAAACAACAGGGTTCCAACCAGAAAAAAGAGGAGGAGAAAGGAAAAGAACCAGGAAGTGGAGGAATAGAGCGGTTCAAGCTACGCGGAATTGCGGATTGGAGAGGATCAGCGAGGACGAGAAGCCAGATCGACGAAACCAAGAGGCTCGACGAGGCTGGTCACAAAATTAGCTAGGCCCATTTTGTTTGTTCTGTTTGGCGGCATTTTATTTGAGACCCCAAAGAACTCGAGCATAACCCTGTGTCTCGGCGACCGGTAACTGCATGTAGATATGTACATATGTACATATGTATGCTCCGGAACCTGCATTCTATACAACAAATTGCCAATTAAATAGAATCATCGTGGAAGACCGACCCGTCATCTAAGTGGCGACACCGGGAGCTTGGTAGCTTAAGCCATTTTTTTGTAGTTTTTGGTTAAATTTTAAATTGCCTTTTTAACGATTTATTTATTTAAAGTCTATATGTAATTGTTACAAGTTTTGTTGGTTTTATTATTTATTTATTACCTATTTATTCCATATTTATTTCTTATTATATATTTAATCTTTATTTTATATTTATTCTACACTTATTTATTTAAGTACGTGAATCTATATCTTTTTTTCGATATTTAACAAATGATCTATATTTATATCACATTAGTCGGTGCAGAAATTTAAATTTGATAAAAAACGGTTGAAAACTGAAAGATTTATAATTTTTAATTGTATAAATTTATCGATCGTTCCTATGGGAGCTATAGAAAATAGTAGACCGATTTTCATGTATGTAGAATATATAAAATGCTATATCTCAAATTTGATCAAATTCTGTTGAAAACTTATTATGTTATAATTTTTTTTTTTTGGAAAAGTGTTCCAATCATTCCTATGGCTGCTATATGATATAGCCTGATCCGGCCCGTACCGAAATATATACGAGTGAGAGTATATAGAAGACTAACAAAGTTTCATTCAAATACCTTCAAAACTGAGAGACTAGTTTGCGTAGAAACGGAGAAACGGACATGGCTAGATGTTCTAACCCTGGAGCCACGCGGCACGATCCTCTCGCAACGGAAAAGTCAATTATCAAGCGAGCAAAAAAAAAATGTCCCAAAGGCGCACTACCGTTTTTGCCTCTACAAATTTTAATTTTCTGCAAAATCAAAACAGTGAACTTCGGGGTCTGCACCATACAAAATAGAAGAGAAAAATTGGAAAGTTGTATAATTCCAGTTTCAGAACATCTCCCAATATGCACTATTTGCAATATTTATTTGTTGAAAATGTAATGTTTCTAACCGTCAGTTTGTCTAATTAAGACGCACAACACTGGGTGGTTTATGTGGGCTATAAACAGGGAACCAAATGTGAACCTACTGAGAACCACTTGCTGAACCACACAACGAACCATTGCAAAAATGCAGTGAGAGAGAGCGAGAGGCAAATAGTTAAAAACGCCAGTTTGTGAGCGCCGGTTTAAAGGCCTGCTCGGAGATGGCGTTAGGAGATTTCTGACGCGACACTTTTAGTATTGTCAGACCGGGGTGGAAAGAAGTATAAGAAAATGTAATAAAAAACAGGGTGTTTTCATCTATTTGCCTCCCGCTCTCACTGCCAGCTTCCTCACATATTTCAAGTTATGGATCCCGCCAGTAACAATAGTATGCGGAAAAGGCAAATGAAGAACTTTAGAAGAGCTGATACAGTTCATATAAATAAATAGATAGAGGCAAACACAATATTTTTGGATTTTGGCAATTATATTTATTTTCAAGGAAGAGGGGGAACCCTGAAGAGAAATATAAATAACAAAACCATAGGCCATAAAGAAAAAAATTGGTCAGCCTCGTTGCTCGCCTCGCCAATTCCTTTGATATCGATGCCACTAGCCGTAGCTTGTTCAACTTCCAAGTACTTGTCAGGTCGCTGTCGTGGAACATGTATGAACCATACCATTGGACTTCGGTTGCAACCTCTATCCGTATCCTACCCGATGGGTCGCCGACGAAGTACATAGTATGTCTACTGCTGCTATTTAGCTTGATCTGGCAACGCTTTATATTTTTCACTCGGAATATTTATCTTATTTTAGTACCCGCCCGATCGAAAACAAAGAATGTTTTTGTTCTTTTTTTCGCTACCTTTATTCGGAGTTTTGTCGCTTAAAGAATATTTATTTTATGTTAGTACAAGGCTTTAGGGTAAACATAATTAAGGCACCTGTTCTGTATTGATGATCAAAGATTGTTTTTAATATATCTAAAAGTTAAATGAGTTTTATGACGTGCTAAGGGGAATTTTAAGTACGATAAGTACGAAAACTTTTCAAACAGAAAAAGATGTAATCTATTTAAGTGTGGCCGAACATTTTAAAGTTGTATTTAGGCTATTTCTTACCTATACATGTAATTAAAAATATATGTCTACAAGAGTTTAAATGTTTGTGCTACTTATCATTATCATGTACAGAAAAGCCGCAGTGCTAGCGTAATAAAGGCAAACAAAATGATAAGTAAGATAAAATTCTTGGGCAAACAGATGTACGAGACTTCTATATACGTACCTTTTAAAACATACCACATTTTCTACAAATAGTGCTGTTCCTTAGCATGACAGCCCGCAGTCTGTTTTATACTCCGCAAGCAGTGGCAAGTTAATTACCTTATTAAGGTGAACTAAACGTGCTTAATATTAAGACAAATACCAGTGCATCGCATATTTGTAGTGCACGTAGTGAAAAAATAAACTCTATAACATACTTCGATACTTTTAACGTTTCGATACATCGATATGTTTAGATATCGAGTATGGAAAACAAGAACAAGGCGTCGAAGAGATTGGCACAGCACGAATTTAGCTTAAAAATATAGTTTTCGCCTTGATTTGCGCGGCGTCTTTATCTTGTTGTCGTCGTGTGATAATTAATAGCTAATTATTGTGTATGTTCATGTTTGTATGTTAGTTAAACGGACATTTTCTTGTGGTGGAAAGGATTTGAATACAAATTAGTTAAGTGAAGTGATATCATGCCCTTACAAACATACATGTGTACATAAGGAATCGTTTAAACGTTTACGGTTTGGAAGTTTGAAAAACGGGATCAATATAATTAGTGTGTATAAGTGTGCTTATGTTTCAAGGTTTTCTCCCTGTATATGTACCCTTATGCATATATCTAATTTCTATTGCCAATGTGCAAATAGATACATATGAATGTATGTTAGTTGTGACGAATGACGTAAGATTCCTGATTTTATGAGTGGTACAAAATGTACACACATTTAACTGAGAAATATAAATTTGATAATTTTGATTGGAATTATGTACATATGTGTTGTTATTCGACATTCAAGGGACATAAATATAAAAGCTTGATGCATACATAGTGGTTTATCCGCCTTATATGAAGGTCGTGGACCCATTTTACTCCTTAGGGGTCCCCTTATATGTATCTACCTTGTTAAAGCAAAAACACAAATACATCGAAAAGAATTCGATGCATGTGTATATCTATTTATGGAATACGATCATACCTCATAATTCTGATAAAAATTTCGTTTCTGCTGTTCGTTTGTCGGTCAATCGCGACGCGCCATATGTTTTCACTGTTTTGGTTCTATTTGGTTTGTACTGGTATCTGATTTTTAACGTCATTGTTAGATTTTTATCATATTGACAAAATAATCAGTTGAAAATATTTGTTAACGCTCTCTACTGACCACGGTATCTTTTATTTGATAACGCTCTGTACTAAACGTGGTATCTTTGTCGCAGCGTACTTGAATCGGTCCACCCCGAGCTTTATATTTATGGCGGTTCATGAAGTCATCATTACCCCCTATCTCTGACGCATTCATCATGCGTCACTATACTTCACTGCATCGCACATACTAGGTTTTTTTTAAACATTAAATGTCTTAGCCTAAAAACATCTAAGACCTAAAGTGCGCTGAGACAATTACTATTCCAATTTTTTTTTAAATGGCATACTAGGTTTTTGTAAGTTTGGACTCTAGATCTCATAAGAAACAAGAAAGGAAGCTAATTATATACTCTTGCACATAGAACATTAATGTTGGAAATCAATGAACTCTGCTGCTTTCATTTCATTCACCAATACATATTATATATTCAGTTTTTATCATTTATCACTAAAACGTACTGCATTCGCACGCGACAAAAACAGTAGTTTGTAAGAAACCAGATTAAGTTCTAATATCAGCGAAGCGTGATAAAAATTGTAATACAACAAATTTTAATGAATTATGCAGTAAATTATCTGATCTTGACATGCAAAACATGCTATTTGTATGATTTTTTTTTTTAAATAACATAAATTGCGTTTACGCGTGTTTGAAATCGATTTTTTTTTATGTAACCATGCTAAAAATACTCGTTTTTAAGAACTTTTAATTAATTTTTTTTTGCCGCGGTGGACCTTTCTGGAGAACTCCCCATATCTCCAATTTGAAGAAAATCAGTTGAAAACGTTATTATTTTTAAATGTATTAATTTCTCGATCGTTCCTATGGCAGCTATAATAGCTATAGTAGTCCGATTTTTTTTTTAATAAACAAAAATTAAAAATTACGGAATAATTAAACAAAACTATGTCTCAATTTTGATGAAAATTTGTTAATTTTTAAATGTATTAATATCTCGATCGTTGCTATGGGAGCTATATGATATAGAAGTCCTATTTTTATAAAATTTTAAACAAAATGGAAGAATAATAAAAATGGTTATATCTTAAATGTGATGAAAATCTGTTGAAAAATGAAAGATAAAAGTTTTTTTCTACAGATTTTCCGATCGCACCTATGTCTGCTATATGATATAGTCGTCCGTTCCGAAATGTGTGTTTATGTACGAGTGAGAGTATATAGAAGACTAACTGCAAGGTTTCATTTAGATAACTTCAAAACTTAGATACTAGTTTGCGTAGAAACGGACAGACGGACAGACGGACACGGCTGTTGATCCTGATCAAGAATAAATATACTTCATGTTGTCGGAGTGTGTTGCAAATTTCTGACTGAATTTATAGCACCCTGCAAGGGTATGATAGCATCACTTTATTAAATATTTTATATTTACAGATTAGCCAATTATAACCAATGGCCACCATAGATGGAAGACCAGCGCAATATGGTATTTCCCTTAAGCAATTGCGCGAGCTCATGGAGCATCGGGGAAGAGAAGGTGTAGCGAAGATTGGAGAATTTGGTGGTATTCACGAACTATGTAAAAAGCTATACACATCACCGAATGAAGGTAGGTCCTCTCTCTTCATTTGATTGTATATCTAAATATCTATGTATATACATATGTGTGTCTGTATACAAAAACTGTAAATTTTCGAATTCTCACATCAATTGAGAACGATTGAACCGATTTTAATTGCTTAAAATTGCCAGGCGAATGTTTTTGTTGCTTAAAAACAGAGGTTGAAGGATTTAAGATATATTGCACTCCAGAGATTTTCGTCAAATACTTCCCGTCATCCCGAAATCTACGGCTGTCGATATGGTTTATTCATTCCTGAAATCGTCCGGTCACATTTTTGCGAATACATTTACATTTACAAAGTTTTCCCAGGCATTGCCCTAAAATATTAAAATCTCAATTGGATTAGATAATGAGCAATAATAGCAGCGAAAAAAGAGGACGTCAATTGTTTGAATTTCAATATTCAAAGTCGACACCGTGACCAACGAGGATGGAGCGACTAACTAAAAAGTCGTAATCCCACGAATTTCAACAATTCCAAAGGGGTCTTCCATTTTAACTTAAGCGGATTCAGTTGCCAATTCGGTTGGCTTTTGCGATAACAAACAATAATTCGTAAGGCCAATCGTTGGAAGTCTGTAGAATTAACCTTGAATGTGTATTCCTGTGCTGAAAAACCGTCTTCGTTGTTTATTTTTGCTCTCGAAATAAATAAAAAAATATAGTTTTTTCTCTCTCAACTGATGAGATAAAACTTACATAGAAATTTGAATTATCACAAAGAGACAAAGTTCGACGGGCCAGCTATTTTATTATGATGTAATATTATTTTCAGGTCTAAGTGGCTCGAAGGCTGACGAAGAGCACAGGCGGGAGACATTTGGTTCAAATATAATACCACCAAAGCCACCAAAAACCTTTTTGACACTAGTTTGGGAAGCCCTACAGGATGTAACCCTTATTATTTTAGAGGTTGCTGCCTTAGTATCACTTGGCTTATCATTTTATAAGCCAGCCGATGAAGATGCGCGTAAGTCCAAGAAAGAAATATCAAATATACAATATACAATTATCAAATATCATTGCAGCTTTACTGCAAGAAGAGGAGGAGCACCATGGTTGGATTGAAGGCCTGGCCATCCTCATCTCTGTTATCGTCGTTGTGATTGTAACAGCCTTTAACGATTACTCAAAGGAAAGGCAATTCCGTGGTCTTCAAAGTCGCATCGAAGGCGAGCACAAGTTCTCCGTTATCAGAGGAGGCGATGTCTGTCAGATTTCTGTCGGGGATATCCTCGTTGGTGACATAGCGCAGATAAAATATGGAGACCTATTGCCGGCCGACGGTTGCCTTATTCAAAGCAATGACTTAAAGGTAAAAGTTGAAAAATTATAGAAACAAGAAAGGATGCTAACTTCGGCACGCCGAAGTTTGTATACCCTTGCATATTGCAACGAAGTCATTTCTTTATATTCACCATTTCATGTTATTTGTACGTTTTACATTCTCATTTTTAAAGTAGATGAAAAGATATTTTGAATACCGAAAAAATTATAATCTATTTTATAAAATTTTGTTATGGTTCCTATGGTATTTTTATGATCTGGTATAATTTATAGGCACGTTTACTTGCATTAATATTTTTTTTTCTAATTATCCAAAATAAGTTGATATGCAAATACAATTCGTTATTAATGATACTATGAATATAGTATTCAAATGACTATGAATATTTAACAAAATTGTGTTTTTCAAACATTTTCAAAAGGATAAAATTTTTAGTTTGCGTCAATATTTGATGTTCATAAAAGAAAAAAAATATAATAATAATAATTTAAGTAATAGGTACTGCCTCCTTCATAAGTAATAAATTCATATATCCGGTTCTTCATAAAATAATACAAGGAATCTATGTAGTTCAAGGAAATCTCGCTCCAAGCACGTTTACGAGCTGTAATTCCTTATCTTCGTATTGCTTTCGCCCTTCGTATTTCTACCATGTTGTCCAGGCCAAAACATTTTTAATTAAATTAGTCCAAATAGATTATTTAATTTTGGAAATACAGACTGCAACAAGGTTTTTAAGCAATCGCCGTATATGATCTAATGTTCTAATTATGTCAATTATTATTATTATTTCCTCTTCTTGACTATAGCGACGATCAACTTCACGCAAATCATGATAATAATATTGAGAGCCATCAAGGCCATCTAAGTAAAACGTATTTTATCAGTATAGACAATTGAACGCCAATCATTTAGTTGAGTGTTCGCGTCATGCACGCTTTAGGTGTTTTGCATTTCTGATTGTACGCTGAACTAACCGAAAACACGAGTGATTGCCATATAAATTTCTGGATTCTTTAAACGTGAAGTTATTTTTTCGCAAATGAAACAGCTGTGAGCATACATTTTTCGAACAAGATTCGAACTCTGATGAGAAAAGCATTCTGGATAATATGGTGCGTCTAGAAAACAAAGAAGACTAACTAACGACTCGACTTTTGATGCTTATTAAAAATATATATAGCAGCCGTGGGCACGAGATCTAACGGAATGAGCACTTAGACAGAAAAAAGCAATCGCCACTGTCTTCAAATTGTACTAGCAAACGATTTTCAATTGTATAAATATAATATATTACCAAGAGTAAAAGCATATACATATTTATATATACATATGTATGTTACCGAACAATTTATTAAACATTTTTTCCTGCAGGTTGACGAATCATCCTTAACTGGCGAATCGGATCATGTCAAAAAGGGAACTGACGTTGACCCCATGGTGCTTTCGGGAACACATGTCATGGAAGGCAGCGGCAAAATGATCGTCACAGCCGTTGGTGTTAACTCTCAGGCTGGAATTATATTTACGCTTCTTGGCGCCGCAGTTGATGAACAGGAAGCGGAAATTAAAAAGATGAAGAAAGGTAGGAGAATACAATAAATAGTAATCAATTAGATGCAAGTAAGTTTACAACAAAGGATTCTAAACAAAAGAAATATAAAAGAGATCCAGAGAAAAATAATTTTGAAATTAATAAAAGTAAAGTTTTTCAAAATACATCAACTTAAAGCAATAACCAAATTTACAAAATATTGCCCGAATATTTGATTAACAAAAAAACATACAATTTACTTAAAAATCAAAATTTTATTTTAAAACAATACTTTGTTTTGTAGTTTCATTAAAATCTTAAACAAAAAAATACAACAAATTATTTCAGTAAATTAAATTGATGTCTTAGAATATATACATATTTATAGGGCTTATCTAAGACCCATAACTTTCAGATCAAAGTTGAATATTTATTTATTGATTGTCGCTTTTTTATTGTGCTTTTTCTTATTTTTTGTTTCATATATTCCATGCATGATGTGAATTGATTGACCTATCATCTACCTTGCATCATCTACCCAAATCAATCAACCGAAATAAACAAATACCTGCCAATCAACCTCTCAACCTCAACCAATAAAAAATCACAAACTCCAACCAAACAATATCAAAACCCAAATAAATATCGTGAAAAATGAAATTAAACCAAACGAAACTAAAAATGATATCAAAATTAAATATACAGAAGCTAAAAAGGCCAGCAAGCAAAAGAGTCTGACAGGTGAATCTTTCGCTCCACTTTATATATATTTTTAATTTAAATTATTTATTATGTATGATATATTTATATACATACATACATTAACCTAAAATAATTACAGGAAAAATGCAAATACTTATATTAATGGATCAATGTTATTATTATTGTGGCATTGATTAATACGGTGCCATTTTTAACACCTTTATATATCCTAACACAGGTGAGACCGGAAAAGGTACCCAAGCTCCTCCCCAAACTCAACATCAAGCTGTTCATAGCGAAGGAACCAAGTCATCAGAATCGGAGGGTAATCATGTCCCCCAATCATCATCCTCCGCCACAGCAGCTGCTCCCGAAACTGGGCATAAAAAGGAGAAATCGGTGCTGCAAGCAAAGCTAACAAAATTGGCCATCCAAATCGGTTATGCTGGATCAACAATTGCTGTACTTACAGTCATTATACTGATTATTCAGTTTTGTTTCAAGACCTTTGTAATTGATGAAAAGCCGTGGAAGAATACGTACGCTAATAATCTGGTGAAACATTTGATAATTGGTGTTACTGTCTTGGTTGTGGCTGTTCCAGAGGGGTTGCCTCTGGCAGTGACGCTTTCACTGGCTTACTCTGTCAAGGTGAGTATAATATTTTATTATACCTTTGCAGAGTACTTTAATTCTAGTCTGAAGTTTGCAACGAAGCGAAGAAGTCATATCCGACTCTATAAGATATATTCTTGATCAGCATAAATATCCATTTCCGTCTGAATTTATAATACCCTGCGAGGGTATACAAATTATAACATCGATCAAAGGTTGTAGCCTTTCATTTTCATAATTTTTGTTTTAATTTTATGAAAACCGGATGACTTTATCAAACGGTCAAACGATCGTTAAATACAAAGAAAAATGGAAAACTTTAATTGTAAAACTTCTATATACTCTTACTCGTATATGTCTGAACGGGCTCCCAACGCAGTATAGGGAATGATTTCTATCTATATATAAATATATTCTTGATCATGATCAAGAGCCGACTCGATCTAGCCATGTCCGTCTGTCCGTTTCTATGCAAGCTATCTGAATGAAGCTTTGCAGTTGGTCTTCTATGTATATACTCTCACCCGTATATGTCTGAACGGGCCATAGCTAGCTAGCCATAGAAGCCCTTCGGAATACGTCGTAAATATTAATTGTCACAAACTTTAAAAACAGAAACTTTTAAAGTTAAAGGTGCCATTCTCGCATTTATTTATTTATAAATCTTTTTAAAA
This sequence comes from Drosophila serrata, assembly GCF_035046125.1. NCBI lineage: Eukaryota > Metazoa > Arthropoda > Insecta > Diptera > Drosophilidae > Drosophila > Drosophila serrata. The sequence continues at coordinate 674,636 of NW_028257058.1, forward strand.
AGGTACTATTTTGTCCTTCTATTTAACTAGAAAATGATGAAAGATAATAACTTGGTTCGTCATCTGGATGCTTGTGAAACGATGGGCAATGCCACTGCCATATGTTCGGATAAAACTGGAACTTTGACCACAAATCGAATGACTGTGGTTCAATCGTACATTTGTGAGAAACTGTGCAAAGTATTGCCAACTTTAACCGATATACCGCAGCATGTGGGAAATTTGATAACGATGGGAATATCTGTGAACTCAGCCTACACTTCCAATATTATGGTATGGTGTTCAAATATGATTTTCAATCATTTTACATATATAATAATACATAACATAAATATATATATATATACATATATTATTTATTACAAAATAGGCTGGCAAAAATCCCGGTGACTTGCCTATTCAAGTTGGCAACAAAACGGAATGCTCTCTCTTGGGCTTTGTTCAGGCACTGGGCGTAAAGTATCAATCGATTCGGGATGAAATTCCGGAGGATAAGTTCACCCGCGTTTATACTTTCAATTCGGTTCGGAAAAGCATGGGTACGGTTATCCCACGACCCAACGGCGGATATCGGTTATATACCAAAGGAGCTTCTGAGATTATTATGAAAAAGTTGGTATTAGTATTTAAATATTATTTAACACCAAAATAACAGTTGATTATTGGCATTAATAATATTAGTTGATCTATTCAATTAATAATAATAATAAATAAGAAAAGGGGCGGTTCACTTTTCACTTTTTTTTTATTTGTTTCGTATTTTCATACCCTTGCTTTGTCAGTTATCTCCGACCATATAAAGTATATATACATATTCATGATCAGCATCAACAGCAGAGTCGATCTAGCCACGTCCGTCTGTCCGTTTCTACGCAAACTAGTCTCTCAGTTTTGAAGCTATCTAGATGAAACTTTGCAGTTAAATATACTCTCACTCGTATATATGTCGGAACGGGCCGGATCGGACGACTATATCATATAGCTGCCATACAAACGATCAGAAAGTTTTTAGTAAAAAAAATTCGTACTTTTCCAATTTTCAACAGATTTTTATATAATTTTAGATACAGCCATTTTATAAAATATTTTTCTAGAATTTTGGGTTTCATTATATGAAAGTCGGATTACTATATCATATAGCTGTCATACAAACGATCGTTAGATGTAGAGGATCTGTTGAAAAACTGTGAATATTAAACTGTAACTGTAAATATGTTTTTTTGACATAAATTTATATTTATATTATACTGATTCCTAGTGATCAAACTGCAACCTGCAAGGGTATATAAACTTCGGCGTGCCGAAGTTAGCTTCCTTATTTATATTTAAATCTTAAACATTCATTTAAAATGAATGTTTAAAAAAATTACGAAACAAAATTAAATACCTTACGCCCCGCCTTAACCTTATTATTAATATTAATATATTTTAATAAACTGTTATGTAGTGAGCTTTAAAAATGTTGAATAGAAAAATATTGTACGTATTAATTTGTTCAATTAATTGTTTATAACAGATGCTCTTTTATCTACGGTCATGAGGGTACCCTTGAGAAGTTCACTCGTGATATGCAAGAGCGCTTGATACGAGAAGTGATCGAACCTATGGCTTGTGATGGCCTGCGCACCATTTCGGTAGCCTACCGTGACTTTGTACCCGGCAAAGCCGCAGTAAACGAAGTTCACATCGATGGAGAACCCAATTGGGACGATGAGGAAAACATAATGACAAACCTGACCTGCCTCTGTGTGGTTGGCATAGAAGATCCCGTACGTCCCGAGGTCCCCGATGCCATCAGAAAGTGCCAAAGAGCCGGCATTACGGTGCGAATGGTGACTGGCGATAATATAAATACGGCACGCTCGATAGCCAGTAAATGTGGTATTTTGCGTCCAAACGATGATTTCCTAATACTCGAAGGCAAGGAATTCAATCGCCGGATAAGAGATAGCAATGGAGATGTTAGTTTTTCTTATTTTTAATTTGTGATGTATGATAGACTAGTATTTTTATATATATATTTTTTTTTTGTAGATTCAACAGCATTTAATTGACAAGGTCTGGCCCAAATTACGCGTTTTGGCACGTTCATCACCCACGGACAAGTATACTTTAGTGAAAGGTTGGTGCTCTACTTCTTTATTTCATAAAACAATTTATTTAGCCGGCTTAAGATCAAGGAGCGTGGATGATGCAAGCACAAATTAAATCAATTACACCACCCCCCCTCCTTGATGACCTAATCAACAACTTTAAGAAAAAGAAAGGTCGCCAATAAAAAACATCACAAAAAAAAAACAGTTAGAGATATATATGAAGAGGAAAGTATTGGGCCCAATATTATACCCAAAATAATGTAAATATGTATATTATGAAATATATATCGAAATTTAAAATATACAGCCGTTGAACAGCTGTCCCAGATGATTATGCGTAAAATGCAATTCTTTTATAGACCCATCTAAATTTCATAAATCCTGCATATAGTTCGACAAACAGTCCCATTTTTTTAAATGTTCCCTGAAAATTAAAAGTGCAAAACCGTTTTCACCTCATAATTATCTTTCTAATTAGCTGTCAACGGCTAGTGACATTCGAATCCCATTCAATATTTAAAATGTCGATATTCCGAAAACGTTAATTTTTATATTTTGTATATTATTTATTACTGTTTATTATTATTTTAAAAACTAAATTATCATCATAAAACATAGTTTTAAATAAGCTTAGACTCATCTTGAACCAAGTTCGGTATATTAAACAAAAAGTCTGTTTATTGGGAACGGAAGTTGAAATATAGATGTATCAAGCATATGCAGGCAATTAAACACAACAGTTTTGGCTTAAAATAATGTATTGGCTATAAAATATAATGACAACAAATTATTGAATTATTTATTTAACTCTACAATAGCCTTAATTAAAAAAAAAACAACATATTATTATTTAATACTTCTTTATTCAACAGGAATCATTGACAGCACAGTTAGTGAAAACCGTGAAGTTGTGGCGGTAACTGGCGATGGTACAAACGATGGGCCTGCATTAAAAAAGGCCGATGTCGGCTTTGCAATGGGCATAGCCGGCACCGATGTGGCCAAAGAAGCCTCTGATATCATTTTGACTGATGATAACTTCAGCAGCATTGTCAAGGCTGTTATGTGGGGTCGTAACGTCTACGATTCGATTGCCAAATTTCTGCAGTTTCAGTTGACGGTGAATGTGGTTGCTGTTATTGTTGCATTTATTGGTGCGTGCGCTGTGCAGGATTCACCACTTAAGGTAGGATATATCTTTCTAGTAATATGTACAATGCTAATTACATTTACTTGGTAGGCGGTGCAAATGTTGTGGGTTAATCTTATCATGGATACGTTGGCCTCTTTGGCCCTGGCCACCGAACTACCAACACCAGATTTATTGTTACGAAAGCCTTATGGTCGCACAAAGCCGTTGATTTCACGCACAATGATGAAGAATATATTGGGTCAAGCTTTGTATCAATTGGTCATAATATTTGGCTTGCTTTTTGTGGGTAAGTTAGCTCAGAAACAAGAAACCAAGCTTACTTCGGTAGGCCGAAGTTAATGTACCCTTATTAAATTTAAAGTTAAACTTTTTTATTGTTTTTTTTTCGTGTGACCGAAGAAATATAAGAAAATTAGTGAAAAGGGTCATACTGCACGTTTTTCCAGCTATGAGTTGTAAACTAATTTTTGTATAAATTAAAATTACAATGAATTCGAACCGACTGGATATTGTATATTACTTATGTACTACCACGCTATAAAGTTGAAGGCAGAGAACCGAATAATTAATAGCAAATTATTTGCGTAAATAAAATGTATCTTAAGGTTTTTCATGATTAGCAATACATATATAATATTTATTTATTCTGCTTATATAGTCACAGCTGTTTATTTGTTGAGTTTCTTTGACAGTCATACTATTAATAGAATACAACTTGCTAAGTTTAATTAGATAGCTCCAAATCCAAGAGGCAAGAGAGGACGCGGACATCACTTGATGCTGGTCAAGAATATTATAGTTTGTAGGGTCACATCTGTCTTCCTAACTACGTTTCAAACATCTAACATCACAATACATAAGGCAATGGTGTTGTAATAGTACTTTCAACAATTCAAATTCCAGGCGACGTAATACTCGATATCGAATCGGGTCGTGGACAAGAACTCAATGCTGGCCCAACACAACACTTTACCATTATCTTTAACACTTTTGTCATGATGACTTTGTTCAATGAGATAAATGCCCGAAAAATTCATGGTCAGCGTAATGTTATCGAAGGACTCTTTACCAATCCAATATTCTATACCATTTGGATATTTACAATGATATCACAGGTAAGTTATTTAAAATTTTTTGAAACTACCCTATTTAAAAACTAAATTTTATATCAAGATTATTATTTTTTTCATCATCAATCAATCATTATACTTCAAATTAAATTTAATTGTTTTTTACATTTAGACATACACCTTTAGCTGGCCTTTTTCCTTCAGTAACAGCTGAATACGGCTTAGTTATTAAGCAACGAATCTATTGTTATACCCTTGCAGGGTATTATAATTTTAGTCAGAAGTTTGCAACGCAGTGAAGGAGACATTTCAGACCGTATAAAGTATATATATCCTTTATCAGGATCAACAGTCGAGTCGGTCTAGCCATGTCCGTCTGTCCGTCTGTCCGTTTCTACGCAAACTTGTCTCAGTTTTGAAGCTATCTGTATGACACTTAACAGTTAGTCTTCTATATACTCTCGCTCGTATATTCTCGGACGACTATTACATATAGCTGTCATAGAAACGATGGTTAGATATAGATGAAAACGCAAAACTGTGAGTGTAAAACTGTAACTGTAAAAATGTTTTTGACGTAAATATATTTAATTTATATTGTATTGATTCGAAGTTAGCTTTTTTTCCTGCTTGTTGCTGTTATCCAGCTGTTACATAAGTTATACCCGGCACCAAAAAGGCACAAGCAAAGACATTAGAGTCTATAAGATGCCTTACGACCATACATTCGTTTTGCCATATGGGCTAATTTTTGTATTCAAACGACAAAGGCGCTCTCCCTGCTCTCACAAAGCTTAGAGCGTAAAAATCGAACAATAGAATGCGTTTGCTTGTATGCGTAAACACAAGAACAAGCAACCCTGCAGTACCATTCATCAGTAATTAATCAACGATTCATCAACAGTCAAGGCGGTGTTGTTGATGATTCATCGATTAATGGCCGTACAAATTACTGATGAATTTATAAAGGGCATGTCCTAGGCTGTCATCAAAAACAGTTCATCAACAATTAATGATTCATCAAAAATGTATCAACAATTCATCAACAAATTTATCAACAATTCATTAATGGCAGAGCCATGATACTGCCGACGACTTCCGACGAGACTGCCGTCGTAACTGAATTTGTAGGCAGAGCGTCGACTCGGTAGAGTCGGCAGTAGGCGCGTTGATGACTGTTGATGACAGTGGCCTATGGATGACATGTGGTACTGCATTAAAATGAATGATTAATTATAACGTCATTGGTACAAGGGTAGGAGAACTTAGTGCCACTCAAAATTTATATAACTGGCAGGGGAGACAGCTCCACCGCATTATGGGGCGAACGACCACCTTTTGTGGCATTTATTAATATCTTCAAAACAAAGTAATATTTTAAAGATCTGTTTTTTGAATGAAGTTTATTATTGAAAAAATAAGGTTTTTTGAGAAAAATGAGCGTGCTCCTGCCATATTTTAAGGATATAATTTTTTTTCATTGTAAAAAATTTGTAGATTTTTTTTTTATTACATATTAAATATTATAGAATAATAATAAAATTGTGTAGAAATGATCGATTTAAAAATAATTTTTCACACAGAACTACAGTTTCTCTTTTTGCATGGCTCAGGCGATCAATGCATATATGCAGTATTCTATGATACTACACACTGTTTTTCAAAAAAACGATCTGAAAGAGCCGAATTTTCTATAAAAAGACTTGAAAGTATACATATTTAGTATATTATAAAGAAAAAGTTCCAATATCCTAAGATATCCGTCAGTTTTAGCGCTTTATATGTGAAAAACGCTATTTTCCATAGGTAAGGTTTGTACCTTTAAAGTTAAATTTCAGAGAAAGTGCGCAAAAGTGCACTTTTATACTAGCATCACATAAAAAGAATAGATAAATAATCATAATGTACTTTGTAGCTCTATTTAAAAAGTTTAATACTCTAAAATTTTAATTTTTTCAAAAAGTTAAAACTTAAAGAAGGTTATCGGGACACCACAGTTATGTTCTACAATCCACGATCACAACACATATTACAAGCCCCCAGAAAATGGATTGGCTGTCAAAAGAATCTCACTTATTACACTTACATATATTTTCACTTTAAACTTGCTGACTTAACAGCTGTTAACTTAACAATGGCGCGCTCAGTTAAAATTTCTTGTATGTAACATTACAAATAGATGTTATTTGAAAACATTCTGATTACAAAACATGTAATTTAAAATGTTAAAATGGTTTTGGGCATAAAAAGAGATAAAAAATGTGGAAAGTATGTAAACTATAAATTTGGCTCCAAAGCGATACATATTCATGCTGTTACTGCCTTTTTTTATGTACCTTAACATGGTAATATAATGAAAGTCAGGTGTTGTGAACGCAGTAAAGGAGTTATTTCAGATTATGCTTGATTTGGCATTACCAGCTGAGTCGACTAAGCCATGTCCGTCTGTCCGTTACCACGTAAACTAATCTCTCAGTTTTTAAGCTATCTCCGTGAAACTTTACAGTTAGTGTGCTATATATTCTCACGATCACGATTCCCAGAATTTCGGGTTTGGGTTTCGCTTTATATATGTAGCTGCCATAGAAACGATCGTTAAATATAGATGAAAATGCGAAACTGTAGTGTAGTTCCGTTTCGCATTTTCCTATACATTAAAAATAATTTCTATGACAGATCCGCAAAAGTACAGCATAGGCTTGTCTAAAAGTAGATGCAAATATAAAAAAAAATTCTAAAAACTCCGATTTTTCCGGGTCGGAAATGATTCTATCACTGCGTTCTAAAATTCTGACTTAAATTAAAATGCCAGACAGTGTATAAAAATACCTCTTAATTAATTGTTATTTTTATTTCCAGGTGTTTATTATACAATACGGAAAAATGGCTTTCTCAACCAAGGCCTTGTCGCTGGACCAATGGCTCTGGTGTATATTCTTTGGCATTGGCACCCTTGTTTGGGGCCAACTTATAACCTCAGTGCCTACGCGAAAATTACCTAAAATATTATCGTGAGTAAATGTTTGATAACCGTTTGTTACTACGCTTAAAACGCACTCGCTTCTGGATAAATTACTTACTTTGGAAATTTAAACTTAAGGAATGCAAAAGAAAGGATATAATAACCATATGTTTATGTTTATAAATTTAAAATTGTTATGTATTACTTTTACTGTATATGTTTAATTGAAAACAAACGAAAATAGTGTATTATAATTCAGTATTTTAGATTTTATGTATAAAAAATAAATATTTCATGGTCTGCTGCAGTCTACAAGAACTAAACCATAACAATGAACATAAGTATAAATATAAAAAATAACAAGCATGAGTCCCACATCATATATTATATGGCCATCAGCGGTCTTATAAGATAAAAGCTAAGTTCTCCAAGTGTAAGTATGTGATAAGTATTTAAATTAATTATATTATTTTTATTTATTCAAGAAAGTCAATTAAAATATTAATATATATCATAATTAAATATATTACAAGTTGAGGCTGTGAAATAGTCCTTAGTTAACTTTAATAGTTTAATTTAATAACTAACTATAATCTAAATGTTGAAGGTAATCTCTTAAAAATTAACAATTAAAAATCTTTTAAAGATATAAATTAGTTTTATGTACTTATATTTGCTTACCGTCGCCGTTGAAAAGATGAAATTTTTCGATGGTATAGTGCCTAGTCGATGGTGCCTCTGGAAGCCTGCACCTTTAATAAATAAGATAGGGACCTATTCGCTAATTAGTAAATATTTTGTCAGTTATTTAGTTGCATTTTGGACGTCTGTAAAACGTAGTTTAAATTTAAGTATTAGGTTTGTTATTTTATTAATATTATTATTTGATCAAATATATATTACAGATGGGGGCGTGGACATCCCGAGGAATATACAGATGCTATGAATTTGGGTGAGGAGCGTTTCGATTCAATTGATTCGGATAAGAAGCCGAGAGCTGGACAGATTTTATGGATTCGTGGCTTAACTCGGTTGCAAACTCAAGTAAGTCTCGTATTTTTATTTTGAATATCAATCAAGTAGTGAGAATCTACTCTTCGAAAAGACCGACCACATATTTAATAGGTTTTTGTTATATAAATATATTTTTGTTTTAGTTTCCAATCATTTTTCTTTCTTTCTATTTAATTTGAAAATTTAATTTCAAAACATTCGATCATACATTTTGACATTACTAATATATCTTTAACACAGATACTTAGGACATTGTTTTTATTTGTGTTTCATTTTTAAAGAATCACAAACAATAAATTTGTGTCTGAATATTTAATTGATTTTTATCCAGCCACAGTTTTATAAACTAAAAGCAAAAAGTAAAAACTGGTAATTTCTGGTTTCGCATGCACCAGGTCTACAAAAATGGCTTATCCTTTTATTAACAGTTTCATTATTATTCATTTTTATTTATTTATATAATTGTACAATTTTATTTGGTCCTGTGGGCACACTGAAACTCTGATCTTTTTAGATTTTTTTAAAGGAAAAAAAGAGAGATTAGGAGCTTAGAGACAGACTATGAACTGAAAAAGAAAAGTCTATATAGATATCCGAAAAAGCATGAAAGTGTTTGAAAACAAAAAGCCTATTATAAACTAAATCTGGTAGGAAAAAATTCGGCAAAGCCGAAGAGAAAAAAATCTATTGGCATCCTATGTATGTATGTAAATAAATTTGCCTGCAACCGAACTTTTATACATTGGAGGTGTTATCATAATTCGAAAGTTCCAATTCCTTGTTGTCCTCTCTCTTTAGATACTCTGTAGATCGGAATAAATACAAACTTAGATATATAAATATATTTTGTTAAGCTCTCTTTCTCTAATATCTATATAGTCTATTTCTATTTTCCTCTAGTTCTCTTGACTCTCTTTCTATTATAATATCTATCTTATCTTTATGAGTGTATTTATTTTTGTCTGCTTACAAATAATACATAGCATTTATCGTTGAACTTCCTGCTTCATTTTTAAAGCGGATTAAAATAAATTAACTTACGGAAATGCAAATTATAGGAGAGGTTTATTTTATGTTGCGTTTTTATTTATTTATTTATTTCATTTTCTAAATGAGAGCGTTTGGGAAATTCCAAGTTAGAAACTTGCCATCTAATGTAGAAAATACCCCAAGTTCAGTGCACATTTAACAATCTTTTACATTTTTTCAACATTCAAGCGAATAAATATGTATGTAAGAAAAAGCAACTCGTAAATAATATTTCATTGTATTAGTTGTTTCTGTTATATTTTGGTAGCCAGTTAAGCGATCTCTGTTAAGAAATTTTATTGTTACGCCCCTTTAATAGCAACTCATTAAGAGGGCGTTTTTGGATGACAGGGGAAATAGACACAGTCTTAATTGTTTACTTTGTAAGTTTTAAAATTCGTAATAAAATTATAATAATCATTTAATCAGTACACTCAACAGTTATTTGCGAGTTCTTTCTTACACAGAAAAGATTGATTGGTTGACCATCACTCTGCTTTTGGTTTCTAATAAATTTTAAAACAAAATCAAATTTTTAAAGTATTATTCACAGTATATATGTTTTTTTTTACACAAAAGCTGCATGATTTTAATTGCCTTGAATTTTTTTTCTTACATTTTTCAAGATATGGTTTTAATGGTTTCGGTGAACCGAAACGTATATACTCTTTCATATAAAAGCATATTTGTAAATGAAAACTTATAGAAAACATATTATTCCTAAAGTTAGAGTAAAATGTTAAAGAATAAACCTTTGAGGTAAGAATTTTCCAATGCCAAGGACCTAAAAACACCTGACCGACAAGAAAATTAATAAAACACTCCTCGCCACCCTGTATACTCTCTTTGCAGTTCCTCTTTACATTGAAAGCAATAAAGTAAATAACTAATAATAATGTTAATTCCAGAGTAATAAAAAAGGGCTATATCTCAAATTTAATGTAAATCTGTTGAAAACTGAAAAAGTTGTAATTTTTAATTGTACTAATTTCTTGATCGTTCCTATGGTAGCCATATGATATAGTCGTCCGATCCGGCCCGTTCCCAAATATATACGAGAGTATATAGAAGGCTAACTACAAAGTTTCATTCAGATAGCTTCAAAACTGAGAGACAAGTTTGCGTAGAAACGGACAGACGGACAGACGGACAGACGGACAGACGGACATGGCTAGACCGATCGACTGTTAATCCTGATCAAGGATATATATATACTTTATATGGTCGGGGGTGACTCCTTCACTGCGTTGCAAACTTTTAACTGAAATTATAATAACCTGCAAGAGTATAAAACGTACCAGCTTCTACAAAGCCTAAATTACAGCGGAGCATCCGACGACAAATATATACATATATATAACTATTATTTCTATGACCTCGGCAAGGAAACTTCAAAACACCATTGAAAGTAATAAATAAAAATCTACTATACTGTGATTTATGTTTAAGTGGCGCAAAATTTCGTTCCCGAAACTAGAAGTATTTTGGATACTTATTATAAAAAAACTTGTATAAAATGGTGTCCTATTCAAGTGGCGAGGAGTGCAAAATGTCGATACAGAAATTTAGAATTTAGAATTTAGTTAAACGGTTATTAAGTATCGATTCCCTGAATTGCGGACTTCTGGCAATAAAACATATGTTTTAATTTCATTCTATCCTGGTATATATTATGTTAAAAGCGAATAAAACGAAATGTTAATAAATTATTAAACACAAGAAGAAGCTACCTTCGGCCCACCGAAGTTTGTATACCCTTGCAGTTTTCAATTGGATCATTTACTATTATGTTTTACCGTTTCACTTTTAGAATCACAGTTTTGAGTTCTCATTTACATTTATCGATATTTTCTATATCAGCTATGTACTCTAATGCAAAACATTAAGGGATCAAAAAGAATGTTCAAATTTTTAGGTGATTTTCAAAAGGCTGTAGCTTTGAAAAAATCATTGTAGAGACAATAATTGATAATTGAATTAATATTTGAATTTTGTATATATATATATATATATATATATATATATATATATATATAGTATAGTATATATATATAGTATAATAAACTATGAATTTGAATTTTCAAAAACAAGTCAAAAATGAAAAAAAAAATTATTTTTGGAAAAAAAAAAATTGATCTCCTTGAAGGAAGTTTATTCAAGTTTTCTTAACCCACCTTCAATTTTCTGTGCGACCATTAGTTAAAGAGCTCTTGATAATCAAACACAAAATGATCCTTTTTTATTCAAAGACCGGTATTTCCGAGTTCGTATCGAGGATTTAAAATACCTATTTTAAAGCTGAATAATCAAGCTATGTGATCCATATACTGGTTATGTTGACAAATATTTTTGAAACTCCGTGGATGTAAATAAAATCAAAATATTGAAAAAAAATTGTTTTTTAATTAGTTGGAAAAAAGTTGAAATGAATAACTTTTCGCGCTTAGTCCCAAAAACTAGACACTTACAGCTACAATTTTCTTTTTTGATAATTAAAATTTTTTTTGATCCCTTAATTTTTTCCATTGGTGTAATATGATCATCCGATTTGAAAAAATTGAAACCGATTTTTTTGGTTTATAATAAAGTGGCCAAATCTCAGGATAGATGGAAATATATTAAAAAAAAGTTGTTTTATTTATTAATTTTACCTTCTTTAATATCAAAGTAGATGCAAATAAGTTAAAATATTACATATAGCTATATAACTTTTCTTAAAATTTTCCGATCGCTCCTTTGGCAACAATAATCTCTAATCGTCTGATCTGGCGACTCGTGTATATACGAGTGAGAACATATAAGGACTATCTGCAGTTTTTTTCAAATAGCTTTAAAACTGAGGGACTAGTTGTGTATACTTGGAAAGACGGACATGGCTAGATCGACTCTGCTGTTGATGGGTATAACTATATGTTTAGAAGTTTGCAACTGAGTGAAGGAATCATCTCCGGTCAATTCTTGATCAGGGTTAACAGCCGAGTCGATCTAATCATGTCCTTCTGTCTCTCTCTCAATTTTAAAGCTATCCGATTGAAACTGCAGTTATTCTTCTATATACTCTTACTCTTCGACTGCCATAGGAAAAACAGGACATTTTTCGAAAAATTTTACCTTTTTTCAACAGATTTTCACCAAATTTGAGATATTGCCATTTTATATTTTTCTACATTTTTTTTGTCTTAATTTTATGAAAATATGATACAATTAAATATTATAACTTTTTAAGTATTCAACATATTTTCATCAAATTCGAGATAGAGCCATTTAAAATTATTCTAGAATTTCGGATTTAATTTTACTAAAATCGGCGGACTATTTAATAAGTTACCATAGAAACTATCGTTTAATGTTGGGAAAACTCTTATTGTGAAACTGTAAATATAGTATGTATGGCGTTACTCGATGTATTTTAATTTATGGTGTATTAAATTATTGGTGGAATTGCAATCTGCAAGGGTATACAAACTTCGGCGTGCTAAAGTTAGCTTTCTTTCTTGTTTCATTAAGTAAGTTTAGTTTTTTAGAGTATGACATTTTTAGTTGTAAAAATAATATTTAAAAATTTTAATATTCAAATAGCAACTTCACAAAATTGAAAATATAATTTTTATAATAACTGAAGACAGATTTAAATTATTTCTGATCCAGGTCACTGTTAGCAACAAACGGATAAATAATCCGCATTTATATTTATAATTTTAAAAAAGAGAAAGAGAGAGTGTATACAAAAACTTAAGCCTTTGAAATCGTATTTATTTATTTAAACAAAAACAAAACATGCCAGAAAAACAAGTGCAACAAATCTTATATTTATTAATTTTATGTACTATCTCGTCCTTTTAACTATGCTAATTGATAATGCTAAAACCTGAATGATTCAACCAAAATTAAATATATATATATTATATATATATATATTATATATATATATATATACATATATATATGTCATATAATATATATATATCAAATAATAATCAAATAAAATATTAAATTTACCCCAAATAAATAACAAAATAAAATGATAAACAAATATTAAAATTGCTAATTTTAAATAAACAAAACATCCTTGCGTGCAAACCGAGCAGATTTCAGTACCGGTAAGAATTTGTGAATATGATTTTTTAATGTATTGGCAAGCTTAGACAAGTGTTTTTTTTTTTTTTAATAATATAAATAATTAGCCAAACAACAAATACTGATTTCCATACATATCTATAGTTTTTATTGAAAATTTGAATTTCATTTAATTAAACTCGCACTATCGACTTGGACGAGAATCTGAAATAAATGTGTATATGTTTGGTTATTATTTTATTAGTTAATAAAATAAAAATGTCACCTAATACATACTACATTTAAAGTATAGGCTGCCACCAGAAATTATTTAAAAGAAAACGTTGATTGTGTTTAATATATTTCTTTACAATAAGGTTCTGTGGATATCCTAATATACTGTATATATATATCCCCAATCGTTTTTGTTGTGTGCGTTTTTTTTTATTAATGTTGATTTTTGATTTGATTTGAAATAATCTCTTTTTCTATTATGTATATAAACTGTGATTTTTTTAAACAAATTTCCAAAATAATATATATTTAAAAACAACCGTGTTTCTTGTTCCTATGTCTCACACACTTTTAGCACTTTAATATCTGTATGTTTAGGAAAAGACTGAAAGAGTGTATTTTGGTCTAAAGAAGAAAATAATAATGATATAACAATAATTCTGGCAAGGACAAGGTTTGCGAATATATATTTTTTTAAATTAAAGTCTAATAACTCATATGACTAGTTAGAGAAATTATATATGAATTCTTAGAAAAATCCATCCAGCAATCATAGATAGAGAATGGGTTTGTTTTTGAAGATAGAGATAAAAAAGTTAATAAGAATAATGTGCCTATTTAACACGATGATATTTAACAGGTATGTATTTCTATATCTACTGTAATGTAAACCTATGCGAAATAAAATTACAAACTCTGGAGCCTAATATGTTAAAGTTAAATGCAATTTTTGTTACCAATAAATATTCGATACATATAGATCATAGGGACAACCAAGAAATAAAGAAATTTAACAACATGTTTTATTAATATATAAATTAATAGTAGTATATATAACAACCAGTCCGTGTTTCAAAAATTTAAAGTAATAACGAAATGCTACATTTTTTATTACATTTCATTATTACTTAAAATTTTTCAAGTATATACATATACATATACCTGAATAGGTTTAACATTTGTTTTTTTTTTTTAGGTTAATTCGTTGTATTTCTGTAACAAGCACTCCGATTTAAAAGAAATAAATTTTGTTGTATAAAGAAATTTGTCTTTAGTGAAATGGCAAAGTTTGTGTTCTGCTAATTTTGTTTTTATATTATTTTTTCTAAAACGTAGTATAAATTTAAATTTTTTGTTGGCTCAACTAACAACTCCGTCTGTCCGTCCGTCTGTCCGTCCGTCTGTCCGTTTGTCCGTTTCTACGCAAACAAGTCCCTTTGTTTTTAAGCTAACTTAATAAAACTTTGCAGTTAGTCTTCTAACTTTTTTTTTCTAGTTTTCAACAGATTTTCATCTAATTTAATATATGTATAGCCATTATATATTAATCTAAAATTTTCTAGAAAATTTTATGGAAATTGGACTAGTATATCATATAGCTGCCATACAAACGATCGTTAAAAATAGAGGAAAATGCAAAACGGTGAATGTAAAACAGTAAATATAAAATGTATAGGTAAATGAAATGAAAGGAGGCATTTCTTTATTGTTTTTTTAACATAAATATATATAATTTATATTGAATTCCTAGTGATCGAATTTCAACCTGCAAGGGTGTACAAAACTTCGGGTATACAAACTTGGGCGTGCCGAAGTTAACTTCCTTTCTTGTTCGTAATTAATTCAAACATAAGGCTTGGTAAAGAGTTATAATATTTTTCAATTTCATTTAGTGAAATTGACGACCACATTTTTAAATTGCATCAAATCTTCCCTCTGTGTGTACTCTTTTGGACAAAAGTCCCCAAAAGTTCTCCATAATGATAATGTCAGGGGAGAAAGGCGGCCACTCGAGCAATTTGATATTTTGGGGCTTAATCGACTGCTTTACAATCCGAGCGGTATGGATCGTAGCGCTGCCATTTCGGTATACTCGTGGAATCCGACATCTCAGAAAACTGGGGAAAAGCTTTTTCGAGCACACTCACTCTTGTACAAACTGGAGGTCACATGTTCTATAGAAAGACATGGCTCCCCACACCGTTACTCCATCTGCACAGGAGTAACGACGACTTAAAAAACACCCTTGCGCCGTTTTCCACTCCTTGTTCCAAGACATGATCGAGAATCATTTCTATACCCTTCTACGGAAACTAGTCCCTCAGTTTTGAAGCTATCTGAACGAAACTTTGTAGTTAGCCTTCTATATACATATATGTATGTCGGAGAGGGGCTGGATCGGACGACTATATCATATAGCTGCCATAGGAACGATCAGAAAATGTTTACAAAAAAATGTAACATTTTCAGTTTTTAACAGAATTTGATTTAATGTGAGTTATAGCCATTTTATATTATTCTACAGTTTTGTGTAAAATTATATGAAAATCGGACTACTATATCATATAGCTGCCATTGGAACGATCGTTTGTTATAGAGGAAAATGCAAAACTGTGAATGTTAAACTGTAAATATAATATTATTAATTCATAGTGACCAGGGGCAAGTCGAAGTTAGCTTCCTTTCTTGTCCTTGTCCCATTGTCTGCTTCATTTCATAGAAAATTACTTACAACGATTTGATTTTGACCGACTTTTTAGTTTTTTTTATGATCTTTAAAGCCAGATGCCATATATCCTTTTATTTGACCTTTTCCAAATTGGTTAAAGGCTTTCCGCAGCTCGTTAAAGAAAACTGAGAACTGATGCTTTAAGTTCGAGAAAACCAAAGGATTTTACTCTTTTCAATCACGCAGTCGAAGAATAAGTAAAATCAAAAGTGCAAAACCTATTCAGATGAGCCAAAAATAAAGCACACATACATATATCGAATTTTTTGATAAGAGAAAAATTTTTAATAACCGTTGGAGTTGTCGCGTTACTTTTATAGGTAAACAAATAAAGTTTCAAAATACAAAGAAAAGGTTGAGTAAGATTCAATTGCAACAAGGAAAGACTGAAAATGTGAGAACGATTAATCAAACCTATTCAGTTGACCGGATCTGTATGTACTTAAAATAAATATATATAATATATATGTGTGGATGAAAATAATTTTAATAGGTAATATGAATTGAAAATATATGGTATATATAACGTAATATACACTGACGAGCGAAACTGTAACACGAGTTTAATGCTTCAACTTCAATTAATACTTGATTTAATTATAGGAGACATTTTAGCATTTAGCCAAATGTTCATGAAATAAAATGTTATAGTTTTGCACTGTTTTTTTTTAACTAACAAATATGTTTGTATCCTTCCGGGGTATTACAATTTTAGTCAGAATAATAACCTGCCATGGCAACAATCGGAAAATTTTAAGAATAAACAAGAAAGGAAGCTAGCTTCGGCACGCCGAAGTTTATATACCCTTGCAGATAGAACTTCGATGACTTCCTGGATTCCTTTCATACAATATAAAATATATATATTAATGTTAAAAAACAATGAAGTAATACCTGTTTTCATTTCATTCACTTATACATATTATATTTTCAGTTTTACATTCACAGATTTGCATTTTTCCTCAACATCTAACGATCGTTTGTATGGCACCTATATGATATAGTAGTCTGATTTTCATGAAATTTGACCCAAAGTTTAAGACTAATATAAAATGGCTATACCTCTAATTTGATGAAAATCAGTTGAAAACTGAAAAAGGTTATAAATTTAATTGTATTAATTTCACGATCGTTCCTATGGGAGCTATATGATATAGTAGTTCGATTTTTATAAAATTTTACACAAAATTGTAGAGTAAAATAAAATGGCTATTTCTCAAATTTAATGCAATTCTGTTGAAAACTGAATATGTTATCATTTTTTTTGTAAAAATTATCCCATCATTTCTATGACAGTTATATGATATAGTCGTCCGATCCGGCATATATACGAGTGAGAGTATATAGAAGACTAACTTCAAAGTTTCAGTCAGATAGCTTCAAAACTGAGAGACTAGTTTGCGTAGAAACGGACAGACGGACAGACGGACATGGCTAGATCGACTCGGCTGTTGATCCTGATCAAGAATATATATACTTTATATAGTCGGAGGTGCCTCCTCCACTGCGTAGTCTGTTCCTTGAATGAAAATATCTCGACAGCCGAAAAAGGTGTGGAGAAGAGTTTTATGGACAGATGAGAGCTTTTTAATGTAAAACTCTTCAAAAAATAAAGCGTAAAATGTTGACAAAAACACACCCAATTTGTGAAATAGTAAACCAGAAATAGGGATTTGTCATGCGATGGGGATTTATTGCGTTCAGTTGGCTGGTTGTCTCGTTTATCTAATCCTTTCAATGAACCAAGGACAATATTTGGAGATCCTGACCGATATTGCCTTTTCGTCCATATCTCCGGAAGGAAGAGCTATTTGGTGAGTCATTTATTCTGAAACAGGATAATGCCCCTGCCACAATGCCTGTTTTGTTAAACGTTGTATTAATTCCTAGTGTATTAATTCCTAGTGATCGAAGTTCTATCTGCAAGGGTATATAAACTTCGGCGTGCCGTAGATAGCTTCCTTTCTTGTTCTAGAATTAATTTAATTATATGAAAATCGGGAGACCATATCATATAGCTGCCATAGAAACTATCCTTAAATCAGAGAAAATACTGTGAATACAAAACTGTAACTGCACCACAACTGTACAATTATAATGAATCACTGTAATGGAAGTAGTAGAAGTAGTTCTACTTCGTTATTATTAACGATCTAATTGAAATCTGCAAGGGTATACAAAGTTCGGCGTGCCGAAGTTTATATGGAAATAGTACAAAAGTTACAACGAATTATTACACATTTATACATATATATATATCTGTATATCCTCACTCGAGAATCGGTCTTCATGTCAAATTTTAACAAATGCTTTGGCATTTGTTTGATTTCAACCACATTTTAATGGTTTGCGAGATGATAGAAAATATGATGTCTATGTCGATATTTTCATCTCTATTCTCCTTTTTTTGTTTGTTTACATTTATGCATTACAAGTATAACTTGATTTAAATTGGTAAAGTAATTAAAATATATGTCTTGATAGCTCATATAGATATGTATATATGTATAGAAAGGATCTTTAAATCACTTAAAACCTTTTCCTCCGTGACGGGTAGCGGTAGGAGCCATTAAATTACGGATAGATAGATAGACGGGGATTTCGTTTTTATCTCTTAAAGTTATTTTTATTTCTTTAAGGTACAAAAAGAGTTTATTCAATTTGTTTCAGAGCTTTTTGTCCATCTCTATTAATTATAGTAAGGGAAGGATATAAATAAAACAAGAGGAGGCGTCATTATAATTATTAAAAATAAAAAATAATCAACAAAAAAATTGCTTATGCAATTGGTTTTCTATATAAAGCTCTCAAGGCAAAAAAAACTTCGAATTCCTTATTTTTTAGTTTAAAAAAAATTATTAAATGTTTTATTTTTGTATGATAACAAGAATAAAAAATAAAAAAACATATCTCTTTGAATTAGTAAAAAATTATTAAATAAGTACTTGGCAAATTTTCCACGCAAATATCTATATATACATATATATATATACATTATAAATTTAAATAAATATTTATTTTATTTATTTAAATTTCCACGTATATATTTTACTATTTGTTCAAAATTACTAATTCATTGTAAAGAAAGCAGAATAGTTATTATTCCTTTTCCAGTATACAAAAAATTAAAGACGAAACACGCATACATACATCATGTTTTGCATTATTTTAATTTATTTTCATTTTCAGTTTTTTTTAATTAGTCTACAATTTTATATTATTTTATTTGAATACGCTTACACAATTTTTTGCTACACATATAATTAATTGTTTTCAAAGTAATTATAGATATATATATATATTTGTTGTTAATTTTATGTAATTTTAAAGCCGGCGGAACCGATTCGAGAGACAGAGGTGTAAACAAATTGACACAACTTAAAAACTAAATCAGCAGTAATCTTCTCGCGAAAATGCGAGAAAGCTAATCTCTAAGGGAAGAAATACAAATAAATCATGAAAATATTTAAATTAAATTTGAATGCAAATTATACAAATAATAAAAATAGTAAAAAATAGAATGTAACTGTACCTAAAATCTTCTTGTAAATTTATAGCAAATTGATAATTAGTCTATTTTAATTTCGTTATCCGGGGAGTTAAATAAGTAAGTATAAAAATCATCAGGAAGAAAAATAGAAATCCACCGACAAGGCCCTTCCTCGTTAGATTTTCTGCAATTAAGAAATAATAATAATAAAAATAAAACAAAAAGCAACTCTCTGACATCAACAAACGACAATAAACTCAACCAACAACAGGAGCAAAAAACGAGACGTAAAATCTAATTCATCCACACAACTTCCACATTAAGTGTAATTGCTTCTCGTACTATTTCTCTAAAAACCTACTGTACTATGTTCCTAGTACGAAATGCAACTCTACAAATTCCTTAAAGAGCAAAACGTACGTAACTTATTTCTATTGTCTCCTAAACTTTCCCAATTTATTACCAACCAACCATCTATCTATCATGCACGTCGTGTCGAAAAAAATAGTAACAGGATTACAACAGGAAATTGCTTTGGGTGTATGAGAAATCCGTTAAAATGTGACAAATAAGTGTGATACAATAAAAATAGCAACCGTTTTAAACAGCTATAAAATTAATGTATACAAATTTACAAAATCCCTAAAGCAAGTTCTATGTTTCACCCCTGTTATATGTAGTAGTTGTAAAGTCAAGTCGAAATAATAGATACAATATTAACAATAGTGTGTTTAAAAGTCGTCTCCCTCGCATCTGCCCATATACCTTTTTCTTTGCTTAAGGCGGCACTTTTCCTCCACCTTCTCTGTTCCTGCACGGAATAATGTATATATTGAACTCTGGTCTCCTGTTTCTGAATTACCTAAAATTTGATGATGCAACATACATTTATACACTGCGCGTCTCCAGATTAGCGGCCCCCTAGTATTCTTCTTTGAAGTAAAATATTGTCAAAACGATCAAAGACAAAACTGTGCCATTGTTTTCCAATGTAATTTGGTTGATTCTCCAAATAAAAACATACATATAAATGAATGGATTTTGACTCTGTGTATGTCTTTATTAAATTACAACCTAAAGAAACAGATTTATTCGTATGCAGTAACTGCGTCATCAGGATAGCGATGCATTTATTACAACCCGTTAGCTTTAACAATATTATTACTAAATTTAAACATTTTGAATACAAATTAATAATGGTTTGCCCCTCCCTTGCTTACAATGACTTCGTAACCTCGATCGGGCTGGAGTCATATACATTTTTCAAATATTCTAATGCTTTTGCTGACCAAAGCCGCTTTTAAACTGGAGATAAACTCCTACTTGGAATCGTATTGCTTGGCACCCTCGTACACCTCCCTAGCCAACCATCCCCAGAAGTGTTCTATTATGTTTAAGTCCAGGACACTGACATTTTCCTTCTGAATCCAACGATGTACGGACCGGGCTGTGTGAATTGGACCATTGTCGTGCTGGAAGTGCCATTCCAGATATCTGAATAAGTTTAAAAAAAAAGGAAATTCAGTTGGTATTTTTAGCGTTCGATTTTTTGTGTTAAAAACTGCTGTTCGCAGTTGCCATAATATGATATGCATCCAAATGGTGCTCTTCCTTACATAAATCGTGGAAATAATCTGCTAGAACCCTTTGGGTTAAATTGTTCTCGTCATTGGACCACATTATATGCGTTCGAGCAAATTTAAAGCGCATTTCTATGCGGACTTGGGTGGCTTTTTTTGTTTTAGTTTTAGCCTCTTTAAATGGTCAACATTCTTGATCACCCTTAAAACAGTCGATTTGCTTGCCTTTACACCAGTTTTTTGCATTATTTTGGTGGTCGAGAGTTGAAAGCCTCTCGGAGTATACCTCTGCTTTTCCATAGCTTTCCTTATTTGAAGAAAATTGGCAATGGTTTTGCAATGTCTTCCCAACGATTTTTTTCTTTGAAGATAGAATAGGTCCTCTGCCTATATTGAGTATCATTTATAGAAAATGTATTAATTTAACAGGAAAAAAATCGGTTGTTGTGGTACTTAAATTAAGACAGATATTTATACCCTTGCAGGGTATTATAATTTCAGTCAATAAAGAAGTCACCCCCGACCATCAACAGCCGAGTCGATCTAGCCATGTCCGTTTGTCCGTTTCTACTCTCTTAGTTTTGAAGCTATCTGAATGAAACTTTGTAGTTAGTCTCTCACTCGTATATATATGTATGTCGAAAAGGGGCTGGATCGGATTCCTATATCATATAGCTTCCATAGGTACGAACGGAAAATTTTTACAAAAAATTTTAACATTTTCAGTTTTCATCAGAATTCGATCAAATTTGAGATATAGCCATTTTATACAATTATACAATTTTGTGTACAAGTTTATGAATATAGGACTACTATATCATATATGTAAATATGTAGCCCATACAAACGATCGTTAGATATAGAGGAAAATTCAAAGCTGTAAATGTAAAACTATATATATACTACATAAATAGGCAGGCATTACTTCATTGTTTTTTAATACAATACAATAATAGCTAGGAAACCTGGCGAACTTGGATTCGTCTTATGTAACATTTCGTTTGGGGATTAAGAAATTACGAATTTTTTATTTTTTGTTTTATATTTGAAAAGTAATGGATCCAGTTTAACTTTTTCACTTGCGCAGCATAATTCAGCCGTTTCTCTTTTGAACTTTAACGCATTGCCATATCTGCATATAGTCGTCATTGGTCCGATATCTAAATTTTCATCATCACTGTAGTTCTCAGTGGGATCATATTGGAATGCCAATCGATCGTATGATGCCGATGATCTTCGTGTCCTCACGCGTTGTCTCAATTGGGCATTTTCTTTAATTATATTTTCTCTTTCTTCGCTTAACTTCTGTGAATACACTTGTTGGTGGTGATGTTCGTGCGCACGTCGTCCTTTGGGACTATAACCTCAAATGCACGATCCACATAAATAACACATTTCAACTTACCACCGTAAAGAGAAATGCTTACACTTTATTTATTTTATTGTTGCCTTTAGGAAACGACTACTTCATATATTGGTTTGTAGTTAATGCTATATATCAGCGATGGATATCCCGCTTTTCTGTCGAACGGGATAAAAAGTATCCTATGTCCGTCTCCTGGCTCTAAGCTGCCTTCTTTACTCTTACGCGAAAATAGAACAAAGTAGGATTACAAAGATTACTGTTAATCTCACAAGCTAAATTATACTCTCAAAGAGGGAGACCCTTAATTTACAGCTTACAAAAAAAAAACGAATTTAAGGCAATAGTAAAATAGTAAATAGTAAGGCGCTAATCTGGTGAAACACAGTGTATTTTTGAACAAATTGAATACAATGGATGTGTTTCTGAAATATCTTGTTTAAATTTTCCAAAAGTTACGCAGGGGTCACGAGAATCTGTTTTCACCTGATGCGTTAATCTGCATCTGTGGAAATGAAATGCTAAAAACAAAAACAAAAACTCGGCCAAATATACCAATACAAACAACTAAGGAATAAGTTTAGCTTTGTTTTGTATTTATTGCTCTGTGGGTCATGCAAAGGCGCGAAAAGACATAAGATCTAGCGATTATAGCCCAGAAATGATTAATATTTTAGAAATTCCGTTTGGTTAGGTTAGGTTTAACCGGACGGCCCTCGTGGGGCCTCGCATAGTCCAATATGGCCCTTAGTTTTCCTAATGTTTTCGTAGGGACCGTGAGGTTGACCTGAAAGAGTTCCCACCAACAGTCTGCAATCTTTCCGATATACATAGAAGCAGCATTGCGCTATTTGCACTTGATTTTTGATTCTTATCAGGTTATCGAATTTCTGCTCTATCTGCATTTAGGTCGTGCGTCTGCCCGTCTCTCCAACTCGCTTTGCAGCGTTCCTAGGGCGACGCGTACGTTTTCTTTCCTTTCTTTCTTCCTTTACAAGTTCGTCCGCGGTCTTCTTGCAATCGATGCCCTGATGGGTGGAAAGCCAATATGCCGCATTGGCATGGCAGCTTATACGACAGTCTCATATACATTTTGAGGTTTCAGCATGGGCCTGAGCCGCTTTCCAGTCTTCGGGTCTGAGGAGTGGTGTTGCTTTAACATCATGTAGTCAGATGTACTGATCATAACTCGACCAATTCAACTGATTTCCTGTTGCAACCAGGCGTTGTGCACCTCGCTGGGGTTTATTCCGAGTGTAGGTGTTGACCTCAGCGCTCCTGATGCTCAGTGCAGTGCCCGCGTTGACCCAGCGCCTGACTCCATACAGTAGAGTTGATATATAGACCCAGTCCATTAGAGCGAGCGAAAGATCCTATGTGCTGCTAAGCATCTTCTTGAACCGCTCCAGAACATTGGGTTTCCATGCCAGCTTGCGGTCTAGTACAATGCTTGTATTGTATTATTTGGCATTTGCTCTTGGTGCTCTTGGCCAGCCTGGTTGTGTTGATTTTTGGTGGATCCATAGTGGTACCTTGCAGCTCTCTTGGTAAAACGAATGATACCGAGTCCTACCTTGTCGGTCCACTTGCATATCTCCTGGAGTTATCGATACCATAACCGTGCCGTAATAATTGTTCCATCCACGGCAGGTGAGCCTCTTTGCTGCCCTCAGTCCACTGCTTGTCATCGCTTGGAGCCGACTCTGTATGGTAGGTTGCTTTGATGACCACTTCCGTATTTCAGCCGTTTCTGGTGTGAAGCAGAAGTTTCTCCACGTGTTTCTTGGCGACCTGCGCGATTCCATTGTGTAATCCTTGAGTCGGATTTTGTATTCTTCATTAATTACATCATCTTCCTCTTGTTCATCCAAGCTTATTGATGCATAAGGATTAAAGCTAAGTTGGAGGATCCTTGCTCCTAGGCAATGAGGAAGCTATTTTCCCTTTATGAATATTATTATTCATCGATTTGTTCATTGTCAATTCCCTTAATATAGGCTTAATTTTGGTAATGAGCTGCCAAACAAGAAAAAAATTTAAACCGGTTCAGTATTCAAAATATGTTTAGCTGATCAAATCAATATAACTAAAGCTAAACCAATTTTTTTTCATATGTTATTTTCCTCGAACAAAACAAAATAAAAATTTTAGTGGTTGTTCCTGGCACATTGTACAATACATATATACATATATACAATTCATTTATACAAGTATAAATTTCACAGCAATTACCAGTAAAACACCGTTTGAATTAATCTATATTCTTAAAAAACCGTAAAATAAGAGTAATAAGTGAGTCATTTCAAAACTGATGTATGCACATGTACATACATATCTGTACAGGGGTAGAATGTACACCGCGGGGGATTACCTTTAACTCTTGTTATTTTATTATTTATTCTTTTTATTTAACAATGTTCGTTTTCATCGAGTTAACCTAACTCACCCCCCCCCCCCAGTGAAAGCTTTAAAATTCCTACTAAATGGTTTTTAATTTATTTATACAAATGTGGGATTCGCAGGCAGGATAGGCAGGTTCCTTTCGCGGCGTAACCGGAGCGGTTTAAACGATCTGGCAACTCGTAATTAGTTCGCCATTTAAACAGTAGCCGATACTTTTAAGACCCTCTTTAATAATGCGAGCTGTACAAGAAGTCGTCGTTTGTCATCCTTTGCGAGATGTTGAAAATAAAAGCCACGTTTAAATAGTTAAAGAACGACCCTGCAAACTAATCAAAGCACTTCTTTAAACCAATACCTAAAATAAATCATTGTATGCTAATATAATGAATTCTTATTTTGTATTATTACGTTATGGATGTTATTTTCCAAGTGTTAAGTTAGTATTGCTTAAACTGCGTGGTTGTTTTACTATTTTTAAAATAACAAATTCTTAGTAAATGGTAAAAGCGAGACCACTTTGCCTTCTAATGGAATGTTTTTATTACTTACATTTGTATTCTTAGCACCCTTATTGCTTCTGTTTGTATTTTAAACTAATTATTGTTCGCATGCATTGCTTTTTTTTGTAATACATTTTTAGTGAACTGTTGCTAAAAATTAAGTTGTATGGGAATGGGACCCATAGTAAGGTTCATAGTTGATTTCGTCTTTGAGTATGCTTGAATTAAAAACAATTTGATACCCCTGCTGTGTATTATAATTTTAGTTTAATATATATTCCTGAGCAGCATAGACAGCCGAGTCGATTTAGCCATTTATCCGTCTGTCTGTCTGTCTGACTTGAAGCTATCTACAGTTAGTCTTCTGTATACTCTCACTCGTATATATGTAACTTTTTAAGATTCCACCGGATTTTCCTCAAATATAGCCTTTTTGTATTATTCTAGACATAAATACTATTAAAAATTATAAATCTTTGAGCTATCAACAAATGAACAATTCTGTGATGTCGAATGCGACATTCGTACGCATTCAAACTAAAAAAAAAAAACATGTTCCAAGACTTTATTTTAATTTTAATTTTCTGGAGAATTGCCCATATATTCATTGAATCTGAAATATAGCCAGTATTCTAGAATTTCGTTTTAAGTTTAATATAAATGGGACTGCTATATCATATAGCAGCCATAGGAACGATCGAGAAAATAATCATTCATTTTTTAACATATATTTATCAAATGTAAAATTTAGTTATTTTATATAAATCTATAATTTCGACTTTAACTATATTAAAATCGGACGAGTATAACTTATAGCTGCTATTCAAACGATCGTTAGATATAGAGGAAAATGCAACACTATGAATGTAAAACTGTAACTGTAAAACTTAATTAAATGTAATGAATGTAGTGATCGAATTGCAATCTGCAAGGGTATAAAAACTTCGGCATGCCTTATTTAGCTTCCTTTTTTTTTTTCTTACTTTTCGTCTAGGAAATTTAAGTATTAAAAAAATGTGTAATTTCAATGAGCATAGCGATAAAAAACAATTCCATATAAGAGAAACCCGGTTTTTTTGATTTTTAAATATAAAAGAGTTTCAAAATGTGAAAAATGTTCTGTCTGTCCCGGCCCATCCTTTAGGGGCTTTGCTTTCCAACATATTTCGTAATTGCTGTTATATTTTAAAGTCAGCTTTTTCGATTTTTTAATTATTTTTGTTTTAATACTTGAATTGTGTGCATTATTGGTGTATTCTTATATGTAAGCATTAAAAATTTTCAATATACACATAATAAATATTTACAATTCAATATGATTATAGCTACATGTACATACATACATACATATGTATATAACTATTTATTAGAGCCGTACAATATCAATGCTGGTGCCACTGATGTTTTTCGATGTTTCGAGGCACTCATTTTGAACTGTTACGATACTATCGCATCAACTGTACACCTAACCGTGTGCGTCTGTCCGATCATTCACATGCAAACTAGCCTCTTGGTTTCGAAGCTATCTGAATGAAGCTTTGCAGTTAGTCTTCTGTATACTCTCACTCGGAACGGGCCGGATAGGACTACTATATCTTATAAACAAATTATTGCTCTTTCAATTTTCAAAATATTTTCATCTAATTTTAGATATTGCCATTTTGTATTATTCTACAATTTCGTTTTTAATTTTATAAAATTCGGAAGACGGTATTTCTTCGTTGTAAGCATATGTAGTTTATATTGTATTAATAATAATTGCAATCTTGAAAGATATACAGACACCCTTTGGCGTGCCGAAGTTAGCTACCTTTTTTGCTTTAGCTTCATTTAATGATTAGGTTGAGAAGAAGTAGTATCGATAGTAAAATCGATTTCTCACAGCTCTAATATACATACATACTTACATATACATGCATATTTTATTCATTATTAGACTGTACTATATATATATATGCCTATTATTATAATTATTTTTATTAACTTGTATTGCCAATTTTTTCGTTGATTCGTTGAGTTTATCTTTTTGTTTACTGTTTTACCGTTTTCTGTTTCTGTTCTTTGTCTAATTTCATTTGTTTCAGTTGCGTGTGATTCGCGCTTTTCGCTCGACATTGGAAGACCTAAACGAACGGAGATCGATGCACAGCTTGCATAGCTTACGCAGTCCACGTTCGGGCGGCCTTGGGGGCCACCCCTTGTACAGTTTTAACCACCTGCTGAGCCCAAATTACAACAAGCAGCAGTCTCAGCAGCCAAAGGCACCGCCACACCCACACCCACAACCGCAACTGCAGCCGCTGCCTTCGGATATCTCTTACATTGACGAAGATCCGCAACAGCAGCAGCGTACATCGCCGCAACCCCCCTCTATTAATGTGTCTGCTCCGCACTCCTCCTCAACCCTGCCAAGCTTTTCAGAAATTGCTCACATTTTGCAAGAACAGCAAAGCCATTGTAATAACACTAAAAGCGATATCCAACAGCAAACTTCAAAATATTCCAATGGACAGAATGAGACTCGAATTTAAATAGTAATTTTAGCACGTAGAGAGCTGGGAAACAAACATCGAGGTATCGAAATGTTTTCCTTTCGATTTGGTTTATTCTTCTAAATTGTAATGCAATCATTTTTATTATACATTTTAATTTAGTTGTGTTGCTTAAAAGATTTTTATTTTACTGGTTTTTTTCAAGCATGGCTGTCTTAACTCAAGAATTTATTATAAACGCTTATTTCTATTTTTATCTATTCTAAGAGATTAAAGCAAAATAAAAACAAAACGAGAAAACTCCTCAATGATGGTAAAAATATCGCTATATCGATGTTTCTTCCAGCTCGAAATTTACATATTTGCTTCAGGAAAAACAATTAAAACAAATATAAAGCACAATTTCATGTTGGATTTGAATTTAAGTTTATATTTCGATTGAGTCCAGAATTTAATAATTCCGTGAATAATACCCAATAAGAGACGACTGAACCATGATATTCTGATACAGCTTCGAAAATATACATATACATAACTTAAAACAACTAAAAATGTTCCATCTCTATTTTAAAATCCTTAAAATCTGTAGAGCTCTCGACCCGCGGTTTAGTTTGAAGCAATATTTTTATATGCCCGGTAAAATTATAAATGTCTATATTCGTCAAACGGAAATACAATTAATTAGCTAATAATTATCCGATTGTATCTGGCCTGATTTAATTTAATATTTTCTCAAAATGTGTGCTCTTTAGTAACTAATAATGGCTATCCATACACATATGTCATTTGAAAAATTTTAAGCATGGAAATGTATTAATATTAACTTTTAATTTTACAAAAACATTAAATTTATTATGTATTACATGTACTAACCAAAATCCAAATTAACATTTTCTTTTTATTTTCCTTGTTTCTTTTCTCTTGGTTCATGTGAGTATGGCTTAAAATGCAAATAAATTTTAATCGAAATTTATTTCCAATTTTTTTGGTTACAAAGAAAACAAAGTTAAAAATTACTTTGGCTTTGACGTGTAGAAACCGGTCTCACACGTGATCCTTGAAGTGGAAACAGTAGTAAAATATTTCAAAGCCTATGTATATACATATACATATATCTGCAGCCTTCTAATATAAACATAAAATAATACCTATTTTTGTCCTATTCAGAGAAAATCGATTTGGTCCTCAAAAAATAGCACAGGCCAGAAAAAAAATTTTCCAAAAAACTTTAGAAAGGATCGGTAAGGGAGCTTAGAGTACTGTTTTTTCCCTCAAAATACAGTTTTTAAATTCCGAAAAATCTTAATTGGTATCCAAGATATAGTATTTCAAATTGATATCAATTATTTTTCATATATATTGTCCAATTCGACACACTCTGAAATTTTTGGAATAATATCAATACATCGTCAACAAATTTAAAATGCAAAAATAGTACTTTAAGAATTTAAGACTAAGTTTACCGGTGTAATCTGTTATTTAATAATATGGATTTTAATTCCTAGCACTAATAATTCAGGAAAAATTTTCTTTGGGAATATACATGTATCTTTTTCATCGCTATTTTTTTTTAAAGGTAATAAACAAATTAGGAATTTTCATTGGGAATTATGCGAAGATTAAAAATCTTGTCTAGGTTATATTGCAAGTAAATCACGTAGTTTATATTTCAAGAATGAAATTACAACACAAAACTTTCATGTCCTTACCAGAATTTAGAATAAATACACTATCCTTTACTTACACATATTAAAAAAGAAGTACCTGTGTATTACGCAAAGTAAATATATATTTTCTTATTTCATCTTTTAAGCTTAATTTTATTTGCTTAATGTAATGTTAAAAACCAAACAAAAATGTAGCTGCTAAACAACTTAAAAATTCTATTTCTATATATATATATATATATATATATATATATATCTATATACATATATATATCTATTTCTCTCTCTTTTCCTCCCACATTTATTTATTGTTTTATATATTTTTACTTTTCTATCTTTCTCTTTTTTAATCCTTAAAGGTAATAGGCGGCGAATTGCAAGAACGCTTGATACCGGTCCCCTATAGCAAGAGCAACACTGATCAAGCTGTAAGACTTCTAAAAAATGTTATTATTATTATTTACAATTATATTTTGTCATTATTTCAATTAATTAAAACAAAAACAAAAAAATTAAATTGATAACAAAATATAATACTAATATAACACATTTAGAACGCTAAAAATTATAATAAAAGTATGCAAAAGTCTGTCCGCTTCGAGAGTCATACGTGAATACTATATTTTATGGTACGCGTTAGATCCCCTTATTATTCCCTTGCAGTGTATTATAATTTCAGTATGGAACACACTGAAAGAGTAATTTCGAACTAAAGTATATATGTAAATTCTTGATCAGCATCAACAGCCGAGTCGATCTAGCCATGTCCGTCTGTCCGTCCGTGTGTCCGCTTCTACGCAAACTAGTCCCCCAGTTTTGAAGCTACATATCTCAATGAAACTTTGTTAGTCTTTTAAATACTCTTACTCGTATATACATATGTCGGAATAAGCCAGGTCGGACGACTATATCATATATGTAGCTACCATAGGAACGAAACGATCGGAAAATTTGTAGAAAAAAAACTCTTCCAGTTTTGAACAGATTTCATATTTAGCCATATTATATATTAATATAAAATATGGTGTCAAATTTTATAAAAATCTGACTACTATATCATATAGCTGCCATACAAACGATCGTTAAAAATAGAGCAAAATGTAAAAATGTGTATGTAAAACTGTAAATATAATATGTATAGGTGAATGAACTGAAAGCAGGTATTACTTCATTGTTGTTTAACACAAATATTTATAATTAATATTGCATTTATTCCTAGTGATCGAATTTTAATCTGCAAGGGTATACAAACTTCGGCGTACCGAAGTTAGCTTCCTTGTATTAATAATTAAGATTTGTTAGTTTATCAGGTACACAGCAGTGCTGCCAGTTTAGCATTTTAGGGGTTAGATCTGAAAACGTTAAAAACAAATTAAATTTTTGTTAATGCTATTAGCTACCCGTTTTATTTTATATTACTGCAAAAAACTATTCATGATGTATTTCATTAGAATTTACGTAATTTTTGTATGCCTTTTTGTTTTGAGTGAAATAGTTCCGATTAAAAAGGTTTGAAAAAGGTATGGGAACTAGTATTTAACTCGATTGTATGAATTACTGTGATTAACTTGATGTGGAGGTAAAGATGCCGAAAATGTATAAGCAACATTTTCGTGAAGCCAATCATTAAGACGACGAGTTTAAAGAATGGACTCGCAAGTATTTTGGATTTAAAAACATTGAAGAAACTAGAATTCAATTTTAAAATTACGTTGTGTGGACGACAAAAAAATGTTGGGCTGAATTTATCCTAAATAGTTTTTTATTTCTATGGTCAAAAACTAAAGTCGAGCGTATATTTTTTGAAACGAATATGATAATAGTATAAAATCCGCAAATTGTATATATATTTTTTTTTCATTTTGACTTAGATACAAAAATGTTGTTTCTTTCTAGCAATTGATATTTTTTTCTTAAATATATGTATAACTTTTTGAAAAGTAAATTTTAATAGACTATTTTTGGCCGTTTTTATCGGTTTTTTGTTCGAACTAAGCAATTTTTGCGTTAGCGATCTGGCAGCATTGCTACACAGCATTACCAAAAAAATGTATTTACTATAGCACGGTATGGAGAGCGTAAAACACCGTTTTCAAGCAGTGAGAAAGAGCGATATGCAAATAATTTAAAACGGCTGTTTTCAAGCCCTGTACGAGAAACGAAATTAAATATACTAGGAAGTTGGATGGCTCGACAGCTCTACTTGCTGGAACAGATTATCAAACGTCAGACATTTGCCAGGACGATTTCGTAGACCATGTTCTTCCTGGTCTGACCCGATGGGTGCTACTACCATGTTCTTTCATGAACCGGACACCGATCTACCCGTATCAAATCATCTAAGTTCCTTGTACAGGTATTCCAGGTGACTATAATATTAAGGCGTCTGGGAGCTGTCCAAGGGAGGCGGTACTGCTAGAATGCAGGTCAATCGCTATGGTACAATAATTAATAAAAACCCAAGCAATAAATGTTGAAATGGTCTTAAGTTTCAAAAGAGCCGGGTCAACAAAGTATGACCGCAACATTTGCGCTTTAAAAATGCCGAAGAAGTAGTGAAGAAAGCGTTCTCATCGCAAAAGAATAAACTTATTCGCGCTCACAAACAGTTTTACCCTCTCAATACCGTACTTTTTTGGATCTTCTAAATCTGGAGCCGGAGTAAAAATACTTTAGGATATAATGTATGTCTGTATTTATGTTCTTAAAAAGAAGAATTTTATACACACACCTTTCTTAAATAAATTGCAAGACATATATATTTGTATAGAATAAATAGAATTGAAACCATTTCGGTTTACCGAAATAATTTCAGTCAGAAATATATATTGATAACTGATCATTCTTACTTTATTTAAAAAATTGAGTATTTCTATTATTTACTCTAGATCCTTTTCTTGTCCTATCATAGTTTAATTTGCATGATATTTAAAGAGTATTTTTTAAGTGAATGCATTTTATGATCGGGTCAATTGCAGATAAAAGTGATTCAAATTAATAGTGATTACTTAATCAAAAGCTGTAGATTGCTTTTTTCCTGTGTTTACTCGTTCCGTCTGATATAAAAGCTAGGGAAAAAACAACTATTGCCTTTAAACATAATACAATAATGCTATTATTTATTACTTTATGTTGCATTGGTTCATACATACATACATACATACACTGCATATGATGTTAATAAGTGCTTAACTTGGCCATGTGTTTATTCTTAAACAGAACTTGTTTGTGTATTTGAAATTGCATTTAAATTAATATTAAAAGCCTGACTCACAAATTAAAATGCTGCTCTACTATTATATATTACTGTAGTTTCTCCGTCTATTTTTTGTCACTGTTTTCTCTTTCTTGTGTCTCGTTTTCTCCTCTCTCTTCATTTTTTATTTAATTTGTTTTTGTGAATTAGATTCGTGTGGTGAACGCTTTTCGTCAAGGCCTAGATTCACGTTATGGTGATCATACGAACAATACGTCGCTGGCTGAGGTACTGCGCAAGCAGACATCGCTGAGCAAGCGATTGTCGGAAACGTCTTCCATTGAATATGCAGATAATATACCCGATGAGCTGACCATACCCGAAATCGATGTCGAACGCTTATCATCGCACAGTCACACTGAAACGGCAGTTTAATATAAAGCAATGAGATTTATCGCACGGACAGGTCACACTGAAATCGGTTTTAAAGATCGGCAAGGTAACACTGAAGCCGCCGTTTCAAAGATTCACCCGCACTCAAACATAAATACAAAACCTACACATAATTTTTTCTGATGAAAAAAATATGGACCTTTTCACATTATGGCAAAAAGTGTATACATTTAGGAATCACTTGAAAAGCGGTTTAAAAAGTCCTTACAAAATGTATTCGCACGTTTTTAAATAATTTTGAAAGTATTTTCTCATTTCTGTGTGACAACTCTGTGTATATCTATGTTATATATTAAATCTGTTTTTATGATACAAAAAATCAAATCCTGCTTTAAATATGTTTAAAAAAGTTGCTTATCATAAAGAAGGTAAATTACAAGATACTTGACATCTGATACTTGGACAACTATATTCCTAATTGGATTTCTAAAAAATTTATAATAAAACGAGAATTAAATTTTTACAAAATAAGAAAGATTAGAAATGATTGTGCCCAAAATAAAATTCAAGTTTATTAAATTATTATATAAAAATAAATGATCGTAATCACATCCTATCAACACACACAAAATCTCAAAATGTAATCGAAAAAAAAAAAAAAAAGCCATCAATTATTGTAACTCAATACATTTAAAATAAAGCGAGTGAAGATTTAAAAATAATGCAAATCTATTAATTTATTCTACGCTAAAAATTAACGGATACTTAAGTAAGTATTAAAAAAATGCAATTGAGTTCTTAGAAGGCAATTTCAGGACGCCGAACTTTGTATACCCTTGAAGGTTGCAATATGTTCTTTTGAAAACGCCTTATTTCGGCCAAATGAAAAAACAATCCAAAACTTACCAAGAGAGATGTGAAACATTTACATATGGACATATCCAGGATGCCGAACGGCATATTCGTACGATTTTCGGAAGTTTTTTTTTTGCACGATTAATACATTTTACCAGTATTATTTGTCTATGTATATGTATATGTTTTTTAAAGATTATATATATATTTTTTTGGTACGAACTGAAGAATATTTAAATATTTATATGTAAATGCTGACGAACGGTACATTATCAAATCGCTAAAAAAAATGTATTTTGGCCACAATCACAAAAATGTTTTTATCTTTTAATTACCAACAATAGCCTGTATTTCAGAATAAATATCGAAACTTTAATCCCGACTGCTTATCAAGGAATGACAAAAGGATAACTTAAGGGATAGCGAACGATACACAAAAACAGTAGTTGACAGAAACAAAAAAAATTACCATTAAGTCAATGCATTGCTTATCTCTCTTTATAAATTCTTGTTCATATATTGTTGGTAAAAATATTTGTATACCAAAATTAAATCAAAAAACAAATATGTACTATATACAAACAAAAAGCAAAGCCAGCATTCAAACCCGCGAACAAATGAAAAATCTGACCTGTGAGTTTCGATTCAAATATTTAAAATAAAAACAAAATCGTGCCGTAAATTGACTATATTATTTAAATTTACACATTTTTGTATCAAGATTTTTAGTATCCTTACAATTGCTAAAAAAAACTTTGCCGTAGTTACAAAACAGAAAAGTAATGTCAAAAAAAAAGTCTTGGGCGTCTCTCGGTGAGTTCGGCGTGGGAACCGCGCTTTAAAAAAAAAAGTATATATATACGTCCACCTGTCCCCCGCACTCCTTGCCGAGACAGAACTGCAATATCCGAACTTCGGATTCCGAAGGCGGCAATAGAATGACATGGAAACGGTGCAACTGGCGCACGGTGGCCGAAACTGCAGTGCTTGCAAAACGATTGCCGGGCGCTGACGCTGACGTCCATTTGGATACCGTCAGCTTTCGAGACTTCGTGGCAGCCAAGCGAAGAGTTGACGGGCAACGGAATCAAATCAAAACGGTGTAATGTTGGAACTGTTAAATATATATTGTAATGCTTTAAATCATGCATATTACCTGTCTGGGAGGATTCGATTATTGGAGCAGTGCCATCAACAAATAGAGATATAATAATCAGTCTACCTATGGCTGGGTACAAAATATGTCCTGCAAAGGACCATCCAAATCCTGCACAGGACTTATATTATGTAAATGCTCGGAAATGCCAAAAGTATATTATCATACAAGGGTATAATATATAAGGACGTGGCTATGAATTTAAAATACCACTAAAAATAATAGTCTAACAGTTCGCTTTGGTATCATTGCTTGTTATTTATTTTATTTAAAAAATAAAAACAAATGGTTTATAAATCGTATATTTATATATTTTCGTATTATGTGTTTATAATATGCTTATAATAATAAAATAAATATTTTAATTGGTTAAAAAATATGTATAAATTGGTATATACATATGTACATATACTAGAGCTTAACATTCATTACTTACATTACATACATATTTGCCAAATATCGAATAAAAACAGATACAAAGCGAAAAATAAATAATAGATACTTCAAGTCTAAAATAATTTATTTTTATAATATTTGCCCAACTTGGAAAATAGTTTTTAATGTGATTTTTTCTGTCAACTACTAACAGTAAAATTGATAAAGACGTATGTATGTATATGTGTATTGACGCTATGTTGTCTCATAGCTGGTGAGTAAGGCAGCATCGACGGGCTCTAAGCAACTCGGGCATGTTAGGCTTCGCATTAACCAATCATCAATGCAATTGACATGATAAATATGCATGCAAGGCAGATAGCGCACAGTTTCGTCCACGCAAAATTCTGCCATACAGATAACACATTCTCGTGCCTTTTTTGAACTACCATCGTATGTCCCAATGGGCAAATGTTGCATTAAACCAATACGCTTTGCCAGCTTAACGTGATCCTCGTCCTCTGTCAAATTTTGTTGTCGTCGAATGATAGATGGTGTTACGGATACGGAAGCGGAGGAGGTCGTAGGGTGAAATACGCGTTGATATTGTTCAACCTGCTGCAATGACAAAATTACAATTATACATGTTTACTTAGTATGCAGTATGCATTGAGTCATAGGGAAACTGAAAAATGATTCTAAAGATGTACATGATGTGCATATGCATATACATTTGTTTATATACATACATATGTTTACTTACATGATTTACTGGCTCCTGTGTTTCAATATTTGAACCATTAACACCGTCATTGCCTCGCAAAAGTGAAATGTCGTCGGAAGTGTTGCTTATTTTCAAGCAATTTCCCATTATTGCCTGTTTCTTATTATTACTAAAATATGTAAGAAATAATATATTATAACCATTAATTATTTTAACTAAAATATATAACAAATAATAAAATGTACAATAAAATAGTAGTTATTTTGATTTTGATTGTACAAATACTTTGGTGTTTATATTTAAAACGTTATTGAATTCCCATATTGTATATAAGCAAATAAATAAGAAATAGCCATTGAACTTCGACGTACGACGTAAGATTTCTATCTAATAGTTAAACATACATGTTTGAATTTGTTTATATGTACAAAGCTATGATTTTTCAAATAAAGGCTAATGCACACACCTAAGTCGTTGTCACTTGTTTAAAGTTAAGGCAATATCTTGCAATAACAAGAAAAAAAACCTTGAAGCCTTATTATTGGACATATTAATTTACCTATAATATTCCAAGTCAACAAAGCTGTCATGTTTAAAGTGACCGTATGAGAACAATCCATATTGGAATGGATTCGTTCCATTTCGACGCTAACTCATCGACGCTAATTTGACGGACATGCGTCGATGTACACTATTGTTGAGCGTTGGATATGAAACAATGAGAAAATAAATAATTAATTCAAAGTACCGTTCTCACTAACCACATCACTGTGAAACTTTTCACCATATCAACATTTTCTTTTCGATCCGCCTTTATACTGACCTTTCTTGATCAGCATAGACAAACAAGATATTCTAGCCATGTGTTTCTGAGCAAAATAGACTTGACTAAAATAACATAAATCGGGTTAATATGTCAATAAGCTGCTATGGGAACTATTCGTCAAAGCAAAAGAAAGTCAAGAACTGAGTGTTGAACTGTAAAAAAGAAAAAATGGTAGAGGTAATTGTAATAAATTGTAGAATTGTTTTTCAATTTATATAATTATAATATAACCAATATTGGTAAACATAAAAGTGACATACAGTTATTTTCTGCGATGTTATATAGATTTAAAATTGATTAAAACATAATTATTATATCATATGTATGAATGTTTTAAATACCTTCTGATAGTTTTTTTTTCTTTAAGACAAAATTGATCGATTAGCAATGACCCAATTGCAATCTGCGAAAGGT
The DNA here is from genome assembly GCF_035046125.1 of Drosophila serrata. Taxonomy (NCBI): domain Eukaryota; kingdom Metazoa; phylum Arthropoda; class Insecta; order Diptera; family Drosophilidae; genus Drosophila; species Drosophila serrata. The sequence goes on from NW_028257058.1 coordinate 712,193, forward strand.
GCCGAAGTTGGCTCTTCTTTTATATTGTTGCAGGTTATCAGAAGTTTGCAACGAAGAGAAGAAGACATTTCAGCCCCTTTAAGTTAACTAAGGTTGAACGGGAGGGCCCTCTTGGGGCGCCAAGCATAGGCCAGTATGGCCCTTATTTATCAGGATGTTATTATCTTATGGAACTGGAGAATGTTATGTGGTATTAAAGAATCCTTGAGGATCGCGGTGGTTTTTGCGAAGGCAAGAAGTTCACCTGGCGTCCTCTTGGCGGCATTTGCTAGGTATCTTAATCTTGCCTGCATTAGGGCCGGGCACTTACACTTACACTTACATGAGATGCTCTAGGGTTTCGGTTGCCTCAGATTCATCACATTTTCTGCAGTTGCCGTTGATGGTGATACCCAGCTTGACTGCATGCGCAGCAGCTACCCTTTGATGATGTATGGGACAATTAATTTAATTAAAACGAGTAGAAAATTTTTTTATATATTAATTTATAAAAATTTTAAAGTGCAAATAAGACATTATTTTTGTTTTTGTGTTACGAGCCTTTTTTATTCAAGTTCTTAATTTAAAAATATATTCTAAGCTTAAAATGGATTTTCTTTTTAAATGTCATGTTGCATAAGGGTTAATGCTTGACAATTTTTGTCCGCACACAACCTTTCACTACGACAAACGAATACGCACTGAAGCAAAATCCGAGCGCTTTGACTGCCGAAGGGACTACCTTCGTAATTGTATCGTGTAGTAATGGTGGTTTTTTCCTCGCGAAGGATTCCATAGCACGGTGGATTTTTCTAGAGGATTTTAAATCTGTTAGGAGATGCAACATGAGAAGTGAGCGTACGTTAGTGCTGTCAGTTGTCACGTTTGAGCTGACTCTGTATGGTATGCTTCGAAAACAACTTCCAGAGTCTAGCCGTTTTTGGGTCTGAATGTTGAAGCAGAAGTTTCCCCAAAAGCTTCTTTACGCAATGCGTATTTTCATCTTGTAATACTTTAACAGAATTTTCTATTCTTATATACATCATCTTTTGCCTGCTTGCCGATTTTGAAAAATGTATTGCATGGGAGCGGAAGATTCCTGTTCCACCAGGGTGGTCTGGTCCACTCCTTTGTTCTTGATTGGCGATTAGCGATTGTTTTTTTTAACTTTCCCCAGTTAGTATTCCAGGGGTTTCTAAAAAATAGTTAATTTTGGAGAGTGTCGAATTCGTTTTGGAACAGTATGTACTTGTGATCAAAGAAGGATGGTCTCTCGAGGACTTTCTATTCTGACACCATAGTACTTTATCCCGCTATGAATGTTATATCTAGCACGTTTGACGAGGTGGGACCTGCAAAGGTGTGTTCCTCCCCCACGTTTGCTATATATAAGTTGGTTGAAAGTATAAAGTCTAAAACTTACTCACATTTATCGTTTATATAGGGGCTCCCCCACACCCTGCGGTGCGCAAGCAGTTGCTGGTCCTTCGGGCTGGGTTCTATGAGGCTCCTGAGCTCATCTGATGGAGCTGGCCTGTCGTTTGCCATTTAACAAGAAGCTACCAGTAAGAGCTTCTTCTTGCTTTGTAGCATCACCACAGTCAGGACATCCATGCTGTAATAAGAGATAAGGTTAGCTTAGTTATCTGGAGAACCACCAATTGGCCCCCCTTTTTGGGTAACGGACTTATTATGGGCAGTACCTTCCAGTCTGCGTTTAGAATATTCGGATTCTGACACTGCAGCAGCTTCAGCGCTCGGTCCCCTTGAATAGCAAAGGGGAAGAGTACCTTCGCCTTTGGAATGGATGGGATAAGTTCCTGTCCACCACCTCCAGCTCGGCCCCACCACACAGTGCTTCCATCTGGCAGACCGTTTGCGTCAGACACTTTCTCGTCGTGTCATCCATACACTTTAGGATTTTGGCCAAATTTAGCCACCCGGCACCATCAAATGTGGGCATGGGCGCTACAGGGTCTTCCACGATCCGTGTAATCACTGCCCTTCGCGATTCTTGTTCTGGCTTTTCCCGCGTTCAGGGAGGCCCTGCTTCCTTAGGTACGCGTTGCCGCTTGCTTCCCGGAGTGTCCTTTATGGCACTCTCAGCGGAGCGTTTTCGTTTGGTGGCAAGCATCTCCTCTCTCATCTCTTTTTCCAGTTCCGTTGGTTTTTGCAATGGCAATCAAGAAATCGCAAGGCCAATCGTTGAATGTCTTTGGGGTTAAACTTCAATATCCTTCTTTTGCGCATGGTCAGTACGTTGCATGTTCCCGTGTTGTAAAGCCGTATTCGTCGTTTATTTTTGCACCGGAAAATAAATAAAAAAATATAGTTTGTTAAACCGCTCTGAACTGATGAAATTCAAATAAATTACAAAGTAATTTGAAATATCTGTGATTTATGATCAATATGGGGTTAAATAAAACATTAATTAGGGGCGAGACAAAGTTCGCCGAGCCAGCTTGTTTAACATATTTATAGTTTTACAGTTTCAGTTATACGCTCACAATATTTTCGTCTACAGTAAAGGATCATTTCTATGGCAGCTATATGATATAAGTCGTTGCTGGGTCCAGTTCTCACAAGACCCAAAAGAGTTTTATACCGAAAATAATGATTAGGCAATAGCCCCAATTTTTCGCAGTTTTTTCAAGCAACGTATTCAAACTCATCGGATTTAATTCAGACTTATTCCTACGTCATACCCAAAATCGAACTTAATTTTTTTTAATTTCTTCTCTTTTGAAATTGTTTACCTTATCCTTAGAAACCTCCCACTTTGCCCTTATTTGGAAGAAATCGTATATTATTCCTCTCCACGAAAAAGGGAGCAAATCGGATGCCAACAATTATAGAGGAATCTCTAAGAAATAATAACTCCATTTGCAGCACCTTTGTAGATCAGTTATTTCACCATATCAACATTGTTTTATAAAGCGAAAATTAACAACTACTAATCTTTTCGAGCTCTTTTCCTATATTATAAAGGGATTCCATATTAACTTTCAGGCAGATGTAATCTATACTGATTTTAGTAAAGCATTTCACTCTGGTAACCATTCCCTTCTTATTAGGAAACTCGATTTAATGGGATTCCCAGTGGATCTTTTTAGTTGGAGTCAAGCCTTTAAAATATGTTATCTAATGTTCTCAGGGTTACTTCTGGCGTCCCTTAAGGTAGTCATTTGGGTCCGTTATTGTTTTCATTATTTATTAAGTACTAGAGTACTTATGTACGCTGACGACGTCAAGCTTTGTGTGCAATATAAAGACGTGGCCTGCCAGTCGGATTTGCAAACAGATCTTAATAATTAATTCAGTTGATGATTTGCTCGTCCGCTTGGACCCTAAACTTGACTTTATCGATCAAATTTCGTCTATGGTGAATAGAGCCAGGGGTATGCTTGGATTTATTAAACGGTGGTCGAATAAATTCAATGACCCCTATGTTACTAAGCCCTTTTATATTTTATTAGTTCGTCCTATCTATCAGAGTATGGATCTTGAGTTTGGAGCCCGCAGTACGGCGGCCATAATAAACGCATCGAATATGTTCAAAAGAACTTTTTACTTTTTGCTCAACGCGGTTTGAATTGGGATGCAAGATTACCTACCTAGTCTAATAGACTCCGCGTACCCTTATTGTTGCACCACTGTAGAACCAAAGACAGTACAGTGTTGAAGATCCGTAACGTCATTCGATTTTTTGCACACGATATTTTCGTGGGCTTTTAAACTAGCTTCAGGCTCTTTCACATTTCGAGCGCTCCAACCTGCCGCTCTTTCGTGCTGACTCTAGAGCCAGCAGCTCTCTCACGCATACAGCGATATTTTCTGACTCTACCTGCAATACCGCCACTGTCATCAACAACCACCAACGCGCCGACTGCGACTTTTACCGAGGGGACGCTCTGCCGATGGCGACTTCTACCGAGTCGACGCTCTGCCCACGATACAGTTACGACGGTAGTTTAGACGGCAGTCGTCGGAAGTACCATGGCCCGGCCGTTGATATATATTGATGAATTGTTGATGACTCCTCGATGAATTGTTGTTGAACTGTTGATGAATTGTTGATGATTCATCGATGAATTGTTGATGAATTTGTTGATGATTCATTCAATAATTGTTAATGGATTGTTGTTGATGACAGCCTAGGACATGTCCATCAACAGTTTGTACTGTTGATGAATCGTTGATTAATTTCTGATGACTGGTACTGCAGGACTGCAGCACTCTCCTACGCATACAGCAACTTGATGTGACTCAAAATACCGATTTCGTAATTGAACTTGATATACCCATGCAGGTATTATAATTTCAGTCAGATGTTTGCAACGCAGTGAAGGAGGCACCTTCGACTATATAAAGTATATATATTCTTGATCAGGATCAACAGCCGAGTCGATCTAGCCATGTTCGTCTGTCCGTCTGTCCGTTTCTACGCAAACTCGTCTCTCAGTTTTTAAGCTATCTGAATGAAACTTTGAAGTTAGTCTTCTATATACTCTCACTCGTATATATGTCGAAACGGGCCGGATCGGACGACTATATCATATAGCTGCCATAGGAATGATCGGAAAATTTTTACAAAAAAAATTATAGCATTTTCAGTTTTCAACAAAATTTGATTAAATTTGATATATAGCATTTAACTATACTCTACAATTTTGCATAAAATTTTATGAAAATCGGACTACTATATCATATAGCTCCCATAGGAACGATCGAGAAATTAATACAATAAATTTATAACTTTTTCAGTTTTCAGCTGATTTTCATAAAATTTGAGGTATAGCCATTTTATATAAGTCTTATTTTTGTGTCAAATTTCATGAAAATCGGACGACTATATCATATAGGTGCCATACAAACGATCGTTTGATGTAGAGGAAAAATGCAAATCTGTGAATGTAAAATTACAAATATAATATGTATAGGTGAATGAAATGAAAGCAGGTATTACTTCATTGTTTTTTAACACAAATATATATAATTTATATTGTATGAATTCCTATTCATAGAAGTTCTATCTGCAAGGATATATAAACTTCGGCGTGCCGAAGTTAGCTTCCTTTCTTGTTACATTTATTTTATGTTAAGCCAAAGTCAAAGCCATGTGCTTTTGTTTAAGAGATTGTAAAGTCTTTGGTGGAACCGCCTTTGAGCTACATGAACCTTTTAGAGTATTATGTGCAAATTATAATGCTTTTACACACTAATCTCTTACGTAGATGGTCTTCCCAAACTAAAAACTTTAATTCTAACCCACGTAGTAACACTACTAGCACTAGCAGCACGACTAAAATTAAGGAATAAGCTCAATTAAATACACAAATAAGAATATCAGCATGCTGAATGGGAAGTTATTGAACACAAGATAGAAGATTAAATTAAACACGTGCGTTCACTTGGAAAGATGAAGAATGATCAACTGTAACGACTGTAGAATTTTAATATTTCAGAACTTAGGACTTCATGTAGGTATTGTTTCAGCACACGCAATGATGTACATATGTGTATTCTTATGTATGCGGTGGCCGCTCATATGATTAAAAAGTTTAAAGTTTAAAGTTTAAAGTGTAAAGTCTTTGGTAGAACCGCCTTTGAGCTAAATGAACCTTTTAGAGTATTATGTGCAAATTATAATGCTTTTACACACTAATCTCTTACGTAGATGGTCTTCCCAAACTAAAAACTTTAATTCTAACCCACGTAGTAACACTACTAGCACTAGCAGCACGACTAAAATTAAGGAATAAGCTCAATTAAATACACAAATAAGAATATCAGCATGCTGAATGGGAAGTTATTGAACACAAGATAGAAGATTAAATTAAACACGTGCGTTCACTTGGAAAGATGAAGAATGATCAACTGTAACGACTGTAGAATTTTAATATTACAGAACTTAGGACTTCATGTAGGTATTGTTTCAGCACACGCAATGATGTCCATATGTGTATTCTTATGTATGCGGTGGCCGCTCATATGATTAAAAAGGTTAAACAAGCATTAAGTAAAGATACCGTTCATGTACCTAAACAAAATATGGGAATATTCTAAAACTTTCTTGAGCAGTAGAGGTGGAGAGCTATCGATGGCACTATCGACACTATCGATGGTTTGGCGCTATCGCACCGCCATCGATGGCAGCCCTGCACTATCGATAGTTTTGCACGCGGCTTATCACATCACAAAGAAAAAATAAAGTTGAAAGTGGAACGCCAAAATATAGTGAAAAGCTAAAGTACAGCTGAAAGTAAAAATCTCCTAATGCTCTTTTTAAAAAAGAATTAGTTTTGTACTTCTTTTCCGCTCGAATACACAGTTCGACGATGTACTTTTTATACAATCCCTAATCAAAAAAATAAATAAATAAATTAATTTTTTATTTTTAAAGAGTTAAAAATATAATAAAGTTTTGTTCGAATTTCATTTTATAGCTTTTTTTACATCTAAAAATTAAAAAGCATAACACTAGCGATAGTACTATCGACACTATCGATGGTTTGAGAAAAATAATCGCTCACTATCGATTGCGACGACTATCGATAGTTCTCCACCTCTATTGAGCAGACCCCAATAAAGTTAATTGTTACTTAAGCTTGTTAATATTCTTCAAGCAGCAAAACTCCATAAAAAAGGTAGTAAAAAGAAGAACAATTTTCGGTGCTTTCGCTTGAAATTAACATAAGAGAAATGTTGCAAGAGATACATACATATGTACATACATATATGTAATGCGTTACCGGATCAAAAAACTTTACAGCTTTGATTTAAAGAGAAAAATAATGAACCGTATATATTTTAAAAGCCAAGATGGAGAAATATGTAAGGGAACAAATATTATTTGCATGGAACAATTTGCTTACCGGCAAGAAAATGTTGGAATTAGTAATTGCCTATCATATGCGGCTTAAGTCACAAAAGTCATGTAAAACACAAAAATAATGTCTTGTGTGTCGATGGCTGTGCTGTGTCTTCAGCTCCATAACGGCGAATACATCAATAAATAGTATTCCAATATCCAATTCGTTTGAGTTCCTCTTAATTTTACTTTATAAAGCTTATTTACAGCAAAAAGCAGGCTGAATTTTTCAGTGTGACCATTTGCGCGCATTTTCTTCAATTTCTTTGGTCACGACAAGCAGTGAAAGAGATCCAAAGGGAACGGACATATTTGAGCGCCGTTCTGTAGGCCTGTAGACGACGTGAAATCAAAATATTAATTAAGTTTCACGTCAGAAAACTCCTTGCTGAACTCTTTTATTTTATTTCCACAGCTCACACACGTAGTAGTTGTTGGATTAATTCACCAAACATTCCTACGGTAGCTATGTATATGCTATGGTGATATTTCTAACCTAAAAAAAAGTAATTATAATTTTTCGATCTTTCCTATCGCATTTATATAATATAGTTTTATTATTATTTTTTTATATTACTCATTTGAACATCCTAATTTTGTATTTTATACATAACAGACCGAATAACTTAAGTCAAATGATTACAGGCAATCAATTTATTTTCAAGCTTAAATTTAGTTGGCCGACAGCTGATAAGTACACAGGGGGATAAACAAATGACCGAGTCATCTGCAGTAACTGCGTCTATACTCTCCCACCATGTTTCAGGGATGTAATTTTATTTCAGTGTAAACAAATTTTTTAATTTTTTTATAACATATTAATTTTTATTGAATATTAATAAAATTGTGTAAAAATGATCGATTTAATATATTTTTTACACAAAACTACATGGTTCTTTTTGCATGGCTCAAGCGATCAATGCATCTATGCAGTATTCTATGATTCTCACACTCTTTTTCAGAAAAACGATCTGGAAAACCGAATTTTCTGTAAAAAGTGTTGGAAGTATACATATTTAGTATACTATAAATAAAAAATTCCAATATCCGTAGATATCCTTCAGTTTCAGCGTTTTATATGTAAAAAACACGCTATTTTTAATAGGTAATGTTAGTACCTATAAAGTTAAATTTCAGAGAATGTGCACAAAAGTGCACTTTTAAACTAGCATCAATGTAACAAGTTTTATGAGAGCATTTCAGGGTTTTCACTTTGTAGGTCTTTTTTTTTTTTTAATTTTAATTCACTAAAATTGTTGTTTTTTTATAGGATTAAAACATAAAGAAGATTATTGGGACACCACAGTAAGGCGGTCCTAATAACATAGCTGACTTAAGAGCTGTTGACTTAAGAGTGGCGTACTCTGGTAAAATTTCTTGTATGTAACATTACAAATTTATGTTATTTGAATACAAACAGGTTACAAAACATGCAATTTAACGACTTTTACAAAATGGATTTTGGTCAGAAAGTCGTTCGCCCCATAGTGCACCGTAGAGATAAAAGCTCACACACCAACAAAGGCGAGAAAAGATCAATAGAGTCCGCTTTATTCTCGGCAAGATAACCAAGAGTGAGGCTGAGGGAAAGACCGAACCTCGGGACGCCGAAGACCAGGCCAAATCCCTCGCGTCGATCGCGGAATACGAAACTTATAAATCGGCTAACTCAGGCAAAGTGCAATAGTTCACAGCACCTAGGAGGGCGAAGGACCCACAGGGTAGAGCAACAACCTTCGTCAGCAAAGCAAAGAAATTCAGTGAACTGGCCAGAGACAGTCTGGCTATTGCCCTGGTGCATGACCTTCACGCCGACGGTAGTCTGCCGTCTGAGAAGTGGGGGGTTATTGAGGACATTTGTGTAGAATAATATATGCGTTAGGCTGTGAAAATTTGACTATTTACAAAGAACATGTAAGCAAATATGGCAAGGAATAGTTGAAATATTTAAAAGTATCTCTTAAAGCACTTGTCGATGTTTAAAGTTGTATTCTTGCACCTAATTTTCTCGAATTTCTACTATTTTAAAAAAGACACCTATTTATACTTTATTTTTAATATATTTCCCCTTTGTGAAACAAAAATTCATACGAGAGTCTCTGAATCTCCGTCATCTAATTTATTTTAATGTAGTGGTAATTGTATATACCACAATCTGCAGTTTTTCTGTTGTTGCACAGACAAAATTGTTGGGAGCCTATTCATTTTTGTTGCACAGAAGCCACTTTAACCATATTTGTTTACGATTTGAACAGCCAGCAGCTGTTCGATCTGCTGTTATCGATTGGTGGGTTGAAATGGAGCTCTGTGAAAAATCTCAAAAGTTTCAAACGGATGGAATGTGTGTTCTTAATTTAAAGTTCTTAAAGTACGGTAGAGCAAGATGCAAGTTGCTTAGAACGGGTGTACCGCAGTTTTAAAGGGCAATACAGCAACACGAAATCAAAATACTAGAAAGTTAGATGGCATTAAGAGATTCCTTACTGTACACTTTAAGTTTTTTTTAAAGCAGGTTGCAAAAAATAATAAAATGAGGAAGAAAAGAGATAACGGGTAATATAAATATCAATAAGAAATAAATAAATAAGAAAACCGTAGGTCGTCAAGCACCAAATGGGACAGCTCCGCAGTTCGCCTTGCAGATTTCTGAGATCTCGATGCACCCGCTGCTGGTTTTTTAATTCAATTCAATCTGGCAAATAAATGAAAAATGAAAAACCTGTATCGGGTGCATTACACTGTGTACAGTGGGAATACGGTATTTTCTCAACTTTATGACATTCAACGAGGTATTTTGCTATATTTTGTAACTAACTAACTGCGGTCACACGATATTTCTTATTTAGTTTCGCACGTGTTTTTGAGTTTGTTATTAAATTGAGTATAAATTCGAAATGGGATTTGGACGGCCTAGTGGTAATGGTTCTGGCAGAGGATTTCGTGGCGGCGGCGGTGGATTTAACAGAGGTGGCCCTCGTGGTGGACGAGGAACTTTTGATAATGGTAATTTATTTCTTTCTTAAAAGTTAATTTCATACTAAACACATAGTATAATTTATAGGCCCACCAGATCGTGTCATTCCATTGGGCAACTTTGTTTACTCCTGTCAAAACGATTTGGTCTGCAAAGTCGAAATCCAAGATGTCCCGTATTTTAATGCTCCCATATTTCTTGAAAATAAGGAACAAATAGGAAAAATTGATGAAATATTTGGAACAGTTCGTGACTTTTTCGTATCCGTCAAATTATCGGATAACGTCTATGCTAACAGCTTCAATCCGAATCAATCATTATATATCGATCCTGGCAAACTATTGCCAATCGCTAGATTTCTTCCTAAGCCTCCACAACCGAAAGGAGTTCAGAAGAAGTCCAGTCGCGGTGGAGCTGGTGCTATGTCTGGCTTCCGGGGTGGTTCAACCCGCGGTGGATCAGGTAAAGTCAATAAAATACATCAAGTTTTGTACTGTATTAAATATATTATTTTTGTATTATCGCTAGGTGGACGCGGCGGTGCGAGGGGTGGCGGAAGAAATAATTTTGGAAGCGGCGGTGGATTTAGAGGGCGTGGCGGTGGCGGAGGTGGATTCAATAGAGGAAGAGGAGGCGGCGGTGGCTCCTCTGGCGGACGTGGGCGTTGGTAGTTCCTTTGGTGATGTCAAAACTTAAATCACAAAGAAAACCTAAAAACTATAATGTGCTCTGACTTTTCATTTAATTATAAAAAATTTAAAAACAAATTTTTTCCTTTTTAAAAAAAATAAATAACATTTATACACTAAAGAACACTGTTTCAAAACAGAGAGAGAGTGAGAGGCAAATGGCTTAGAACCAGTGCGGCCACTTTTTTTATTTAAAAAATAGCTAAAATTTAAAAGTTAAGAGGTTTTTGAGTCCTTAATATTTTCTCTTATTAAGAACCAAACATGTTTAATGATGTGAAACCTACCCATTGAACTAATGTCTTTTGTTGCTCAATTTCGCTTTCACTGTTGTCTTGCAATAGCTGCAAAATGCCCTTGTCTCCGTCCGTCTTATCCCTGTGAGGCCAAGCGGAAAAAATCGAAATATGTACATACATTAAAAAATAAATTCCCGCAATTCTAAATTTTTCCTGCATCTCAACTAAAGTCGGCCTTGCTTAAACCGGATGTACTAAAAATGGATGTTGGAGATTTCCAGAGCGGGTGTGAGAAATAAATTAAATTTTAATGAAGTACGATACGAAGAGGGTAAAACTGTGGTGGGTAAATTTTGAGGTCATAATTTGTTGACAGGTTATTATAATTTTAGTCAGACGTTTGCAACGCAGTGAAGGAGTCACCTCCGACCATATAAAGTATATATATTCTTGATCAGCATCAACAGCCGAGTCGATCTAGCCATGTCCGTCTGTCCATGATTCTTTTTAAGGTTTCCCTCTTTCATACAAATATTGTATTTGTCTTTGATAATTTAGTTATATGAACTGTTTCAGCCGTTGTGAACTTCAGAGTTCGTATTTTTCGCACATTATTGTTCATGGAAGGATTTATCATTCGAAATATTTTATTTAAGCACAATATATTTTATAAACGTTAAATCTAAAACTGGCTAGATTTAAGGCTATAAGCTGATGCCACTGTATTAGCTTTTCAATTTCCAAATTTGCCAGATCTGCCTGAAATGAGCTGAACTAATGGCACTGACTTCTACCTATGTTAAATGTAAACAACGAGCAAAACTGTTACTGTTCGATAACTCTAACTGCAGTATCTTATTGCATTCTGAAAATGTAGCCTTGTTGTTGGTAGTTTTATATACTATGTTTATGCTATTTGATAAAAGGAACAAAAAAAGAGAAAATGCGAAAGCCAACTGTAAATTTATTTTTTAATATTGTGTCCAGACCCGCTTTGACTTGTTCAATTCTCCTTCGCGACTTGGGCCATTTCGGGGGGAAAGCATACCATTCGTCCTTTCCCACAGCTCTATCATCCCAATCGGAGGAACTACCTATTAGGTCAATTGCGTTTTAGCAGGACTCTATTTTGTAACAAATTTTGACCAAAAGGCAGTTATGCTTTGGTTCAGTATCTGGTTGAAAAATGCATTTTTTAGCAGAAATACATGTACTATCGATCACTTCTGCACTATATTCTTTTCAAATGTTAAAATTTTGCTTCCTTTGCATTATTCCATCGATTAACACCAAGGGACCAACTCCACTTTTACAAATGGACCCCCAGACCGTAATTGAGCCACCCCCGTGCTTGACGGCTTGTCATTACTTGGTGACTGGATGTTAGGATCTCTGGCCAAATACCAGGATTGGCCATCAGAATCAAAACGATAAATTATTCTTTCGTCCGGTTACATAGGGTTAGGAATTTATTATGTCTACAGTATCCCAATCAGCAAAAGTCCAATGTTCGTGAGCTGCAGCAAAGTTCATGATGCAAATGAATTTTTAGTTAGGAATGGTTTCTTTTTCATTTCCTTAGCATTTAGGTGCCCATATGACGATATTCGTTACCTAAAATTTAATTCTGCGTGTATATCTGTATATATTTATATAGCCTCTGCAAACCATTTGGCGATTGTTAAATCGCCGCTTGCCAAGAAGAGTCTTCTGAAAGTCGCGGTGGCGACTGCTGGAGGATTAGTCTTCCAGGCAATCATTTGGCGATTTTTGAAGTAACGCCAAAAACAAAGAAATGAAGGAATATAAAACAATGTACCGGTGCTTAGAGGCAAAGCAGAGAATGCGTCCGAGAGCAAAGAAATTTTACAAACACAAATCCCTTTGCTTTTGAGAGAGAATAGAAATAAGCACCACTTCTTTTAAAATTTCTCTGTTCATTTGGTCGGACTTTGTTCTTTTGCCTTTGCGGTTGATCTTTGGTACCTAATTTCATTCGCAATATATGAAGAAGTAAAACTTTTATATTGTTTAATTAAATGTAATTAATTTTTAGAATTTACAATATTTGTTTTGAACTGACACTTGCTAAATTGAGAAAAATAATATGACATGAATAAAAACAGAAAAAAGACTTCTGCAAGTTCTTTAGAAAAGTCGCTTTCGTGCCCAATTTTCTTTCGACGGAAGATCAGAAATCTTCTAGAAGAGTCGCCTGCGACTCTTCCGCGATAGAAATGGTTTGCTGGGCAGATGCCTTGTACACACCCACGTTGACCATCGTCACTACGTTAATAGTAGTCCAAAATGGTAATACAAAATATACATAGCTACACTTTTCAACATTATTGTTTTTATTATTAAAGCGTACATAATGTATTTTAATTCTATATATTTCAAAAATGTTCATTATTTTTCAAGTATTATATTTACATAATCGCTTACGTCTGTGTGATTTCTACCAATGTTGTCATTATGTATTATTCACTTAAATGGTAGTGTAACATTTATTTATTATTATATCTTTTAATACATATTGTTGTTAACCCTTGCCTCTATCTATCAGTCCAATAATTATATATTGACTTAAAAAGTTGTTAATTGCTACATATGTATATAACTTCTTAGCTGCAAATAATAGTTAAAGTTATATAATATTCGTACATTATTGATATTATATACTATATATACATATTTATACATAGGTCTATTTTTATATGGTTTCCAAAACTGTGTGTTATTTTCTGTATTATTCAAAGAAAGACGTTTGTTTCCTAACTTAAATACTTAACTGACTCGAGCAAATATAACACTAAAACATAGATTAAATTATTATAATTAATTAATTATTTATAATTAACATTACATTTTACATATGCTAAAAACTGTGACTTCAATAAATAAAAATATATCAAGTAAATATTGCAAAATCGTTCCAACAAACACAAAACCATGAAAAACACAGAGGTAATGGAAGTATGAATGTGCACTTTTTAAAATAAAAATTTTATAAAAGTGATATTTTAAAACTAAGTATATTTTAAAAATAGGAATATAGGGCAAATAGGGTTCCAGTTGAATAATTTTGAAATTATATCTAATTTATGTTGTAATTTCCTTATTAGTTAATTTTGTTGTGAAGTCGAAACATATATAATATGCATTAAACAGTCTTTTTAAATTGGCAATGGCTTTTTATACATTGTTCCAAATATATAATTAATACATCATGTCCTCTCAAGATCATTCCTAAATATGGATTGAAAGATTGTTGCGAATTTACTTTTTTCTTTTCTTATATACAATATCCACACATGACTAGAGCCATACATAAATCCGTAATTATTTTATCACAGCAATATATATATATTTTCTTTTAATTTTGGGGGTTATTCCCGTTTGTGTAATCTAAATAATGTAGATGCCCTTTACTTTTCCAGAAATACGCATGTTGCTAAATATTTTGAATTTATTATTTATTTATTACATATTCGCGTTCGATCTGAATTGTTTATTTTTATACTTTTTAGTTTAGGTATGATAGTTTATTTAAGAAAATATAATAAATGTTATCTGTGGCGCAAATCATCGATTTGAATAAAAAAAACACACAAAATTATGAGGCGCGTATTTAAAATTTAGACTGAAATTAATTGTTTATATATATATTTTTAATTCGTTTTTTAATATTTTAATTAATTTTAGCACACAATCAATAATAATAATTAAATAATACAATACACAATGCCAATTTGTTGACTAGCCGATTGAGTTTTCGATTTCTATTCATTTATATATTGTTTTGTGCAATTTATGAATGATTGATCTTGGATTTACATAAGGCTCTAGTTTTTAATTTTTTTCGTGGGCTTTAAATACACAATACAACATTTTTTGAGATATGATGGAGTATTTTCTTATTCTTACGGAAATCGAGATATGTTTAATTAAGTACATAGTGATAGCCAAAGAATAATTACAGAAAAAACTAGGCACAATTAGTTCATTCATATTGTGATTTCCAAACAAAAATTTTAGTAGAAAAAAAAACAATGGTTTTTAATTAAGAATTATCATTTTTGTTAAAAAAAAATATTTATAAAAATGAATCTCAAGACTAGTTAAAAAATTGCAATTCAATGCGCCCTAAGCACTTGTAAAAAATAACAAACATTACCAAACAAATGATCGTTTCGTTAAATAAGTTAAAATGTTTGCTATATATACTCGGGGTTTATTTATGTTTGGAATAGTAAGTAGTTCTATCAGGTCTTATGGTCAATAAATTCGTAAGCATTTGTCAGTATTAGTACGTTCTATGTGAAATTGTTTGTCTATTTACAAAGGTTTATATGTATCTTTATAAGGTGCAACATTATATCATCTTTCTTTTTAAGATAATAGAAAAATAAATATTGAATTAAGGCAAGTCCCGAATGACAAAACACCTTTTGAATCGAAAATTTCCCAGAAATGTATTTTATATTAAAAGTAGACTAATAACAAGAAAAAACTGAAAGGTTTCTTATTTATTGAATTTAAGAAATCGATAATATGTTTAAGTTCTTTTAAATGTTAAAAGAGAACAAATAAACCATAAATATTGATATAAAGCTTACTTTGGGAAGATTTAGTTGTTGTACCCTTGCAGTTTACAATTAGAACATTGAAAACCGATATTTCATTTCAATCAAATGTAAAAATCATAAATGTAAAAAAAACTAAACTTGCTGATTTTCCGAGCTTCTCATAAAATTGAAAACATATTGAAAAACTATAGGTATAATCAGAGTTGATGAAAAAATGTTGAAGAACAGCGGAATTATATTTTATAAAATTTAGTTTCCCGATATGGCAGCTATATGATATAGTAGTCAGATCCGACTTGTTTTGACTTATTCATTAATAAGCCACTAGATCAGAAACTTTGGACTAAAATTAAAATACCCTGCGGGATTATAATAAAACTTTTACTTAAGACATATTAATATTGCAACAAAATGGAACATTTACTTAAAAAAAATACCATGAATTCGGGATATTTACTATTGTACTATTTTACTTTCTAATGTATTTAAAAAATCCATTTAGCAAATAAAGGTATATAAATGTGTTTTTTTCTGCAGTAGTTTTTATTGATTATGTGGATCTATTTGGCATTGCCTCTAGCTTGGGATAGATCTGAATATCAGGCTTCTCTATGTTAAACAAAACAGATATATGAATCTTTATTTGGCCTCTAACGGAGCTGGTCTTGTAAAGTTTTGTGCAAAGGGATACCTTATAGATTTAAATTTATTTCATAAAAGAATCAATGCTGGTGGTAGTTGGCACTAAGTAGTATTTATTTGATGGCCACTTTTTACGTAAGAATGGCGACGCGATGATTGAGTCGAGGAAGATTATTGCACACTGTGTTTTTATACAATTCTCAAAAAGAAGTCTAAATAAAATATTTTGTTGCTAATTTTGTACCCTATACTTCTGACGATCGGCTTCAAAGAGAAGTTATGACATTAAAGAGGGACATTTATTAGACATTCTTTGCAAGAGACTCTAAGAGCATGCTAGTATAAAAGTCTCGGAACCCGTTACTTTAAAGAGAAATGTACGATAACATGCGCACACAAACAACGGAACCCTGTACACGTGTGTACAGTGCTGAATCTCTGTTAAGAACTGTTCTCTGTGTCTGTTATGAAACGCTGATGGCTCCAGTTTCTGTAGCGCCGGCGCCTGAGGAAGTCGTGCTGGAAGTATTTGATTGCTGATGGTGATCAGCGGATTTTTCATGACTACTATCACATTCAGCAGCCCTGGGTTTTCCAGCATGATGGGAATTTATGGACAACATTGCCGTTGTCGTTGCATTGTTTATGTTACTACAAGCCGCTGTCACTTTACTTCTGTTATTTACCGCAGTCATATTCGACATATGTGCAGCATTTATTAACTGTTGTTGCTGCTGAAAATGTTGACTAAAGCTGCTCTTTAACAGCGACGACGGCTGGTGATGATTTGTCAATTGATTAATACTCAGGGGATTATTAATGTCTCGCGGATTAGCACCAATTGGATTTCGTATAATGTTTGGCATTACGGGAATTGGAATTGGGGAATTGCTTAAATTATTTAAGCTACTATTATTACCGAGGAATGGTTCTAGCTTATTTGTACCTGTACCTGTACCTGTACCTGTACCTGGACCGACGGCTGTTGTTGTGGCAAAAACAGGACTCAACCCCATTCCCAGATGACTAAAGCGATTGCCTAGCATCATAGCGCGTTCAGCTAGAGTTGAGGAAGTTCCGCCTCCTCCTGGAATACTGTTAGCTCCTGGAATACTGCTGTTAACCCCTGGAATACCAGTGGTTACGGGCGAGACTGTACTTGAGGTACTTGGGGTAGTGCCACCACTTCCACTCGACGCTGAGGCTGATGTAGACGATGCAGAAACTGATGCCGAACGTTGTTGCTGCTGCTCCGTAGCATTAACATTGATCAATAGAGCACCTGGATTTGGTGTAGTTGGATTAATAAAATTAATCATATTTAGAGGACTGGCCAGGCTCGTGGTGGTGGTCGATGGACTCTGCGCAAAACTGGACATGGATCCATGATCCAAGGATTCCGAATCATCATCTATTTTATTTGCAGAGTCGTCAGCATCCACACTTCCACAGCTTCCATTGAGCTTGACATCATCATCGTCATCATCGTCGTCATCGTCGTCGCTTCCATGATCATCCATGCCGCTGCCATCTTCCAGAATTCCGCTATTTCCATTCATTGCCTCCATATAGCGAATGCATTTCTTCTTGCGTCTAAAACAAATAATTTTTTTTTAAATAAAAAAAAAATAAATAAAAATTGTTTATAAGTTTATTAGTGTTTAGAAAACTTTTTGTAATCATAAAAGTGCAAAGATATAGACATTCCAAAAATATTGAATACACAAACACAAGAGAATTTCATGCTCAAGTTGGATTTCGGTACTCTTATTTGAGGACACTGGTAAAAATGTAACACACAAAAACACATATTTTATAATTATTAATAATAATTATAATTAAATTAAAGTAAACGCATGCGTCTCTCGAGAAAAAAATGCAATAAATATAAATATAAGCTTTTATTCTGACTAAAGGGGGACTTTATTAAACCAAAGAAATAACGAGAACGGAAGCTAACTTCGGCACGCCGACGTTTAAATACCCTTGCAGATTGCAATTTGATCATTAATTATTAATACAATATAAATGATACACATTTACGTTAAACAAGAAAGGAAACTACCTTCGGCAGACCGATGTTGTATACCCTTGCAGATAGCAATTCAGTCGTCAAAAATAAATATAATATATAAATTATAAACGACTTAATGCCCAGCTTCATTACATTAAAATATGCATATTATATTTACAGTTTTAACTCAAAGTATTGCTTCATTCTCTACATTTAACATTTTATGGCAGTTAAATGAAAATCTGTAAAACAAATAATGGCTATTTCAGGGGAGATGAAAAACAGCGAAGTTATAATATTTATACATCATATTATGGCCAAAAATGTAAGACCGAAATTTAAATTTAAATAAAAATGGAAAACAAGCAAACTCATTTTTTTTTTTTTGTATTTTGCTGTCGTTTCTAAGGCAGCTATATGATATAGTCGTCTAATACGGCCCGTTCCGTCTTAACAACTAGAGAGAGTATATATACTAGTTTTGCGTAGAAACGGACAGACAGGCGGACAAACGGACATGGCTAGATTGACTCTGCTGTCGATGCTGATCAAGAATATGTGTACCTCATAGGTTCGAAAATGTCTCCTTCACTGCGTTGCAAAATTGTATTACACTGAAAGGGTATAAAAACTATTAGTATTGTAAATTGTACATTAAGAAGACTATAAAATGCTCTATCGTCAAGCTCAATAGGTGATATAACCGGCTGTTCCCGAGTCAACTATAAAAGCCATAGTTTTTCTATTATAAAGTATTCATTAGAAATAACAAAAAAAAAATATATATATATATATTCCTAAAAACTGGCAAATCCTGATATTTTTCTTTAGAAAGAAATTAAGGAAAAAAAGTAAATTCGTAATCAGAATTAAAGCAATAGCAGGCTACTCAATCTCCCTTAAAAAATGACTAGATACGGATGCTTGATATTGGAACGAAATTATTTGAGCTTTTAATATTTTATAAATATTAACCATCTATATATAATACTAGAAAAGCACATCCGATTAAATAAATTAAAATTAAGAGCCTATTGGGGTATCTTTAAAGACATAATATAGTTAATGCTAGTGGTGCTAGTACTTCCAATTAAATAATTAAATAATAGTTGTAATATGTGAAGCCTTTTGTCAAACAACATTCAAATAATTTACTTTTTTAATTAACATCAAGTATAGAACAACGGGTAAAACGAACAACAATATTACGTCTTAATCAAAATGTATATCAGGGTTTTTTAAACGAATTATCGTTATTAGTATTATAATTTGGTAATTCTTTTTGGAAAACAAGCTTAAGAGTCAAATAGATGACTTATTAAAAAAATATATATAATTATATCACATATAGCCGTTGACAGCAACCGACTATGATGGTTGCATTTGAATCGATAAAAAGGTAGGTCTAATATTTTCAATAAATAATTCTTGAGTAAATAATAAAGATTAACAATATATATTTCCTTCTTTTTCTTCTAAGTTGGTCGATATAGACCGCATTTTGGCATTTGATAACTAAGGATCCGACAAACGCAAATCTGAAGAAAAAATACTTCCCTAACTCTGAATTACAAATTCATTCTCTGAATTACAAATTCACATAATGAATATAACTCCCTACCTACACGTTTTATAATTATAGTTTTACGTTTTCAGTTTTGCATTTTCCTCTGCATTTAACGATCGTTTGTACGGCAGCTATATGATATAATCATCCGATTTGAAAAATTCTAAAAGCGAAATTTTATCATAATTCAAGAATGGCAGCTGAATTCGGCAAGCCGAATTATGTATACCCTTGCAGTTTGCAATTCGATCAATAATAATAAATACAATTAAAAAACGTCAAGGAAATTCGTACTTATGTTAAATTCACATTGTATATATGTATATACTATATTTACAGATTAGCAGTTACAGTTTTACATTCACAGTTTTGAATTTTCCTATTCATTTAACGATCGTTTGTATGACAGCTATATTGTATATCCCTAACTTCATAAAATTAAAAGCGAGACTCTGGAATAATACAGAATGTTTGTATCTGAAATTTGATACAAGTTTGTTGAAAACTGCAATAGGTTCAAATTTGATGTATACAAATTTTCCGATAGTTCATAAGTCAGCTTTATGATAATAGTCTGATCCTGCCCGTTTCGACTTATATTCAAGAGTATATAAAAGACTAACTGGATATTTTTATTCGGATAGCTTTAAAACTAGTTTGCAAATAAAATGTCAGACAGACTAGAAGGCTAGATCGAGTCGGCAGTTAATGCTGATCAAGAATAAATATACATACTTTATAGGGTCGGTAATGAATCCCTCACTGTGTTTCAAAGGTATAAAAATATGCAAGGGTATAAAAATATCTATATTAGCTTAACATTTTCAAAATGATTGAATATATTTTGATTAATTTGTTCATTATTAATATTGTATTTAATATTCTTACAAAGAGTTTTTTTTAACTATTCAAATATATTCGGAAAAACTTTTTTTCATGCAATAAATAAATGTATATATATAAATATATACATAAACTATATATATAGCTTATAACCCTGATATGCATTTGTATTATTATTAATTGTTTGATATTTTGTTTAATTACTGGTCTCTCTCTCTCTCTCTCTGGGGCGTTGGAGCATTTTATTAAGATCTCTTGTTATTATATTTGATCCTGGGATCTCTGGAACGTCAGATTCTGTCCCTCTTGAATATTTTTCTTGTGTTGTTGTAGAGATCGATCCCTTACAAATTGACATATGTCGGTGGTGCTTGTGCCTGTGCTGGCTGTTGTGGCGACAGTTGTTGCGAGCAAGCTGCGATCTGTATGCCATTTACTGATCCGTTTCCATTACTGCCGTTCGGAGTCGCCATCATTAATTGGACATGCGTATGAGAAGACGAGGTGGATGATGATGAGGAGGACGAGGAGGACGATATCGCACCGCCAACAATACCACTTACAATGGGTGCCAACATGTTTACAACGCCAACACCGACACCGACACCAGCACCTGGTGAACTATTACTGCTCGTGGTCAAGCTCATGCCGCCTCCTCCATTATTATTGTTGCTTACAGTTGAAATGACGCCCAAATTGGGACTTCAGTCAACACGGAAAAGTCAATAAAATGTAGTCCAATAATTAATATTTATAAATCACATCATCAGGGCAGGCATTAGAAGGATGGGGCAGCATCAAAATATTTGTATAATTATAAAAGGTCAGTTAAAAGTAAGCCTCTTTAAAATTTCGAAATTAAAAACAAATTTGTAGACATAAATATTAGTTTAATGGGGGTTCTTATATTGATATTTAATCCCAAATAATATCGTTAATAAGTAATTAATTGTAGGATTAAGCCGAGTAATCGGATATATCATGTTTTGGCTTAAGGAATTATGTATATTTTATGTTATTACTAAGAACATGTAAAATTTTGGTGACCCCTCTATCAAAAATCAAATATCAATATTAAAACATATATTTATATTTCTTTGTATAAATATAAATTAAAAAATAATACTTATGGTAAGCTTAGATTGTTCTGTATATGTACAAGCATTACCCGCCGAATCATTCAGTTTATAAATAATATATAAATTAATGAAGGTAATAATAAATTATATTCATTATTTTGGGGTTGCATTTATCGTGATTACTGATACAATTTTAATAAAATATAATATTTATGTTAAAATTAAAGAGAATACCTATACTTGTGTCAGTGTGTGTATATTTTTTTTAAATTGTGGGACTGGTTCGAAAAAAAATCTAATAATTATATTGTGCAATTTTAGTCTTAATTATAATTTTATATAACTTAATATTTTATTAAACCAAAATTCACGCAAGGTACAGACAAATACCGATTGAATGCGGCATAATAATCACAGCAGAAATAAAAATATATATTTATTATTTTAGCTAATAGGCATTATTAATCTCTGAGCAACCCAACTTTTCTGAAAAACGTTTTTTCCGCCTGAAATGATGTTAATTCTTAAAAATTCCGGTATTCGCATATTCAAATCTTATGCTTTTCATGAATATAATTTATTTCAATGGACATGAAAACTTGCGTGAATCTTGTGTAAGCACAATGTTGTGTATTATTTAATTTAATATAATACAAAAAAAGGAAAAAATAATAAGAAAACATACCTGCAGGGCTTGCACCATTGATTTTGTTGGTCCAATCCAAAACGAGCTCGACATTTCTTCATATTATTCCCTGGTAAAAAAATAGGTACACGTATTTATTATACCTTTTATATATAGTATTTTCATTTGTAGTTTTATTAATGACTGGTTAGGACTATATAATATTAGTGATTACAAATAATATTTTGAGAATAGTTAACAGATTAGGAGAAGTCTACTAATAGCAATGCTAAACTGTCACAAAATAAAGATAAAAATGTCTATAAGCATGCAGCATGCCACACATATATGGACTTTTGTTTTTTAGTAACTATAATAAAGCAGAAGACGTTTTTAAGGGGGTTTGTTTCCTATATTTTTCAATTCTTAATTTGGTATTGGGGATTTGGTCTAAAGTCTCTATTGTTAATCCAATTATATTTATTGTGAAACTTATTTCCGATTAAAAATATATTCATATATTGTAATATTTACAGGTACAATTTTTGTTTAGCATTTACATTAAAAAATATATATAGTCCGATCGTCCAGTGTCTCTGTCAGTATTAATACTTTAATCGATATAATTTTGGCTCTTATATAAACGGATTTGGTTGTTTTTATATTGTAAAAGAATAAAAGAACATTTTTGGTCTAACCTCCTTCGTTGGTATCTTGCTTCCGCTTCCGCTTCTTGCCGCGAGAAGCATTGGTGCGAGAGCTCCAATCGGGATACATCTGCATGTGCAGCTGGCGTTCCCTTCGCGCCAACTCGTAATATTTCGCCTGCTCCTCACGCCCCAAAGCATGCCACTATGGGTTATTCGTTATTTTTCGTGTGGGATATATATATTGTACAACAGTATATAGTATGCAAACATGTATATCGCAATTTATGGAAATATATTTAACCAAGCTAGTTTTAATATTTATTTGAGGTAATTTCTTCACAAGAAATTAAGCTACCTTTTCGTTTCTGAATACTGTTTTATGATAAGGTTTGTTCCCGTAACCTTTACACAATAATACTTTAGTTTCAACTATATGAACAACGCAAAGGTTAAGACCTTTCAATAAAGGTTATATAGGTACTTACTAAATGATAAAACTTCAAATTAATTGTTTATTAAATATTAAATGATGTACGAATATTTTAAAGAATCTTATCAATCTATTTTGTAAATATCTGAATTCAGAGATAGGAGTTATATCCCTGATAGTTCTCCCTAGTCTTTATCTTAATACACCTGTCGTGCTGTTCACGGTCTTAATAGTGTCCTTCAAAATATTAGAGCACGCAAATTACAGTCATCCATGTTTTTTAACGCAGTCTAGAATCGGTCACTCAGCAACATCTGAGCACGACTCTTTTGGGTGAGTACACGGCAAAAATGTTTTTAAAAAAGCACTGCCCTATATGTAGGTCTTTGTAAAAGTGATTACGCTTGCTGTATGCGAGGAAGAAAAAAGGAAAAACCAAGTAAGGAAGATACATACATACATGTACATATGTATGAATGTTGTCTAGAAATGTACAAAGTACGAGCAGTAAAATATAGCATAAATTCAGATTAACTATGGGCATAGAATTTATGTTCTGGGCAGGCGCAGGCATACTTAAACAAACATACTTTTGCCAAGTGAGTACTGCAGACAAAGTAGCTCGGTACGGAGTTGAGCTAAATAATTTGATTTTTGCGCTCTTTTCATTCTCAACGTTTCCGTTGATGATCGATTTTTTTAAACAGTGTTTGACGGATATTTGCAAGGTCTGAAAATCTTAATCAAAATATTGGGTCAAAATATCTGTTATGCCTGGCATATTAATTATAATCTTTTTCCATACTATAAAAAAAAATACAAAGATCGATAGTTTTTATGATCAAGTTCTTAAAAAATTAAACATATGGGAAATTTCGAAACCCAATTTGCAAATACCCTATACATTTACAGAAAACCCAAGCGATAGTATCGAAAAAGTATCCCGGAAAAAAAATTGTTTTTCCGTTCTACTATACTATAAACTTGTTAGGCAATGGACTTGATCGATTTCAAATACGGTTTCGGGCGCATGCTTTTCGCCAATTTGATATATATTTCACAGGACGCGCCCAATTATATTTATAATAATAGTTGAAGAGATTATAAAGCAAAAAATTCGTTAGAAATTAAAACAAATTTTAAGCAAATATATGTTCCAATAAGCTGTTCCTTATTAATATATATAATTGTGTCCAAAATTTTGCCAATATTATTAATTTTTGGTGTGTTTTGTGTGTTTGTGTCTGTACATGTGTTGTTTTTAGTCAATTTTTTTGCAGCACTAATTATTGAATATTTAATATGATAGCTATGTGAGACGGATGACATTTTTCAAGGCTGTAATGTACCACATAAATTTAAATTCAAATATCCGATATCCGATGCATACATTACTGTTCTCATCCAGAAGACTGTTGAAAAATGTTTGGCATTCCCTTTCCCATTCAGAATAAAAGTATCATTTATCCCTATTTCATATACAATTATGGAAGCTGTTCTGTACGTATATAACATATAACTGTACGTATATACCATTTAAATTTTAAAACATTTTTATGTGTGTCTATTTAAATTATCCGTTAAATGAGTTGCCGTTTTTAAGGTTTCGCGTAGCATAAGTGTCTAGTTTCACAAATCCCAGTTGGAAATATATTTTGTAATAAAAATGTATAATTACAAAAATGACAAGATATAAATAACTAATTTTACATCGATTATCTAGAGTTAGGCTCGGGTGTTCAAAATCTATCTGCAAAATCTACTAAATCAAAGGTTGTACATCTTCCAAGTGAGAGTTTATATCAGCTTTAAGATATTAATTATGATACTTCAAGTATTTACACAAATTATATTAACTAACTGTTAATTTCTAATATTTTTTGTGGGTTAGTTGTTGATGTTATATGTGTGCTTTGAAGTTGGTATGTGGTGTGTTAATGAAATAATATAAAAAAGGGTTGAATAAATGCAATAAAAAGAAGAGTGTGTAACAATTTTTTTGTTTTGATAAAGAATTTTGTGCAATACCTCCCGAATCCGTTGTCGATCTGTCTTTTTTACGCTTTTTCTTTTTCGAGACATAACCGTAGTTATCCCGAGCGCTCCACCCCGGATATAATTCCATATGCAATTGTCGCTCTTGTCGAGCTTTTTCGTAATATTTGCTTTGTTCTTCACGGGATAGTTCGTGCCACTACAAAAATATATTATAATATTAAAATAAAGAAGGTAATTAAACAATTCCGTTAGAAAAAAATATATTTCTTTAAAATGATTTAATTTCAAGACTTTAAAGTTTGGTAATATTTTCGGCATTTATTATTTTTAATTTAAAGCTCGGTAAAACACTCTTTTTAAATCCAGCCAAACTAATCTATTTTTGGCTTAAAATTTGCGTAATATGAATTATTATGAATTATTTAATGAAATACATAAGGTCTTACCCGACGCCCCAATATCTGATTGATCGCCGCTGATTCCTTAAGTGTACATTCGGCCACCACTTTGGCCCTCATCTCCTTCATGTACAGCATGAAAGCATTTAATGGCTTCTTGATATGAGGTTTCTTCTTATCATTTGATATATCTTTCGAAGAGTCATTCGATTGATTACTCGATGTATTTTTTGTATCCAAGTTTCTGCAATAAATATGTATATATGAAATACAATAAATATGAACATTATCGGTATATTACAGCAAAATGTAATAAACAAGGCTTAATAATAATATTTTAGATAAGATAAATGTATTGCATATATTGATAAATATGATAATTTCAATTACATGTTCTTCAGCTTGGTTCCGTGATATTTGGTACTTAGATCAAACGGAGCATCTAGGATGGGTAATAACTCAGATTTGTTCATACTAGATCCAACATGTTTGAACATGCTGTTGGTACAGCTTTCCCTTACAGATGGTGTGGGCTTCATAATTATTTCAGATATTTTATCTATCGTTTTGGCGTTAGATGAATATTTATCGCTATTTGTTGTTGTATTAAGATTAGTTAAATTAAATACATCTGTTGGTTTGATTTTTTTACGATTTTGGCTTAGGCCCAAAATACCAGCAATTTTTCCCGAGGGTTGCGAAGAAATTCCATTCAAAAATTCAGAACGCTCGTTGATAATGTTATTATTCGTAAATAAACTCTGTGGAGAACTCATACTATCATTTTCAATAGTTTTAATGGCTGAAGAAGACAACGAAGCGTATTCTAAAATAATTTCCGCTGCTGTTGTACAATTCTTAACATCTTCCTTGTCGTTGGTAGGAGAGATGTTTCTTTTTTTCGTATGCCAAATGCAGTTGGGTTGGGTTAACTCTTCGCCATCATTTTTATCGTACAAACTATGCGTGTTGATCGCTGATGCTAATTTTAATATAATGTTCTCAATTTCATTGAGAGTTTTGGGCTTATCGTTTTTTTTAAGGTCAATTGGATTCATATCTTGGCTTTCTTCCGACAAAGCTATGGCCGCTAAAGCCATTATCGTATGCGTTGCGGTTGGAATCGTTTCTTTGGACGACGACAGGCCCAAGCGTTGTAAGCTCCGTAGGTAATACAGCTCCGAACTGCTCCATTTATTGTATAAACGTTTCACTTGATCCAATATCGTGTCAATTGCCTTGCAATTGTCTGTTAATTGCCTTCGAACTGTTGCCTCTAAAGCAGAGTCGGTAGTATTTACATCGATCCTATTAGTGTTCCATAAGTTATTTTGGAATTTTACGGACAGTAAAGAGAGTTTTTCCAGTCTACTTTTGACTTCGTTGAGTATATTTTTATGTTCCGTAATAAACTGACATGTGTACTGTAAGTCGTGTGATTTTTCATACTTATTTTCCTTAACATTTTTAATACTTTGATCCATATGTACTATATGATCTTGAAAGTTCCTTTGAGTTCTATTATCAAAAAAAGGTTGATCTTCGCATCTTAAGCTGCCTTCGTCTCCGTCTGCACTGGGTAACTCGTTGTTATTATTATTATCTTGGGAAGATGGTGTCGGTGGCAGATCTTCTTGTCGTATTATGGTTTTCTTTGCTAAACTCGGAAACGATGTATTCATTTTATCCATTTTTTCCGTTTCGGGCGACTCCTTGGGCTGGAATAATCGAGCATAGAATAGTTGAGTGGCCAAAATTTGCTGATCGGAGCATTTCTGTTGATTATATATGCAAGAAAATAATTCACTTCGATTTCGAAACATCTCATCCTCTGGACAGGCAGCTGTTTCTTGCTGCATCGGTGGCCAGAATTGTTGAGGCTGTCGTAAAAGAAGCTCCGATAATGCGGAAGGTGTTGTTTTGGCAGGGTATTCTTCCGTCGATGTGTGGTTATTATCTTCGTTGCTTCTTTTATATATACTAAATGGCTTGACAAGGTTTTCGTTGCTAGGTAAGGCTCCGAATCCAAAAATAGCGTCCACAACGTCGGTTGTTTTTTGCGATGATTCATACAAATCATTTAAAGAAGAATATTGACGTGTTTCAATGTGGCCATCGTCTTCATATGTATTTGGGCTTAACTGTATTTCCTTAAAGTCCGAAGATGAATTGGGCATTATTATTGGTTATCTTCAACCAAGACAATTACTGTAAAGATCCTTTGTTTGTATTAGTTCGATTTAAAGTTTGTACTTTCTAGAAATGAGCTCCATAGGCACTTTTTCCAAAAAATGTTATATTTTTTATTTGTATACTCTTGCAGGTTTGCAACTCAATAAACTCTTGGTCAGTATCAATAGCCGAGTCAATCTACCCATATCCGTCTGTCCGTTTTTTACGCAAACTAGTCTCCCAGTTATGAAGCTATCTATCTAATTAATGTAAATTTGAAGTTAGACATCTATACACCTCGTATATAAATCGGAACGGGATCGGATCGGACGACTATATCATTTAGATGCCATAGAACCGGTCGGAATAAATATAATAAGAATGGTTAACTGTAATGAACGTAGGAATTACTTTGTTGCTTTTAACACAAATATTATATTATTTGTAATTTATTACTAATTAATGATCGAATTGCAATCTGCAAGGGTATACAAACTTCGGCGTGCCAAAGTTAACTTCCTTTCTAGTTATATCTTTGCAGGGTATTATAATTCAAGTCACAAGTTTGCAACGTAGTGAAGGAGTCATCTCCATATACAGTATATACATATATTCTGTATCAGCATCAACAGCCGAGTCGATCTAGCCAAGTCCGTCTGTTGGTTTCTACGCAAACTAGTCTCTCAATTTTAAAGCTATCTGAATTAAACTTTGTAGTTAGTCTTCTATGTACTCTCACTCGTATTTATGTCGGAACGGGCTGGATCGGACGACTATATCATATAGCTGCAATAGGAACAATCGGAAAAATTTTAGAAAAAATAATTCTTACTTTTCCAATTTTTAACAGATTTTTATATAATTTGAGATATATCCATTTAATATTATTCTAAAATTTCGGTTTTAATTTAATAAAAATCGGACGAATATATAATATAGCTGCCATACAACAAATTTTTTACTGTTTTTTAACACAAATATATTTATATTGTATTAATTCCTAGTGATCGAAGTTCTATCTGCAAGGGTATATAAACATCGGGGTGCCGAAGTTCGCTTCCTTTCTTGTTTTTTTTTTATAGAGCTAAATTCTGGGTTAACTTTTATTGTCTTAGCTTCTGCGTTGTAATTACTGTTTTTGCTTATGCTTTTTTAGTTACAAAAAAATCTATAAATCCGTATTATATTAAAATTGTATTAATTTAAAATAATTAATCAGCCGAGTTTGTATTTAAATTTAATTTTGATTTAAAATTGTTGCCAAAAGTGTGCCCTTAAACTTTTTACAAGATTTGCAGTTGATGTTAATTCGCGCATAATGTAAATACACACTTTTATTTATTTATTTTTTTTTAATATTTTGGTTTAGATTTAATTTCAAGGGTATTTTAGTAACATTTCAAAATAAAGAAAAGGAAATGAAAAGCTCTGTCAGTCTTTTAATTATTTATCCCAGCTATCAGCACTTAAGGTTTTTATTATTGCAGCTCTGTTTAATGTAACTATTGTTTGAAAATACAGTTTAGTATCTCTCCGCTTATGTAGATTTTCTTAAAATTGTATATACTGGCACAAACAATATCTCTCTTTTCGGGAATTAAAAGATAAAACTTAACGATGGCGAAGCAAGCTCTTTCTCTCCGCCTGAGAGAGAGGAAGAGAAACGAATTACATGGGACGAGCCATTGCGCAGGACCTTTCCCTCATTGAAAACATTCGCTCACAATAACTCGTAAAAATAAATGAATATAACTTAATAAAACACTAGAGTAAGTAAATATTTTAAATTGTTCGCCACAAGTCGTTGTTTTACAAATATATTTATAATAACTAAATCGTTCTGCAATTCTTGTTGTTAACATTTGATACATTTAATTTTTGCAGGGTAGAAAAGAATCTATAAATGTTTATCTACTTGTTGATAGTTTTCAAGGATTAAAATCGAATAAAGTTAATCGATTTTTCTTCAGTATTTGCCATCCCCAATATGAGAGAATATACTAGAAAATACTACTGCTGAACACCAGCACAAAATATACCGCTTCAAACCCTTAAATCACTGCACTTATGAATTTGACAATTTATTTAAATGAATGTATTGTTCCGTGTATACAAACATTTGATTTTAGTACCCACGCAGGCTATTAGGATTTCAGTCAGAGGTTTGCAACGCAGTGAAGTATTTTATAAAGTATATGTATGTATTCTTTATCAGCAGCAACAGCCGAGTCGATCTAGCCATGTCCGATTTTTACGCAAACCATTCTCTCAGTTTTGAAGCTATCTCAATGAAACTTTGCAGTAAGTCTTACTCATATATATGTCGGAACAAGCCGGATCGGACGACGATATCATATAGTCGCCATAGAAACCATCGGAAAATTCTTAGAAAACAAATCTTAACCTTATACGTTTTCAACAAATTTTAACCAAATTTAAGATTTGGCCGTTTTATATTATTCTAGAATTTTGTTTACTATTTTGTGAAAATCGGACGACCACATCATATAGCTGTCATATGAATGATATAGAGATATAGAGAATCACAGAGATTATCCATAAGGTTTTCACAGTTTGGTAAATTTCTCAGTTTGTAATCCATCATAATTTAACCGATAGTAATGCGTTGGGTCTTTTATTGAACACTTTCTCAAGCTGGTAAAAACTTGAAAATTCACTACGTAAACGTAAACAAAGATGACATGGAAACATTTAATAAAATAGTGAACTCCTTATTCGACTAAATGCCTGAATTACTGGAAATATCGACGATGTTTCGCGATACTTAGACCCAAAAAAGTCAGGGGCAGAATGACAAAAATAGGAATTTAACCTTATGAAAGGATCTGATATATTTAAATGCAAACGCAAGGACCAACAATTGCATATAAATATCTAATTAATGTTTGAATTTGATTACATGGGGAAAAAAAATCTAGTACAAAAAGTAAGCCACACCGACCTCAGAGTCGCTGAACGACTGAAAATATCGTACATGAAGTTTGTATGGGAAAAATCTGTTTTCGATTTTCGATATTCTCAGTAGTTGTCATTTAGACCATGATACAATTATACAAGGTAGTCTCGTCGGCTGCCTAACCGTTCGGCTTATTTTCAGTGCGTTCGTGTTTGTCAAGCAGAAAGGTTGTGTGCGGACGATTTTTTTCTTACTATTAACCCTTGTGTGCGATGTCGTTCTGCTAAGAACATAAACATTAATTTAGATAAAAAAATTTTACTTTAAGATTCCGATATATTTTAAAATTAAGAATTTAAACAAAAAAATAGCTTTACAAAAACAAAAACAAAGATTAATGTCAAATTCCAAACTATTAAAAATTAAGTTATAAAACACTTCAACTCTTTTTACTATGTATGAACAATTTAACCCCCATGGACCATCTAAGGGCTAAACTAAAAGCTCTTTTGTCGTTTCACTCGCACTTACTACGCAGACTCCTCTCACTCGCACTTGTTGTGAGTAATGAATAGCGGAGTGCTTTTGCCGACGAGACTACCTTGTATAATTCTACCATGATTTAGACTATATGGAGTCCGCTAAAAAAAAGCATTTAAGCTTTAAGTACTTAAAAAAAAACTCGCCGGAATTTTTTTAACCTTGCTGGGTATGGGTATATGCTGATACCGAAATTCTAAAATAATATTAAATAACTGCAAAGTTTCAAGAATATATATGTACAGTGGCTCACAGCTTATTTCGTGCAGAGGTAAGCTTGAAATTCAAATTCTTATAGCTAACAAACGGTAAGAGATATCAACAAAATTTAAATGCAGTTTTGTTAAGTAGGAGTTAGGAATTTATTAAGACACTTTATTATTTTTAAATACTATTAGTTAACTCTAAAATCTAAAACAAACTAAAAATAACGAATTTTTTCATGTCACAGCTTATTTCGTGCAAGAACTTTAAGTACTCTAAATTTGTAATTCGTTAATCTTAAATAACTTTTTCTTGTTGCAATCCATTAGAGAAGATATCAACTTATATATTTATAACTTTTTAACGTTTGGTTACACTGAAAAAAAAAGTTTTCTTTGATTTACCAAAATGAGCACGCGTACACCCATGGAGCAGAGCAAATTGGTCCTAAATCACATTAAAAATGAAAAAACTAAACTTATTTTTGCTGAAATAGTAAACGTGAGCTATATTCTTGGCCAATATATCATCCAATGCTTCAACCGAGAAAATCTATTAGCAGATAAAGGCCAAAATGCTCAGAATAAAACTTTTTCAGGTATGGAGAAAAGGCGAATTATACCAAAAAATTAATTAAATTAATTAATTAATCCCTAAAATTGGGCACCAAAACATGAAGTAGATATTGAACATGAAATGGGAAAAGGTTTCGTCCGCCGCGACTTGCGGAAACACAACTTTAATGACCGAGTAGCCCGCAAAAGGCCTTTTATTAGGCCGAAGAATCAGAAGCGCAGGCTTAAATTTTCCAACGACCATGTAACTCATCCGTTATCGATCTGGAATGATGTTATTTTCATAGACAAGTCCAAGATCAACATTTTGGCCCAAAATTAGGAAGGGTGGAATTCAGTATTCTTGACATCAACTAAATACAGAGCTGCACACTAAAAATCTAATACCTACGGTCAAGCATGGTGGCGATAGAATCATGGCTTGGGGATGCATGGCGGTATCCGGAGTTGGAATTTTGGCGTTAATCGATGGAACTATGGACAAACATAAGTACCTTTAACAGTTGAAGGATAATTTTGACCAGGACGCCAAGAAATTCAACATAGAGGAGCTACCAATTTTACCAGGATAATGACCCAAAGCAAAAATCAGATTTTCTGCAGACCTGGATGCAATGGAACTGCCCTCACTTAATGGATACACCTGCCTAGTCTCCTGACCTTAACGTCATTAAGAATTCGTAGCCAATTTTGGATCCTGGTATCCGCAAGAGGTCGATACCCAACCAATAAGAGCTCAAAACAGGCCTCTTCGAAGAATGGCCCAAGATTCCAAAGAAACCAACGGAAAAATTTGTTTTTTCAATGGAAACTCGTTTTAAGGATGTAATTAAGCAATATGGAGGCCACACAAAATATTAAGTTTATTATTATAATTATAATTTAAGATCAAGTTGTTTGCACGAAATAAGCTGTGACATAAAAAAAGTCAGTATTTTTTTTGTATTTTAGTTTTAAGCGTTATCTAATGGTATTTAAAAATAATGAAGTGTCCTCATAAATGCCTAAATCCTACTTAACAAAACTGCATTTAAATTTTGTTGATACCTCTTACCGTTCGTTAAATATACGAGTTTGAATTTTAGGTTAACCTTTGCACAAAATAAGCTGTGAGCCACTGTACATATACATGCATACTTATAGTGTTCGGAGATGACTCCGCTGCGTGCAAATTTCTGGCTGAAATTGTAGTACCCTGCAAGAAAGGAAGCTAACTTCGGCACGCAAATATAAATATAAATTATTTATACTTATGTTAGAGAACAATAATGTTATGCCAGCTTTCTTTTTTTTAACCTATATATAATATATTTACAGTTTTAGGTTCACAGTTTTGCATTTTCCTCTATATCTAACAACAGTTTGTATGGCAGCTATATGATTGTCCGATTTTCATAACATTTTACACAAAATTGTAAAAAAAAATGTAAAATTTATCCCAAATTTAATAAAAATCTTTTAACAACTAAAAGAGGTATATTTTTTTGTAAAAATTTCCGATTGTTCCTATGGCAGCTATTTGATATAGTCGCCTGATCCGGACCGTTCCGATATATGTACAAGTAAGAGTATATAGAATACTAACTGCAAAATTTCATTCAGATAACTTTAAAACTGAGTTTGCCCAGAAATCGACAGACGAACATGGCTAGATCGACTCGGCTGTTGATGCTGATCAAGAATGTATATACTTCATATGGTCGGAGGTGACTCCTTCACTTCTGACTGAAATTATAATACCCTGCAAGGGTTTAAAAACTCCAAAACATTTTCTTGTAAAATGGCTGGGAGTTTATTTTTTGCAGCTGTTTCATTTATATTATTTTTGTGCAAAATAAATTTTGTTATACGCAAATTTATAGCAAAATGTTGGTATTTAGTGCAAAACATTTTGAAGATTTTTGATTGATAATTACATCAAGTTGCAGTTGAATATGTAGAATTACCATATTGTGATAAGAATGGTATCCGATATTAATATATGTACAACATATATAAAAACAAAAATAATTTCATGGAAATTATGCAATATGGTACGCGTTTTGTACTGTGTTTTCCAACAATTATAATTGGTTATATTATGCATAATTCATGTTTTTTTTTTATTTTTAAGGAAATTTAACTATTTGCCATCAATTTAAATTCTAGCATTTAACATGGCATTAGTATTGTGTTTAAGGACACATGAACTGGAGACCAGGGCGTGGCCAAACATTTTAGATACTCTTTATTTTTGGGTCAAGTGTCGTTTGTAGGGAAGCCAGTCGATATGGAACTTAAATGTTTGAGTTTTAAATTATTGAATTATTTAAATAATAAATTATACTGCAGACTTTACTGCTTTAGACAGTAAGTGAAGAGTGCAAAATAATATGCAACAAAAAGTCAGGTATTTTATTAAATTGAATAAAATATTTTGTATTTAATTTGCTCCTTAGCCACCTTAGATTTTTCAAAAAAAAAAAGCCACCCAGAAATTTATTTATAGAGCTTAAAGTGTAGAATAATCTAATAGTGAAAAAACTGTATGCGAAATTCGAGAAAAATGTTTCCAAGTTTCGAAATTCGAATGTTTTTGGGGGTTGATTTGTGAAAATGCGCAGGCGCTACATTTAATGAGAGGACCAATGAGAGAGTTCTTCCATATATTCCTTCAAAAGTCTTTTCCATTTGTATTCCTCATACATATGTGTGTGTGAATATGGGAGGCATTGTAGGAAATCTCCTCCATTGGTAAATTAAAGATGGCGGATGTAAATTTTGCGCCCTTAACTCCTATACCTCCTTAGACTTTTACCCTTTAAATTTAAACGTTAGAAATACCTTTAATGTAAATAAGCGAAAAATGTATTGAGGAAGCTAATGTTTTCTTAACTAGAAAAATAGTTTTCAACACTTAGTGAAGGGAACTATATACTACTCTCTTTATCTCTCTCTATCTCCAACTTAAGATATATTAATAATACCTCATAAACGAAAAAACAAGCTTTAAAACTAGAAATGGTATCGTTTAAGTTAAAGAATTTTACAACTAACAGGATAGGAAGCCAACTTAGCCATGTTAATAAAAAACGTAAGCCTCTATAGTAGAAAATCTTGCGCTTGGCCTTATAAAAAATCATTGTGTTATAGTTCTGTCTTTTTACATGGAATTGGTTAAAAGATGTTAAAGTGGGAGCGAAACTATAGCGAGAAATATTATCTCTTCTCGTTTCGCTTTGATTCCAGGCTCCACCAAGATCTCAGGCCTCGCACGAGCGAAAAGCTTGATCGAGAATACATATACTTTATGGGTCAAATATGACTAAACTATTTTACGGGTACTCGGTATACAACATTAGTCATATGTACATATTCTATACAACATTCAACAGCACTCACCTTGGATATCTATTATTCGTTGTTGAATCCTGATGAGAACCACAATCCTGTTTTGAGCTGCTTCCCACAATTGCCGAATGTGAATTCAGAACATGATGAGAGGTTGCATGTACTGAAGGCAGTAAACTGGGTGAAAATCTAAAAGGAAAGTCGCTGCGTAAGGTAGAAGATATTCCATAAATATTAATAGTATCATGAAAAGAACCTTCCATAATTGAAAATTTATTTTTATTAACATTTATAAATTAATACATATATGACAAAAAAAACATTTACCTTGGTAGCGTCGTATTTATCGGTAAAGACGAGGGATATGGTGTTCTAAAACTAGATGCTGAGTACACTGAAGGTGTGTGCCTGTGAATGAATTAATATAATAATAATAAAAAATATATAATAACAACATACCAAGATGCCACTTGTGACATGTCCGACCCCAGCATTGGATATGGATATTGCCCAGTCGCAAATGGGTATAAAGCTGGTCGAGTTAATCCTAAGAATATATATAATATATAAAAATAAGAGTATTATTTAAATATTTGTAATTTAAAACATGAAAAGAATATAACATCGGGACGCCGAAGTTTGTACACCCTTGTAGTTCGCAATTATTCCAGATTAATACAATAATACGTTTATATACCCTTGCAGATAGAACTTCGGTGACTTGAAATTAATACAATATAAACTATATATACTAATGCTAAAAAACAATAAAGTAATGCCTGCTTTCATTTCTTAAACCTATACATATTATATTTACAGTTTTTCATTCATTCCTCTATATCTAACGATCGTTTGTAAGGCAGCTATATATATATATGTATATATACGGTAGTCCGATCCGGCCCGTTCCGACATATATACGAGTGAGAGTATATAGAAAACTTACTGCAAAGTTTGATCTAGATAGCTTCAAAACTGAGAGACTGCGTTGCAAACTTCTCACTGAAATTATAATACCCTGCAAGGGTATAATAACTAGCTTAGGATAAAGGTCGAAAAAGGTTGTGCTTAAAAAAATAAATTGGTTCAAAAAAACAAAAACAAAAAAAATGGTGAAGACACAGTTGTCGAAATCCGACACTCCGTTCAACGATATTTAAAAAAACCTTTGGTCGACACTTTTCAAATGAAAACTTGTTCTTCTTCCTTTGTCTGCATGTCTACCTAAATCAAATTGCTGTTCTATTATATTTTTATATACTATTTAATATACTTCATAGCCCTTAAGATTGCTCACACATATATATTTCAAATTTTGCTTTCTTAAGAATCCTAGAATCACAAAAATTACCATATCTGAATTTACCTTGACAATTTATAAAACCCAAAAAATCATGTACCTTCGAGACGATGAAATGCAGTTAAATGGAAAGTTTGTATACTAAGAAGGTTCGTTTTCTAGGGGGTCAAAAAAATCGCTTTCGGAATTCTATGGATTGAAATAAACGTTGTCCAAGAAACCATACCACTAAAATGAATTCTGATGTCCCTCGTTTT
The DNA here is from genome assembly GCF_035046125.1 of Drosophila serrata. Lineage (NCBI taxonomy): Eukaryota > Metazoa > Arthropoda > Insecta > Diptera > Drosophilidae > Drosophila > Drosophila serrata. Next base: position 749,075 of record NW_028257058.1, read on the forward strand.
AACTACCCGAGGGACACCTTCATTTTAAAGGATGGTTTCTTGAGCAAAGTTTCCTATTCCGATCCATAGAATCATATGTGCCTAAGCGATTTTTAAATCGACCCACCCTATTGTATACCCTTGCAGATTAAAAATGAATAGAATATAAATTATATATTTCTGTTAAAAAAAATAAGAATAGATCCCTTCTTGTATTACTGTCACCTGTATTTATTATATTTACAGTATTAGAGTCACAGTTTTGCATTTTCCTCATTATCCAACGATCATTTGTATGGCAGCTATATGATATAGTAATTCGATTTTCATTAAATTTGTAACAACATTTTTGAATAATATAAAACGTCTACTTTTCAAATTTGATCAAAATCTGTTGAAGTCCAATCCGGCCCGTTCCGACATACATATATAACAGTGAGAGTTTATAGAAGATTTATATAGAAACGGACACACGGACGGATAGACGGACTTGGCTAGATCAAATCGGCTGTTGATGCTATAATACAAGGAAGTGTATATAGAAGAGTAATTGCAAAGCTTCAGATAGTTTTAAAACTGAGAGACTACTCTCCGTAGAAACGGAAAGATGGACGGACGGACATGGCTAGATCGACTCGGATGTTAATGCTGATCACGAACAGATAACTCCTTCACTGTGTTGCAGATTTCTGACTGAAATTATAATACCCTGCAAGGGTATAAAAATCGTATATAGTTACACAGTATTTTCGACAATTAAGCACGCTTCCAAAGCCAGCCTGCCTCTTCCCTTATTTGAAATTGATAGTAATTCACAAAAATCACACTTAAGGGTTGCGTGACAAGCGAGAACACAAATATATTAGGGGAGGAAAATATATAATATTGCTAATAGGGCATGACCCTGCTCCCGGCGCTCTAGAAAATCTCTATTAAGGGCAGAAAAAAAGAGAATGCATTAAAAACATGTTGCACTCAACCACATAATAATGACATCTTTTTGTCGCTAGCTTAATTCATGGGATGGATGTTCCTCTATAGAACACATTATTACGTAGCCCGCGGGTAGCCCCGGGAGGGTTAACTCCCCTTCTTAGTTTTGAAATTTGTACAATTGAACTTGAAAACGACAACACAATAGAAAACATTTTAAGAGCAGAGACAACACAGTCTAGGCGGGGCTTAGAAAATAGAAAGGACAACAAATTTTCAATTTAAATTAAAATTCTGTTTTGGAAGCGAAATAATCCTATATTTATTCGTCTACTTTTACGGCCGGTGCTGATGCTGACGAGAAAGCATCCCTTTTAGTATAACAGGATATTTTTTTATCAGTTAATCAAAAAGCTCGGTGCCAATTTTTGTGAAAGAAAAATGTTTACAATTTATGGAACCAAACAGAAGAGCTTATATTTTCATGTCCGTATATTCGTATGGCTGTCCAACAATTCGGTACTATTGGTACCAGTCTTTTAGCTTTCAAAATGGATGTAGCTTAAAAGATCGGAATATTTACAGACAACTAACTGGCTATATTTAAAAATATTTTCGTCATCTCTTGATTCGAAAAATGTAAGCGAATGTAATATGACAATGGACAATGCTTCGTTATTTTTATACCCTCGCTGGGTATTTTAATTTCAATCAATAGGCAAACTAGTCTCTCAGTTTTAAAGCTCTCTGAATGAAACATTGCTGTTAGTCTTCTATGTATATATTCTCACTCGTATATAAGTCGGAACGGGCCAGATCGGCCGACTATATCATATATCTGCCGTATGGATGAACAGAACATTTTTAGGAAGAGAATTATACCTCGTCCAGTTTTGAACATATTTAAATCACATTTGAGATATACCCATTTTATATTATTCTAGACTTTCGGTATTAATTCTATGAAAATAGGGATATTATATCATATAGCTGTCATAAGAACTATAATTATAGTTATGATTACATTATATAATTATAATAATAATAAATATAATAATTATAATAATGAAACCGAATTTAATAAATCTAAGGACTTTAATACTGTTATCCGGAAAAGCCAAACGGAGAAATGGGAACGCCTCTGCAACGACGTCAACACTAACCCGTGGGGGCTGGAGTATAAAATCGTGATGAAGAAGCACAACACCGGAATTGGAGGAAGAGCAAATGAACCATATAGTCAAAACACTATTCCCCGCTCACGCAAATAGCAAAGCGAGATCTACTCCATCAATAGCAGAAGCACAGATCGAGCTCATCATAGTGGATGAGCTACTGGGCCCGAGAACACCCCAGCAGAGGTCCTAAGAGTAATCGCGGAGAGCAGACCCCAAATCCTGATGGATATGTTTAACGCGTGCATTCCCAGCGTGAAAATTCAGACGCCTGGATGATGCAACGATTAGTTCTGATAAATAAGGGCAAAGGAGATCCCCTAACCCCATCAGCTTATCGACCACTATGCATGTTTATCACAACCGGGAAGCTACTAGAGAAAATGATCACGCCACGACTATCAGCAGGGTTTGAAAGAGGTAGGGGTCTTTCCCCAATGCAGTATGGCTTTAGACCAGACAGGTCGACCATTGGAATTCGTTAACCAAGCGCTCAGTAGCCTAGCAACACTAGACGGTAGGAACGCATTCAACAGCGTTAAATGGGACAACATAATTGACGCTCTGAAAAGACGATTCAAAGTCTCAGGATACCTGATGCGGATAATACAGAACTGTCTTGACCACCGACGACTACTGTATTGAACCAAGGCAGGAGAGAAATTTATACAGATAACTTCGGGAGCGGCACAAGGATCAATACTTGGACCTGAACTATGGTACGCAGCCGACATGGTCGCAGTCGTCACAGCTCGAAACACCGAGTACGCAAGTTGAAAACTGACATTCAGTGCTCACATACAAGAGACGATTAAGCGGGCGACCGAGACTACAAAGGCGCTTAGCAGACTCATGTCAATCGTGGGCGGCCCCTTAATATCAAGACGAAAACTTTTAATGAAGATAGACCACGCAATCATGCTGTACGGGTGTGAGGTCTAGGTAGGAACCCTTGGGACACCTGCAGGTCAAATCTCTGCTGGAGGTGCAAAGAACCATGGCTCTACGAATTACTAGAAATTACAGGCGCTATACCAATCAACCTATTGGCCAAAAAAGATCGCGAAAAAAGATCTCTGAGAGAAAAAAAGAAAACAGATTCGTAAAAAAAAATTACAAAAAACATATAAGTTTCTATAAAAAAGACGAAAAAAGGACATAAATATTTTATAAATTTTAGTTTAATTCGAAGAGCTCTTCATCTATATTTTTGTAGATATATCTATATTTTTTTCATAGCCTAAGTATAAATCTCTTTCAATGTCATCTTCAATAATATTTATTTCGGCATCAGGTGGAGTTACTTTCGTGCCTAAATAATTTATGCCGAACATTAAATCTCCGAAAAGATTAGTCTGGTTGGAATTATTTGATTCGAAGTTTTTATTAATGCGTTGCGTGACTTCCAAAGTAGGTTTTTGTAAAAAATCAAATAAAATCAGTGTAAAGGTCAGCTTAAATCGCTGCTTTGTGATAATATTCATCTAATGCTGCCCTATTGAAATGCACCTTTAGTTCAATCCATTCATCTAAAATGCGTTTCACTGCATGCTCAATAGACTGCCACCTAGTGTCGCACACTCTAGTTATCTTAAGAAGTTCCTTAATAATAATAAATATATTCAAAAATCAAAATTAGCTAAAAATTAATTAAAATAGGTATCATAATTAAGAAACGGTTGGGACAAGCATATGGACAAAATGAATTATTAGCAAATAACACACAAATTAAACAATTTCAAAAAACTTATCGAATACCGAAATTCGGTATGAAAGCGTTGCCACATAAATACTATAAATTGCATAGATATTATTCAAAAAAAAAAAAAAAAAAAAAAAAAAAAGCTAACTTCGGCACGCCGAAGTTTATATACTCTTGCAGAGAACTTTGACGACTAGGAATCAATACAATATAAATTGTATATATGCTAAAAAACAATGCAGTAATGCCTGCTTTCATTTCATTCACCTATAAATATTATATTTAATTGTATTAATTGTATTTAGAAACCGACAGACGGACATGGCTAGATCGACTTGGCTGTTGATGCTGATCAAGAATGTACACCTTATATGGTGGGAGGTGTCTCCTTTACTGCGTTGCTACCCTGCAAGGGTATATAAAAAAAAGGAAAAGAATGATAAAAGACAAAATAAAATAAAAATGGATACATTTTAGGATAGATGTTTCGAAATTGTTGCGGACAAAGCAGTTTAATAAAGGAGAGCGAACCAGCGTGGAAACACATAGCAGGAATTGTGGAGAACATCCTCAGATCTTAGAAGCCAGATCTGAACGAATCAACTGGGAAATCTGGACGCAGACAGAAAATGAGAGCGTGTAACACTTAACTGGCACCTTGAAGTAATGCGAAAGCTTTTCCGAGGTGGATAAACGACAGAAAGCGAGGGGCAGGAGGTTATTAATAGTATTATTATTATTACTATTAATCTTAATATTATTTTTACTATTATTCTTAATATTATTATTATTATTACAAACAAATATCCTAGTTTTACACTCGAATATGCCGCATTCAGCGTCTTGACTAAAGTTTCCTTAATAAACTGGCAGTTTAAAATTCAATGAAATTAATAATATTCCCTTGATCATATATTTATCCCGACTGATCCAACAATCTGTAGTAAAAACAATTTTTCACGTTTGTTCAATACTTTTTAAATAAAAAAAAAAAACTGATACCATCGCAATCCTTGTTATATTGAGTGTTGTGCCTCATATCATATCATTGCTATTAAATCTAGAGTAATGAATAGAGGCAACAACAATGTCGAAGCAAGATGAAATTCATCCGATTTAAAAGTGGACTCTACTATGGACTCCCAAGGGTTGTTTTCGGATCACATGCGAGACCCTTGCGACGTTATTTTAACCACTTTGCAAACAGCGCCGAGGGCGGTCTCATCTTTTCATCCTTGAAAAGGAAAAACGCCTTTTTTTGTTAATGAATATTAGTTTCAGCATTTAAACTTTTACTATTTGTACTATAATAATTAATAACATTATATTTCTTTGTAAAAACATAAAGAAAAAGCTGGTGGGTAACTAAAAACCTAGACAGAAAACTATAAAACAGCACAATCAAGTTCACATGTTGAGTACAGCCTTCCTCATCCACTCGAAGCTCTATACTGGCGTCATTCAATTATGAATTACTTGGGTCATTATTATTATTTATTGAAAAGGTTTATAAATCCGTGTAATCCATGGGACCTCGGTAAATGCAAGCCTTTTATTTACGCCGCTGGTTGTTCCCCTGGTTGTTCCCATTCTGGTTCCCCTGGTTGTTCTTATTCTGATCGGTACATTTTTACCGAAACCCACCACAAAATCTATTCAGAATCTGCAAACAATGACGTAAATTTGGCTGAATGAATGGATCATTTGCCATATAATAATTTACAACCTTACCATGAGCAATTATTATATTCATAATTTGTTTGAATTTTGTGTTGTGGTTGGTTGATTTATAGGGTGAGAAAGTCAATAGCTTCATAGAGAGTGGGGTTAACCGCAAAACAATAAACAAAAATACTTATAATATTAAGAATAGAAATAATATTGGAAAATTAATAATAATAATAATAGTAATAATATTGCGACAATAATAATAATAATAGTAATAATATTGGGACAATAATAATAATAATAATAATAATAATAATAATAATAATAATAATAATAATAATAATAATAATAATAATAATAATAAGAATATAAATAATAATAAGAATATAAATAATAATAAGAATATAAATAATAATAAGAATATAAATAATAATAAGAATATATATAATAATAAGAATATAAATAATAATAAGAATATAAATAATAATAAGAAAAGAAATAAATAATAATAATAACAAGAAAGGAAGCTATCTTTGTCACGCCAAAGTTTTAATACCCTTGCAGATTGAAATTCGATCACTAGGAATTAATGCAATATAAATTATATATATTTATGCTAAAAAATAATGAAGTATGCTTTCATATCTATCACCTGTACACATTATATATTTACAGTTTGACATTCACACTTTTGCATTTTCTTCTATTTTAAACGATCGTTTGAATGACAGCTATATGATATCCCTTCAGTACCAAAATTACTTTCCTGACCGATTCCTGGTATCATGTTCGAAAAACAAAGGGTTTCGGTAACAGAACTCCAAAGCAAAGTAGGCAATTCTACCTGTGTTCGGCTACTGCCGAACAACAATTGTTGTTTTCGAAGGGATTCGGAGCAGCGGTTCCGAAATTAAAGTGAGATGATGAAAAATATTATTTACAGAAAAAAAAGGATCGATAGTCTCGATGTTGAAATCGATTTTTTCCCAGCTCTAATGACAGCTGAAGTATTTACAAGTGTTTTGTATTGTAATTTATTATTTAAGTGACTTATTTGTATTTAGTTAATAAATTCATTTCCAGAATTGCTTTTGAACCTGGACTCTTTTTTAACTTAGACGGTGTGGACGGGAAGGCCATCATATTTCCATAATTTGTTTTCTGTGTAATTTGTGTGTATATTTTTGGAAATATTGTCCATTTGATTCTAACAAACATATACATATGTATTTTAATTATATTTTGACTAGGCAACAGCCGGAAGGAAAGACCCGTAACATACGTTATGGGAAATGAAAGAAGTTGTACTAAGAAAAATTGTGGTAATCATAGAACAAATTAAAAAGTTTTTAAATAAATAAATTACGCCAGCTATTTTCTATGGGGCGGTGGGTTCCGCGGATCTTCTACACGTTTTCCTCTGGGATTCCTGGCTGATTCTACTCTAAATTCCCCTACACTTCCTTGGCGATTCCACCTGGTATTCCTTTGAGAGTCCTATCTGATTCCGTCTCGAATTCCTGGCTGATTCCGTTCAGAATCAGGTTCGAAATTCCCTTCTGATTCACGGGGGAATTCGTGTCGAAATTCACGACAATCTCCTAGCAGGATTCCTTACTGATTCCCGGATAATTCCTCGGGTAGTCCGAACTCAGGTTTTCTAGTCCGTTTCAGGACGGTGGCCTCTCCAATCCAACCTGATTCAGACCTGAATCCAAAAGGAATCTTACTGAAGGGATAGTAGTCCGTAAAATGTAAAAACAAATTCTAAATAAATATACAGTGGCTACATATTAAATTTAATGAAAATCTAGTAAAAACTGGAAAAGTTGTAATTTTTTTCATAAATACATATTTTCCGATCATTCCTATGACAGCTATATGATATAGTCGTCCGATTCGGCTGTTGCGAAATATTTACGAGTGAGAGTATGAGAAGGCTAACTGCAAAGTTTCATTGAGATTTCATTGAGCGTCAAAACTGAGGGACAAGTTTGGGTAGGAACAGACGGACATGGCTAGATCGAATCGACTATTGATGCTGATCAAGAATATATATAATTTATCTGGTCGAAGATGACACCTTCACTGCGTTGCAAACTTCTGACTGAAATAATAATACCCTGCAAGAGTATAATAATAATAATAATAAATAGGAATAAGCTGACCAAATACATACAGTCGGAAATGACTACTTCTCTGCGTTTCAAACATTTGGCTAATATTATAATACCCTGAAAGGGTATTAAAATGTTCAGATATACGCCAAGGATAATAAAACCAGTTCCCATCAACATAAACTGTAATATATACAATACTTATAATGCTATTAAATTTTACTTACCAATTGCCTTGGGATCAAGCTGATATGGCGGAATACCGCAGTGCGCTGGCGGTGGTGTTGCTAAAGGATCGGCATTGTGGCAAAAAAATGGCGGCAGTCCAATTTTGTTGGCCTTAAAAAAAAGTAAGAGAAGAATATGGTTACGCCTTTATTAAAATAATCAATAAAAAAATCTTAAAGAAGTGAGATAAAAGTGACAACTATATTTTACACTAAACATTTTTGTTCTTAATTTTTAACAATTAACACTTACATTTCCCTCAAATATGCCGATAGTTTCAATGGTAGCAATATCATATAAGCATCCGATTTGCATAAAACCAAAAACCAAACCAATAAAAAAAAATATATATATAAATATATATATATGTACAGCTGTGTTCACCGAAATAGGAGTACGACCGAAGAACTACTATAAAACGTTTTTTTTGCATCCTCCTTTTTTAAGTTTATCTCTTCCACATTAATTTTGTAAAATGGAACAGAGATAAGTTTTAAGCAAAAGTTCCGACAGATTAGCTCTATTTTTGTGTTATTTTGCAATTTTTTTCCTACGTGAAAATCGTTTTGGCTATTTACTGATACATCAGTTTTTGATTTTGTTAGGCATACAATTTTTTCTAATTGTTCTAAAAGTGAGTTTATTTAGGTTCGTTATTACATTTCATACGCAACTAAAAAAAAAAAACAAATATTTGCTTTATCATTTTTGTGGGTAGAGGACCTCGCTTCTTCAAGACAGAAAGAACACGAGGTTATTCGGGTCAAAAAGGAAGGTAGATCGCATAAAGAAATTCCAAGAATCTTTAGATTGTTTCCAGACTGTTTCTAATATCTAAATGTATGCCCGAAAAACAAGGAAAGTTTTCGCACAAACCAAAGAAGTCCGACACATACGCAAAGCAAAGCTTATCCGTTTGCATCCTCTAGGGATAAAAAAGGGGTCATTGGCTTGGGAATCAATGATGTGACCATTCGTTCTTCACTTTTTCAGAACAATTCGAATGCGTGAAGGCCACGGAAGGTGCCAATACTTGAAAAATGGCATATCAAAGTCAGGGTGAAGTTCGCCACAAATCACTTGAACTGGCCACTTTCCAAATGACGTAATATCCTTCGGACAGACAGTCCGAACTCGTTTTATTTAGTGGAAAAGGATTAAGACAATATGTCCGTCGACCTCCAAATATAGAATACCACCGGAACCTTACGCTGAAGACTAAAGCACGATGGCCTTAAAATCACGATAGGGGCCTGTCTGCTTTTCATGCAATGTTGTATGTAGGTCCCATACATATGATCGATGGGATCACGGAACAACATGGATATGTAAAAATATTAAAAACTGTCATGCAGCCGAATGCCGAGGAAAAAATGCCATAAATGTTGACATTTCCGCAGGATAATGATCCCAAAAATACCAATAACGTGGCCACAGAGTGGTTTAGTAATGAAAAAGGTAATGTAATGCCATGGCCAGCACAGCCCTTGGACTTCAATTCAATCAAACACTTATGGGGGATCGTCAAGCGCTACGTATCAAAAGACTTCTAAGACGCAGCTTTGGGCAGTTGTGAAGAAGGCATGGGGGAAATTCCTCTCCAGCGAAAAAATATTAAGTCTAAACCAAATTGTATTACAGTATAATAGGGTTACTTAAGATATTTTGATATTATAACATTTATTTGTAGTTTCTTTACTTCGACTGCTATTTCAATGATCAGCATAATTTATACTTTTTTGTTAATTTTTAGCTATATCTTCTAAAACGTTTAAGTTACCCAAAGGAAATTATTATATTATTAATAACTAAATACACTAATCCTTTATAAAAAAAACTTCTTATTCAAGTAGTATTTGTGACAGAAAAAAATGGTTTAAAAAAATCATCTAATTTTTCCTGTTTTCGAAATATTTTCATCAAAAATAAAGTATACGCATTTTCTATTAATTCAGAACTTCAGTTTCAGTCTTTTTTTTTTTAATCGGAAGACTATAATATATCTGATAGTTAAATGTAGAGACAAATGAAATACTGTGAATTTAAAATTGAAGCTTTTACTGTAATTTTAAATGTAAATATAATATGTATAGGTGATTGTGACAAAGGTAAGCATTACTTCGTTGTTTTTTAATATAATTACATATACATAGTTTATAGTGGATTAAATATTAATGATCTTGCAATCTGTAAGGGTATAGAAACATCAGCATGCCGCAGCAAGCTGCCTTTCTTGGTTTCTATTAATTTCCCGATCGCTTCTATGTCAGCTTTACACATACACATTCTAAAATTATAAAAAAATGTCAAACTGTTGATACTGATCAAGAATATCCATATAGTATTCCGTTGTGTTGCAAAGTTCGGATTAAAATATAATACCTCTTGCAAGGGTATAGCTATACAAATTGCATTTCTTTAAAATTTAGTATTCTCTTAGTGCCTACTTTATTTATTTAAATTCTAGGTTGTTTTTAAAGGGTTGCAGACCTTTTCATTATTTCTCTACTCTAATTATAACTACAGGGTATTGAAAAACAAACAGCACACAACCAATAATACTAACAAGCTGTAGACAGCATACAGCGGCAAAACGATGCAATGAAACTGAAAATTTTCTTTGAAGTCGCCGCCGCTTAATAGAATATGAAACGTGCCGCCAATGCTCGCTGCTTTTTTTGCTTCTGTTGTTACTATATATGCGATATCACCCCTATTTCAGAGATAGGAAATATACATGGCGACGGGGTTCATTTGCTTTAATTCTTACTTATGGCTAAGTAAGAATTTTTTAATATATTGTTCGGTGTTAAAGCTTGGAAAGAAAATATAATGTATTTAATTGATTTGTTGAAAGCAAGAAAGGAAGTTACCTTCGGCACGCCGAAGTTTAAAAACCCTTGCAGGTAGAACTTCGATCCCTAGGAATTTATACAATATAAATTATATACATTTATTTAAAAAAACAATGAAAATGCATGCTAACACTGCATTCACCTATACATATTATATTTACATTTTTACATTCACAGATTTCCATTTTCCTCTATATTTAACAATCGTTTGTATGACAGCTGTAATGTTAAATGGCTGAAAACTGAATTTATAATTTAGTTGTATTAATTTCTGGATCGCTCCGATGTCTATATAATATGGTCCAAATTTCATAAAATTTAAATAGATATTCCAGAGAAACACTTCACAAAAATCTATTGAGAACTGGAAAAGTTAAACTGTTTTTACTAAAAACTTTCCGGTCGTTCCTATGACAGCTATATGATATAGTCGTCCGATTCGGCCCGTTCTGACATATATACGAGTGAGAGTATATAGAAATCTAAGTAGTTGTTCAGTTAGCTTTCAAACTAATGGACTATTTTTCGTAAAAACAGTCAGATAAGGCTATATTGACTCGGCTGTTGATGCTGATGGAGAATATATATACTTTATAGGTTCTACCTCCTTTACTTTTGACTGAAATTAAAATATCCTGAAAGCGTATAAAAATAATCAATAAAGAACTCTGGATTTAGATCGACCGTTTTTAGAAGATAAAAAGATACAATCAGATGTACATATGAATGTAACATCTTTTACACTGTGGACGGCGATAATGTGCGCGATTAAACTACAATAAATTCTCTCAGAATTGAATCAAACAAAAACACAGCTAAACGCTTGACTTTCTCAGCTCCAAAAATGACTCGATTAATAGAAGAAGAAGAAAGGAAACTATACAGAACGCCGAACTTTGCAGATTTCAATTTGATCATTAATAATTAATATAATATAAATTAGTTAAATTCGTATAAAAAACAACGAACTAGTTCCTTATTTCATTACAGTAACCTATACTTTTTATTTTTACAGCTACAATTTGGTATTTTCCTCTACATTTAAAGATATGTATATGATATTGTCTCCCGATTTCCATAAAATTAAAACCGAAAGTCTAATAATATAAAATGGCTATATCTGGCGAAGGCTGGTGAAGAATACATAAACTTTAAGTTAAAATAAATGAATATAGATAGAAAGGTTACACCACTTGAGAATTGTTAAGAAATGTGTATTATTTGATTAATATTTGATTACAAATTGCAAACTTTATGGGTATACATATGTACTTTGGCGAAGTTAGCATCCTCTTTTGTTTTTGCTTTAGGTTTTTTCATTCTATTCCGTAAGTAAAACGCATTGTTTTTCCTTTTTCCTTGTCCTTAAGCCTCCCTAAACGTTGGTTGCTTATCGTTTATCTCAGATGAACAGAAAGGAGTAAGTACTATAGACGTAATAACAGACTTTAAAAAAAACACCCCGAAGCTAAAAATATGAGTATTCGGTATAAGATTTATTCGAAAATTGCAAAACCAACCCCCAAAAAAATGAGAAAAAATGGCGGTGATTTTTGTAAAGTTGAATTTGTAAAATTCATTAAAAAAGACTACACTTGAACGTTAAAAAAATAAAGGATAAAGTGTGTGCTGCACAAGAAGACTACTACTACTACTGTAACACTACATAAATTTATATCGCAACCAGAAATATCTTGATCAAAATGTATTTATCGAGCTCTTTTAAATTGCATACTTACAGAACAAAAAATATAAACTAATCGTTTTAATCAATTTATTATTTGCCACTAATATTTTGTGATTGTTAGTAGTAAAATTCGTTACATCACTTTTAGCACACCTTGTCAAGAGGTGTTCCTATTAATATAATACTAATAATTTGTTTAAATATTTAGTCAAAATAGAAATGATAATATTATGATGATAAAATTAACTTACCATTGTCACTGGCAGACCATTTGCAGCGCCATTTGCATACGAGTAAGGTGAGACCAGGTACCCCATATTGAAGCTTGGCGTGTGCGTATCGAGCTTATCTGAAATAATATTAACATTTATACTTATATTTATCTATTTATTATATCTTATATATATCTATATTTGTTTATACGTATGTGTATCTATTTCATTCCAGTAACTAAGCATAATATAAATATATGTGATAGACATATATATTTATGTACATTTATGTAGATTTAGCCATGTAGCCATGTATAAGTCGGATCGGGCTGGATCGGACGACTATATCATATTGCTGCCAATAGAACGATCGGATCGGAATTAATACAATAAATATTATATACATACTTTTGTTAAAAAACAATGATGATAAATACAATTACAAATTATAACCAGGATCAACAGCCGAGTCGATCTAGCCATGTCCGTCTGTCCGTCTGTCCTTCTGTCCGTCTGTCCGTCTGTCCGTTTCTACGCAAACTAGTCTCTCAGTTTTGAAGCTATCTCAATGAAACTTTGTAGTTAGTCTTTTATATACTCTCACTCGTATATATGTTGGAACGGGCCGGATCGGACGACTATATCATATAGCTGCCATAGGAATGATCGGAAAATTTTTACAAAAAAAATTATAGCATTTTCAGTTTTCAACAGAATTTGATTAAATTTGATATATAGCATTTTACTATACTCTACAATTTTGTGTAAAATGTTATGAAAATCGGACTACTATATCATATAGCTCCCATAGGAACGATCGAGAAATTAATACAATTAAAAATTATAACTTTTTGAGTTTTCAACAGATTTTTATCAAATTTGAGGTATAGCCATTTTATATTAGTCCCAAATTTTGTGTCAAATTTCATGGAAGTCGGAGGAAAAATGCAAATCTGTGAATGTAAAACTGCAAATATAATATGTATTGAAATGAAATGAAAGCAGGTATTACTTCATTGTTTTTAACACAAATATATATAATTTATATTGTATGGATTCCTAGTCATAGAAGTTCTATCTGCAAGGGTATATAAACTTCGGCGTGCCGAAGTTAGCTTCCTTTCTTGTTTTTAACAAATTTTCATCAAATTTAAAATATTGTAGACTTTCGGTTTTAATTTTATAAAAAGCTGGAGGGAATGTATTACAGCTGCAGTAGAAACTATCGTTAAATATAGGGGAAAATGCCAAACTCTAACTGTACAACTGCAAATATATTAAGTATAGCTGAGTGTAATGAAAGTAAGAATTACTTCGTTGTGTTTTAAGAGAAATATACAAATTTAAGTTAGATTCTCTTCTTTTTTTTTAATTTAAGTTTTACATTTTACGTTTACAATGGTCACAAGAATGAATTAAAATTTAAACACCAAACCTGAAAGTAAAATCCTGCAAAAACATTCAACATGAAACCCAAATCCAACACAATGAGACTTAAAAATTCCAACGAACAGCCATTAATTTTCAAGGATACACTGCTATATAAAAATTGCTACTATTTATATATATATATATTATAAACATATTTTTGGGTTTCATATTAAATGATTTTGTAGGATTATATATATTATCATATATATATTACATAATAATATAAATAATATATATCATAATAACATATATACGATTTTTTGTATTACATTTTTAAGATATTTGAATATCTCAATAAGGATTTCTAAAATGTATAAAATATCTTAAAAAATTAAATATCTAAAATGTAAAATTATCTTTCCTCTTTTATTGCTACCATTTTGACAACAACTGTATCATAAGTGCATTATCGACCAAAGTACCAAAAAAGTCTTCTCAAGAAATGCATAAGAATGTGTTATATGAATATAAGTACACATTTTTTCTTTGGCGATACTTAAATATACATATATTATTTGAATCACATAATTTCCTTAAACATAAATTTCTTATTTATCTGACTTGAACGTAAAACAAGGATAATTACGGTAACGTGGCGCAAAAGTTAGGCTTAGTACAGATCTGTTTCTGTTCTGTTTCACTGTAAGAGCTTTTCTCACATACAACTATAAACAAAAAAAGCAATATATATATATGTATATATATATACATAACAAAAAAAAAGTAAAGTAGCGTATCCGACGGTGAACGATCTTCATCACCTTGTTAGCACCATGAATATTGGTGGATGTGGATCCCAAAGTTTGAGTCAACACAGAGCAGCCGGTTTTTTCGAAGCTCCACCTTCTTCCCTCTTTCATCTCGCTACGCAGTTGTCTCTCTATTAAAAACATACTCTCTTTAAGTGGACTCTCCGCTCTGCTCTGCATCTACAACTCTACGTGCAAGAACGTTATTAAGACAATGCCTCTACAACCAACACACAGATGTATACATACATAAGTATAAATGTACATACATGTATGTATATTGTTTGGACGTCGTACATCATTTGTATATTGAGAAAGATTTTATAATTTTCCAAAACAGTGATTCTTGTAAAAACGTTTTCACTTTCAAAAGTAAATCTTCTTATGATTCAAAATACAGTTTATACCATACTTTTTACAGCATTTTTTAAGCAAAACCAATATTTATTGAATTTTTATTATATTGGGTTAAATCTAGTTAGAATATTTTTTCAGAAAGGAACACAAGATTTCTTATTTTAGGTATAGCTACGTATGTATGTGAGTCTAAATGTTGTATTTTAAAAAATAAATTGTTATTGTGGCTGAAGGCAAGGCTCGATGAAAATGAACTTACATTCCTTAAATTATATATTTTAAATGTTTAGTAATTGAAAATATATACTTACTGAAGACAGGGCTGTGGTCGGCCCTAACCACTTTTTGACTCTTTTCCTATATTGAAAAAGGAAAATAATTTAACAATATTATAAAATTGAAGCAAAATAAATAAATACTACAGATGTATCCTGTCAACTGTTTATGAATTATTTTTACAAAAGTTATAGAATATTTTAAACTTATATTGATGTTTTTTAAGCGCCAAACAACCAAACAGTTCACGGGCATCCTTTCGTTAAGGTAATAATAGATTTGTTTATCTCACCTCACTTTCCGTTAAATCAATTAGGCTTGATTTCTCTTCAACTAATAAGTTTTCAGACGAAATTTTATCATCTTCACGATCCCCTTCGTCCTTGAATATTTTAACCTCGTCTGTGCTGCATAAATCATCCCCAGATGATCCATGCCTGGTGTGTGTATGCGGCATTTTTCGCTCCTTTCCCAGGTGTTTGTTTGACGACGGTTTATTAGTTTATTAACTTTACAGTAGCGAGTAACCTATATACATATGTATATCCATAACGCTGATCGAAGACACCCAGCTGAAACCTAAAAAACGGCAAACAAATAACATATTGTTGTCTTTACGATAAAATATCAATATCAAATAGATTTCATTTTGCAAATTTAAAAGAAGACAAAAAGAGATTTATTTTTGAATCCAAATTTTGTAAACACTAAATTTTCAAATATAAATTGTATTTGGTAAACTAATATTATTCTCACTCTAGAACTGCATTCTCAATAGTTTTCTTACTGAAAATGTATGTTTAATAATTTAATAAAAGGTTGCCCTTTCGTTGAGTTAGAACAAATATTTGTAATTAATTGTAATTAAGGAACTTTTATTAAAAGTGTTTTATAAAAATAGTGACTTATTGACACAGAATATTTTCAGTTTTTGCCAGAGCTTTACTATAATATAAAGTGTTATCAGTGTGACCTCGGCTGTATTCTGTGGATTGCGTTAGCTACCTGGTAAAGATCACATCGTAAGATTTTCATGGATAGGTAGGTAGTTCCAAACTACATGCTTGTTAAAGAAAAAAGGAAAAAGAAACTCCTCCATAAGGTGCAACAACAACAAAGAAATATACGCATCGGGGTCGCAAGACTAATGACACAACGAGTTTCTATTTTAAACGAAGATGATTGTGTGGATATCAACAGGTAGAGACCAAAAATACAACACAAAATATGCGTGTAAAACAGAATACAGAAAACAAATTTATTTTTTTACGCAAATAAATAAATAAATAACAAAGTAAATGCCACATCGATGTGTGTGTATAAATGGTATACATACGATCCACACGTATGATCCTCATTCTTGCATATATGTATGTATGTATACCATGAGGCGTAAAATACAGACGTAAGTATGTATACATACCAATGCAATGGAATTCTTGTGAATTTTAAAACTACGTGAGGCTTTTTTTGAGAAATTTTGATAGAAATATATATAGTTTATGTTTTGTTACTTACTTAATATTTGTGCATTAATATCCAAGCGATAAAAACACAGTATGATGTACTCTGATGTTTTTGTACATTTTGATTTTACTAAATATGATAATAATATGCCGTCGGCCACTCATGGCTTCTACAGTTTTCTTCAGTGATTGCAGACTTTTAACGACGACAACAACGTGTTGCAAAATTAGGAAAGGCAAATATTGCTGTTATTTATCTTCTTCAATTTACAAGAAAATCAATCTTGATGTACACAACAGTTGTACACATATCATTTATAAACACACACACGCACGAGTAACGAATGAATGATCGCAATCACTGGTTAGGTCGGCTCCCGATTTACACTCACATATTTATACATTTCTTGTGATATACATTCACAGTATAATTTAAAACAATGTGCATATATATACATATGTACATTAATATTTATACATCAAAGCACAAGCTGTCGTAACCACAACGGCGGCACGCACATAATAATTTTACTTTGCAACTTTTTGTACTTGTTGTTGGGATTCAATTCATTTTAAAATTATTAATTAATTTATTTTTATCAAACTGGCACGAAATTAAAGGTATATTAGTGATAAAAACTTCAATCGCGCTTAACAACAAACAGAATCGTGCCGCACATCCGCATGTTTCAAAATTTTTTTTTGAATAAAATTAGAGATGCAACCTACAGTAAGAGTAATCGATGATTTTAAAATGGGCGATATAGTCTAGATTTAGCTTGAATAAAGCTAAACTAGCAACACTGACCCAAAGCCAACTACATATGTGAAGCAGAACCGAAAATATTTTCATAACCGATGTTTCCAGAAACATCGGTTATAAGGTACGGCATGGTGAGGAGAGAAAGAGAGCAAGGGGCAAATAGTTTCAAACGGCTGTTTGTCATCCCCGTTTTAATGACCTGTACGGAAACCCGAATACAAAAATACTAGAAATGTTGATGGCGTTAGGAGATATTTGACGGCACACTATTAGTATTTCTCGAGCGGGGTGCGAAAATTAAAAAATATATCTCAATGCTCCCGGTACAGATTTATTAATCGCCATTGTCAGGTGGATAACGTGGACCATGTTGGATGCTATAGGATTTCAGTTGCCAGCCTTATCGGGACTAACCCGATAGGTACCCCGAAGGAGTACATAAGTATGGCCTCTGGTGCCGCCATGTTATTTCAAGATCGAATTATCCGATATTCTTGTACAGGTATTCCGGATTTTTATCATATTAAGAGGTCTGGGAAACTTTATTTGCCTTTACCTACATATTTAATTATATTAACTGTATCAGCTCTTCTGAATTAATCTATTCCTGACATTTTTGTTTAACAATTTTATGTGAAAAAGTTTAATTATCCGGTGGAGCATACAGTGTGACCACTGTTGCTACCATGTTCTTCGCTGAAATGGACACCGATCCACCCTTTCGCATTGCATAGTAAACCGAGCTGTCTAAAGTCTGGTACTAAAATAAGATAAATTCTCCAAGCGGCAAAACGCAATATAAAACAGAAGGAGAAAAGCCATCTCAGCTTTCACTTGGGTAGGTACTTACATAACATAAATATGGCGACCGAAAAATTTATAGCGTTTCCATATTAAAAAATAAACAGCTGTGATTTTGTAAGCAAAAAATTTAATTGCATATATTTTGAAAGTCATGATAGATACATAAAAAAAAGCTTGCATGCAGCTCTTTCCAAGCCGGCAAGTAAAGGTTGGAATTAATACGTGCATTAATGACAACGCCCATATTATCAGATTTAATTCAAACAAGAAAGGAAGCGGCACGCCGAAGTTTATATACCCTTGCAGATTGAACTTCTATGACTAGGAATCCATACCATATAAATTATATATATTTATGTTAAAAAACAATGAAGTTATACCTGCTTTCATTTCATTCCCCTATACATATTATATTTGCAGTTTTACATTCACAGATTTGCATTTTTACTCTACATCAAACGATCGTTAGTATGGCACCTATATGATATAGTGGTGTGATTTTCATAAAATTTAACACAAAAATTTAAGACTAATATAAACTGGCTATACGTCAAATTTGATGAAAATCTGTTGAAAACTGAAAAAGTTATAATTTTTAATTGTATTAATTTCTCGATCGTTCCTATGGGAGCTATATGATATAGTAGTCCGATTTTCATAAAATTTTACACAAAATTTTAGAGTATAATAAAATGGCTATATTTTAAATTTGATCTAATTCTATTGAAAACTGAAAATGTTAAACATTTTTTTGTAAAAATTTTCCGATCATTCCTATGGCAGCTATATGATATAGTCGTCTGATCTGGCCCGTTCCAACATATGTACGAGTGAGAGTATATAGAAGGCTAACTACAAAGTTTCATGCAGACAGCTTCAAAACTGAGAGACTAGTTTGCGTAGAAACGGACAGACGGACAGAAGGACAGACGGACATGGCTAGATCGACTCGGCTGTTGATCCTGATCAAGAATATATACCCTTTATATGGTCTGCCTCCTTCACTGCGTTGCAAACTTCTGACTTAAATTATAATACCCTGCAAGGGTATAAAAAGGGATTTAAAATGCGAAAATAAACTGTTATTGGGAGTCGATGTTTATTTGCCATCAGATGTATAGCGGCGAAAAATAAATAAATATTATTCCAATATCCAAACCGTTTGAATTCATTTTTAAACCACAGATCTACTATCTCAGTTTAGGTCACCTTTCCCTGATCGCTCAACTTCAGCTCGCAGGAAACCTTGTGCTAGCAAGAAAGAAAATCTTGCCCACTTTATCTTCGCAGATAAAAGAGTTCCCTCGAGGACTCCCTGCACCTCTAAATGGAGCTTAACTAGGCGGAAGACGTTGAAGACACTGCAAAAATCCTTGAGAAAAGGATCAAGGATGCAACAGAAGAAGTCTCCGCTTATCAGCCTTAAGCGTCGGCTCAGGAGGGAGTACGTGAGAACGTAGACCCAGGATCTGAGGGGGATTCTCCGCAGGCTCGAAAACAGGATCAGAAAGCTTCTCAAACCACCGGCAAAGCTCTCTTGGCAGGAAGCTGGAGAAAGCGACTCCGAATCTCGACATACACTATGCCCTCTGGAAGTTTACAAGGAGGTACTAGAGACAGGCTGCCTCGAAATTTCAGTTTAGAAAGTTGACGTCTCGTGGGCACGATCACCATGGGACCAAGCAGCAGAATGTCTGGAGAAATGATTCTGTCCCGTTGAAACCTCGTGGGTTGGCAGAGTTGAAAAGTTCACGGCCACCCTAGAAGCTCCACACCAAGTGTCCCCTCCAATCCCTCCAATCAAGTTTCCTGAATTGAAACAGAAAATTAGAAAGCTGAAGAGCCGAAAGAGTCCTGGTCCGGATGGGATTACTAATCGAATGGCGAAGCTTCTGCCAGGTCGAGCAGTCATATTGCTGGTCCTGATCTTCAACTCAAATGTGCACCTAGGATACTTCCCTCTCTCACCCCTAAAACATCGAAAATAAATATATATATCGAAATGTGGGTCCATTTTAAGACCTCGCCCTCTAATACTAGTATGAGACTAGAGATTTCATTATGGATTTTAAAGCTAATGCATTGACCATGCATAGCCGGAAAAATAGATAGATCTACATAAAATAAAGTAGATACCGATAAAATATACCGCTTTAATAAAGTAAAATTGAATTTAAATAGTACATTTGGCCAGCTCATTAGAGGTCTAAAGTGAAAATGGTCCCGCAAAATGTATTATTTTTTAGCCGCGTTCTTAAATTTATATAGATGATATATTCTGCGCGAGATATCAGACTTGGTCAGCGCTTTACAGCGGCTTTGTTTATAAAATCACCAATAAATGGGATCATTAGCTTGTCTAGTAAATGGGTAGGACGAACTCCCAGATAGGGGCACGGATAGACACGTAGACGTCAGCCTTTCTAAACGGAAACTTTGATTCAGCCCGTCTCTAGTACCTCCTTGTGAGCTTCCAGAGGGCATAATTTGTGTCCGGATTCGGAGTCGCTTCCTCCAGCTCCCTGTCAAGAGAGCTTTGCCTGTGGTTTGAGGAGCTTTCAGATCATGTTTTCGAGCCTGCGGATATGCTTCTGGCTGATAAGCGGAAGCTTCTTCTGTTGCATCCTTGATCCTTTTCTCAAGGATTTTTGCAGTGTCTTCAACGTCTTCCGCCTAGTTAAGCTCCATATAGAGGTGCAGGGAGTCCTCGAGGGAACTCTTTTACCTGCGAATGTCAGATCCTGTGGCCAAGATTTCCTTTCTTTCTAGCACAAGGTTTCCTGCGAGCTGAAGTTGAGCGATCAGGGAAAGGTGACCCAAACTGAGATAGTAGATCTGCTCAATGGTCAGTCTACAGTATTGGACTCTAAATTAAATTTGTTGCCTACAAAATCACATCTGTTTATATTTTAATATGGCATATTTTAATATGGTACCCGCCCGAGCGAAAGCTGAGATGGCTTTTCTTCTTCTCTTTTGTATTGCGTTTTGCCGCATGGAGAATATTTACCTTACTTTAGTACCAGGCTTTAGGCAGCTCCCAGATGGTTTACTTTACTTTACTTTACTTGCCTATCTCTGAGATCTCGATGCTCAGCGCACAGTTTATTGAACGACAGGTCGATACCGTGGACCATGTTGGATGCCATTGGATTTCGGTTGCCAGTTTTATCCGGGACAGACCCGATGGATACGCCAAGGGAGTACATAGGCATTCTAAACCAGTGAACTGCTATTCAACAGCAAGCGGGATATTAGCAGGATCACGGCAGTCATCACGGGACATTGGGCGATCGGTTTGCACGCCATGAAGTTGGGACTGCCATGCAATGCAATCTGTAGAAGCTTTAAGCAACCTACAGAGCAAGAGACGCTGGAACATCTGCTCTGCTTCTGCCCAGCGCTAAATCACATCAGACTTCGCCACTTTGGTGCCTACCAGATGGAGTCACTGGGAAGCATAGGAAAGCTGAAAGTTTCGGCAATCCTAGGTTTCCTTACTGTCTCTGGGTGGTACTGATAGTGAACAACAACAAAAAACAGACGGAGTGGGTCAAAAAGGAGCTTAGCTCTAATTGGAGGCCCCAGTATTGGGGCTCACCACTGAAACTTATCTACATAGGCATTGCTACTGGTGGCAACATGTTCTTTTATGAACCTGTCACCGATCTACCCGTATCGAGTTATCCGATTTTCTTGTACAGGTATTCCGAATTTTTATTAGACGCCCGGGAGCTGTCCAAGGGAGGCGCCACCGCTAGAATCTATGCCAATAGCTTTAGGAAAAATTTTAATAAAAAACCAAGCATCAAATGTTTAACGTAGCTTAAGTTTAAAAAAAGCAGAATCAACAAAGTATGACAGCAAAATTTGCCCTCCAAAAATGTTGAAAAAAAGTGGAAACAGCGATCACACTTCGAAAGAAAAAATACGGTTTGGAAAGGTGAAACTGTTTCGCAGCGGAAAAACCTAATTTTTTTAATGTTTTATCGCTCTTTTCACTAGTTATTCAGCATTTTTTGGGGGTAACCCATCGGGCTAGGCCCGATAAGGCTGGCAACTGAAATCCAATAGCATCCAACGATTAATAAATCTGTACCTGGAGCATCGAGATATTTTCGTTTTCTTTTAGGACCCCGCTCGAGAAATGTGTAGTGTGCCGTCAGGTATCTCCTAACGCCATCAACATTTCTTGTATTTTTGTATTCAGGTTTCCGTTTCGAATTATTTCTCTTGGTTGTTTGAAATTATTTGTCGGAACTAAAATGCTACAATTCTTAAAAATATTAATAAATATGTTTTGGCTTCTTGCGCTGCAAAATTAAAAAAAAAAAATTCATTTGAATGTTAATTATATATGGTTTGTTGAACATTTAATTTACGGTCTTTTGCGTACTTTAATGCATGACGAGGACTTTGGAAATACTAATAATTTATCTTCTGAATTCGACCTTTGTATTAAATCAAAATTTTGAGCAAAATAACATATGTAGGTGCGTCATTCAATATTTTAATGAAAGCATTATTTTGTCATTCTTGAACCCACTCTAATATATCAGGATAATCCCTACGGAACCATTCCTTGGCAGTGGTGGCAAAGTTCGGTGATGCCTTGCACTGCAATTTGCTTGGCCAATTGTGGAATAATTTTAATACCTTTTACCAAGCAGTTGTTTGAGGTTTACAAGACATATACATAAACATTGCGATAACTGACGCAATGAAAACAGGAGGACGTCTGACAAACTTTGGTATTGATATTGCTTTGTTAACAAACATGAATTGGCTCGTGCGTTAGGGCCTTTTTATTTTTTGATTGAGACTGCACAACACTGGTTTCCTTCTTTTGACAACTGGTTGTCAACGTGCCTCCACCTTTTCCGGTTTTATCCGTTCAACATGGCAGTCGGCAAAAATAAGGGTCTTTCCAAAGGCGGCAAGAAGGGCGGCAAGAAGAAGGTTATTGATCCATTCTCACGAAAGGACTGGTACGATGTCAAGGCCCCCAACATGTTTCAAACACGCCAAATCGGCAAAACCCTCGTGAACCGTACCCAGGGCCAGCGTATCGCTTCGGATTACCTGAAGGGTCGCGTTTTCGAGGTTTCCCTAGCTGATTTGCAAAAGGATATTGATCCCGAGCGCTCCTTCCGGAAGTTCCGTCTTATTGCCGAGGACGTGCAGGACCGCAATGTGCTCTGCAATTTCCATGGCATGGATTTGACCACTGATAAGTACAGGTCAGGTTTATGTGGTTTATACATCTATAAATATATATATATATATAATTCAATTCTTATTTATGATGCAAATATAGTGATCTCAATTAAATTAATCAAAAACAATGTTCCTTCAGGTCCATGGTTAAGAAGTGGCAAACACTGATTGAAGCTATTGTTGAGGCCAAGACCATTGATGGTTATCTCCTGCGTGTATTTTGCATTGGCTTCACCGCCAAGGATCAGCAGTCGCAGCGCAAAACTTGCTATGCTCAGCAGTCGCAAGTCCGCAAGATTCGTGCTCGTATGACTGACATTATCACCAATGAGGTCAGCGGAGCTGATCTGAAGCAACTGGTCAACAAGCTCGCTTTGGACTCGATTGCTAAGGATATTGAGAAGAACTGTCAGCGCATTTATCCCCTGCACGATGTCTTCATACGCAAAGTGAAGGTGCTGAAGAAGCCCCGTTTCGATGTCTCGAAGCTTTTGGAACTGCACGGTGATGGTGGCGGCAAGTCCACTGAAGCTGTAGTTTCCACCGAGGGAGCCGTCATCGATCGTCCCGAGGGCTATGAGCCACCAGTCCAGGAAGCTGTCTAGAATTGCTTTTCATATGTGTTGCTGCTAAAAGAAATACACATCTAATCCACACAAATAGGAAAGTGTTTTCGTTTATTTTTGTAGTAAGTACTTTGGGATTTCTACTTTATATATTTAGGTTACAAGATTGATCGCTCGAAGCAGTATACAGTGTGAGTTTAAAAAATTTCCCATAATAGATAAGCCATTCTTAACATTTTTAAATTTCAGGAAGAAGACAGCGGATCGAAATCGAGGCCATTTCTACATTTTGGTATGTATATTAATGTCAATTAATATTAATAATATAACAAGAGTGGCGTATGCATTTTTGGAGCTCCAATTATGCATCTCGATTTTTGAGTGCGAACTCTTGCCAAACGTTTTTATATAAAAATATGAAGTTTTGTTTTATGTGATGAACTTTTATTTTTCGTCTCTTATTATATGTGATGAAGATATTGTTTCTGAAACCCACTTTTAATTTACTTATATATAAACTTATTGAAAATGTTATAATCTAACAAACTAATTGTTTATTTTTTTTTTGCTTTTTAAGGTGAAGGCGACAGACGAATACATGCTGAACGTGCTAAAGTACACTACAGATGTACACCCAGATGTGAAAAGAGCCTAAACGTTAAGTCATTTTTATACCCTCTCAGGATATTATTATTTTTAGTCGGAAATTGGCAACGCAGTGGAGACATTTTCGACACTAAAGTATTTTACATACTACGCAAACTAGTCCTTGCAGTTAGTATATATACTCTCACTAGTTTATACTTGAATGTCGGAAAGGGCCGAATCGGACGACTTTATTATTCAGATGCCGGAACATTTGTATACCCTTGCCGGGTATTATAATTTCAGTCAAGTCACCTCCGACTATATATAGTATATATATTCTTGATCAGCATCAACAACAGAGTTGATCTAGGCATGTCTGTCTGTTCGTTTCTACGCAAGCTAGTCGCTAAGTTTTAAAGCTATCTGAAAAAACTTTGCAGTTAGTCTCCAAATTTTCCGATTTTCATAACTTAATATCGAAATGGAATAAGTTTAAAAGGCTACATCTTCAATTTGATGAAAATCTGAAAAAGGTTTAATTTTTAAGTGTATTAATTTCTCGATCGTTCTTATGGCAGCCATATGACATAATAGTCCGCTTTTTATAAAATTAAAAAAAAAAATAGAATAATATAAAACGGCTATATCTTAAATTTAATGAAAATCTGTTGAAAACTAAAAAAGATAATTTTTTTTTAGAAATTTTTTGTTACGAGTGAGATTGTATAGAAGTTTCGTTTAGATAACTTTAAACTAGTTGACGTTGAAACGGACAGACGGACATGGCAAGATCGAGTCGGTTGTTGATCCTGATCAAGAATATATATACTTTATATGGTCGGAAATGTCTTGATCTCTGCGTTGCAAATTTCTGACTAAAGTTATAATATCCTGCAAGAGTATAAGAAGATATTAATTAGAACTTAATTTTTTTGGTTACTTAGTTATTAAAAATAATAATAATAATAAAAATGTACTCTGTTTCAGTTACTGTTACTATTTCATTTTTCCTTTGTGTTTTTAATTAAATAAAAATGAAAAATTGCGTCTATTCAGTTTAATATTTTCCATTTCAATCTTTTTGTGCTTCAAGTTCGGATATATTGACACATTTAAAAAAGAAGTGCAACCAAACAATACTGAACATATTTGGAAGACCGTCTATTTCTGTTTTCAGTGATTTTATTGCCTGACAATGAAATACCCTTTCCGCGGCGGAACTGCTTGCAGGTATGGCATGAAATGCAGAGGCTAGCTTCGACCATTCAGTTCGTAAGTTTTTCATCACTTGATAGCTTCAACATTTTCGCTATTGGGTACCCTTTTCCTTGCAGTACCTGTCTATTTCGTCTAGTGCGGTTTTTTCAATCTTAGCATTAAGTGGCAACTAAATTCGGAAAAAGGTAAGCTTTTTGTGTTTAAGTTATTAGAACTATGTGGGCTTTTTGGATTGCGTGAACAACTTTTAGTATTTGTTTAAGAGCTATTGTAGGTTTCAATATGATCTGCACACAATAAATTGATTTCAATCAGGCAATTCTTGAATCTGTGGTGCAGGTGCCTTATGCCGTACACTATCATTTTTCTTCCACATTTCGTCGAATAATTTGTTTTCCAATAAGGCAACCGATGAAAAATCCTCAATATTTTTACAATATTTAAACATTTTGAAAATTGATGCCATGACGGAACACAATGACGGAGAGCTGCAAGTTTGTAGTTTGTTGAGTCTTCAAAACACCCGAGTATTTTTTACTTAATTTATTTAGCATTTGGTATTCTTTTTCACCGGTTGCTTATTCCTTCTTTCGTCACATGTGCGAGTACCATCGGCACCGGCCAACGAAAAGTACCTGGTGTAAGAAGCATAAGAACAATCTGTTAATACAAGATGAGTTTATTTTATTTAAAATAGTCTTCTTCTGCTTTGTCGAACGAGTTTTTCAGCTCGTTGCCCGATATGGCCGCCAGTATGCCGGTGCAAGCCTTTTGAATGGTCTCTACGTCTGCAATACGCTTTCCTTACATCGGCAAATGCATTTTTCCGAAAAGGTAGAAGTCGCACGGTGCCATATGTTGATGGTCTATGGTTGATGGTTAAAATGTGATTTTCAAACAGTCAAATAGTCGGACACAAGCGTCGATCGCCAACGCCAACTTCCATCTTCGCGATATTCGGGCCGAACATGTCGAATACGGCGCACCAAACGCTTCAAAACTCCAAGATAGAATACCGCATACCGAATACCGGCCGTTTTGGCAAATTCTTTGTGGAGAATACCGTTGGAATCATAAAAACAAATCAGCATTGTCTTCACTTTTGATTGATTTGGGTTTCGGCTCGTCCGGCGCCTTCCATTCAGCACTCTGGCGTTTCGTTTCGGGATCATATTGAAATCACCATTTTTTGCCACCAATCACAATCTTGTAAAGGAAGTTCGGGTCTTTTTTTACCTCTTTAATGATGTCCTTTGAATGTTGAATTCTGAGGAATTTTTGGACGTCAGTCAATTTGTGCGGAACTAACCGTGCACATACCTTTTGTAAGCCCAAATGTTCGGTCAAAATGCGATAAATCGATGATTTGGAGATGTTCAATTCTATTTCAATGATGATTTCGGCTGATTTTTTATGAATTCACGCACAGTTTCGATGGAATTTTCGGTGATAACGGATTTTGGTTGTCCCACATGTTCATCGTCATTTACGTCTTCACGATCACTTTAAAAACGTTAAATCCACTCGTGCACTCTGCTACGGGATAGGCAATCATCGCCATAAACTTGTTTCATCAATTGAAACGTTTCGGTAAAAGTTTTACCAATTTTAAAACAAAATTTAATGTTGGGTCTTTGTTCGAAGCTCATTTTCGCATCGATGACAAAAACATGCCGACACTTAAAATGCAACAACCTCACTTCCAATAGATGAAATGTCATGAAATTTTTACTGGAAGTCGATAAACGATAGCAGATTCTAACGCACCAGTTGACATATAGATGGCGGTACTAGAGGGCGCTAGATTCAAAAAGTACTGTTTACATTGGAACTCACCTTGTATGTGATCCGATGCTATAAATATATGAGCATGAATAGAGTGGTCAAAAGTGACACTCTTGTGGTTCTTCGCTTCCCACACAATCCATCCGTGTGAAACAGTTGGTATTTTTCGCAGATGTGAAACTCCGATTCCCACAGAGCTACATCTCCATTCGAACAGCTGTGGCACATCCAAAACGTAACATAACTGCTTAAAGTACCTTTGACGGAATAAGTTAACAACTATTTTGGAAAGTTCAACAAAAAAAATTCAAATAGCGTCATTTAATGTTGGCTCTATATTAAAATGAATTAGAATTAGAACAAGACGCATTCCATATTTCATTCGTTCCTTGCCATCTTTGTTTACATTTCCGTAGTGGTCAAATTTTTACCGACAAGAATAATTCAGTGTTGCACCGAAAAACTATTGCCTAACTATCGTCAAAACAAGTCCATAAAATTCGGATGGAAAAAGGATGAGAAATTTCGGAACGGAAAAACTATGGACCATCCGTTCAACGGATAGAGGAAGGCAAATGGATCTCTGTGTGAAGACCCTCCGAACTGAGAGTTTTGGCATTGATCTGTTGTTTTTAAAGTGTGATAATAGATGAAAAATAATCCGTTTTTTAAATATAATTTATGAACGACGCAAACGGGCTTAAAGACGTTTTACAAGTGAAGGGGAAAAGAGGTTAGCCCTTTCTTCATCACTTACAAACTGTTATAGAAAAGGGCATTTAGGTTCTATGAGTTCTCCATATTTAATATTTATTGTCAGTCTAAAATAGTTGAGCCTGGTTCTTTTTGATTAAAAATGTATTTGAAAATTATCTATTCTTAGTGCCTAAGGACAGGAGAGTCTGCCAGTCCCTGCGAACAGCCCGGAAAACAAGGAAGGTAGTACACAGTTTTCTAGAAGTGTGATCATGGCATCATGGTGTCGACGTTTCATATCCAATTTCAAAGAACATGACGACGCTCTCCAGGACTTTATCAGATAAGGAAAAAATTCGAATGGAAGAAAAATTACCAGAAATCATTTGACAGTCTAAAAAATCCTGAATAATGTGCTAGTTCAAGGTACCATTTCGGAAAGAAATTAATATCAGTGGAAGACGTGTTATTAGAGACATTCGGATAGAAAGGGCCGACGGGGACAAGAGACACCTGCGTGACAGAAGAAGTCAAACAGGTACTTGCGGAAAACCATCACATGGCAAAAGCCGGCCAATTAGGGACTTTTAAAACGATGAGAAAGGTAAAAAACTCGGAATAGATCTGCGGTTACCGATAAACCTCGATTACGAGAGTAATGGAACCGGCGGCGATGACGGAAGGAACGCGAAAGGGGTAAAGATGGAACAGCGCTCAACAGCCCAGGAGGAGGGCATAGCACCCCCAGCCAAAGTAACGGTTGCTCAAACAGCAGAAGGAAAGTTGAAGATATCGCTCGCTGCGCGGGAGCCGGATGGAGGTCGCGCCGAAGCATGGTCGTCGATACCGAATCGGGCAGAAGCGCCAAAGACAACACCGATCGGGCAGCAGTACTACGCACCATGCTCATGCACCTAAAATAATGAGCAGTAGGAGTTCGACCTGGTAATACAAGGAATCTAAACGTAGTAGTCTACCTCTCAGTTCGGTTTACGGATCCATAGCAACTTTTAGGCCATATCTCGACCTTCTCACTTTGATAGTGCTCAGGGCCTTTGATTTGGATGGCTTTAGATCCCTTAAACCATTGGAAGTCCTCAGGGGCTTTTAAACTATTCTTACCTTAAAAGACTCCGGCATGCGATTCGCATACCCAGGTCCCGACCTGAAGCAGACATCGCCGCGACTCATTGTTCGAACCATTAAAAGTTAAGATTATCATTACTGCCTAATTACCCCCACGTTATATCCTGGGACCTTTTCGGTATCTTTTCCATCAAGCATACCTGAACAAAATTAAATATCTGTGACAAATCCTGGCCATCTATGAGCCACCCGAGCACTGACCGATCGTTCCAAACCTTGCCCGAATCCTTGCAAAGACAAATTTCCAAATTCCACTAGGCGTTGTGCTGCCCTTCCTGCAGTCGGTTACGCGTGGATATTTAGGGGTTCAATTCCGGGGTTGACTGCATACAGCAGTGTCGGACGCACTACCGATATGTTAACCCAGTGCATAAAAGTGGGGTAGAGACCCAACGTGCTGCTAAGCATCTATTTCGATGTGTATATTATATATGTATATATGTATATGTATATGTATATGTATATTATTTTATTATCTCCCTGGCTGCTGTTTCTGTAACCGAGCTGAGGGCCGATGGACAGACTCTAGTAAAACTATGCTTACGTCGTCTGCATAACCTGTTATCTTTGCTCTGGAATCTCTTGATCAGCAGATTCCATAGGATTTCGAAAGGGCCACACCTTGTGGCGTGACTCTGTTTGCTCCCTTCCATTTTACTCACCTACAACTTAGAATGTTCCTTATCCAAGTGGCTTCTTCTAGATGATTGTAGATCTGTTGGGAGATGGCCTTGTGCGCGTTGCCATCGGTGGTCCCTGTAGATCCTGAAAAGTTCGCTTGCATTAAAACTGTTAGGTCCTTTGAGCTTGCATTGCAATGTTCCCTTAACCTGGCAAACCACCTGAAGACGGCATATTAGCCTCCTTTCCAGTATATACTCGAGGGGTTTCACTGTCAGCAGTACGTGGTGGTTGCCTATCTAGCCATACAGCAGGCGTTTGATAGGATGTGGCATGCAGTGCTACTTTGCTAGCTCAATCTGTTAATTAACCCGCAAATATTCGAAATGGTAAGGAGCTTTCTCTCTGACAGGACGTTCAAGGTGGCCCAGTATGGAACCCTATCCTCTCAAAGGTTGATCAAAGCTGGAGTTCCTCAAGGAAGCGCCCTGGACCGACGTTGTACACCTTGTTTACCCACGATACGACAAAGCAGGTCAGGGAGTATAAGTATAAGGTCAAATGGACTCCCGATTAACCTTCGTCTAGCATACAAGTACAGTATGGAGCTTAATGGAGGATAAGGCCAGAAGGCTGCTGAAGGCAAATACTCACCTAAGGTCCGTATATACAATTCCATACTTGCACCCACCTCGTATTGGGGTCAAAACTAATCTGAGTCTCATCCAGGTATTCCACAACAAGTTCTTTTGGAGAATTACTGGTGCTGAGTGGTTCATCCGTAACGTAGACACAGCGAGAGATCTTAAAGTTCCCTTGATTGGTAACATAATCAATGAGCAAGTCAAAAACTATGGGAATAAGCTAATATCAGACCCAAATATCCTTGCCAGAAGACTTGAGTCTCGGCGGACTAGGCGAATACTTAAAAGAATTCATCCCTCGTACCTTGTAAGGAGAAAGATTTATTAAAATCAGTTTTAACTCCCTGACACTTCCTCCACCCAATTAACCAATTTTAACCCTGACACTTTTGTAAGTTTCCATTAGATCTTCTCTAAATCGCTTGCACGAATTAGGTACATTTTTCGAAGACTCCTGCTGTGTAAAAAATAAATTTCCAAGTACGACTATAACGATTTTTCCATTTAAATGTGGAATTTGGTAATGTAAAATTTATAAGATAATTAGAAAAAATATTATGTTTATGTTTCTTTATGCGTTCGAGTTTTTATAATCTTTAAAAATTGAAAATTTGATGCAAAAGTTTGTACACTCTTGCAGGTTGCAAATCGATCCCTACATTCACCTATACTTATTATATTAACATCTAATGTAGCATTTACTACAAACCAATATATCAAGTAGTCGTTTCCTAACATTTCAATTGGAAACAATAATATAAATAAAGTGTATTGTGAACCTTTTTGTTGAACTTCAACAGCAGGCATTTGTCTTTAAGGTGGTAAGTTGAAATGTCTTAATGTGGATTGTGCATTTGAGGTTTAATTCAACAATCTGTCCGTAGTCAAAAATGCCTAATTGACGACGTGCGAACATCGGCCGCCGCACAAGGCATGCAAAACAAGAAACAAGTGTATTCACACAACTTTAGCGAAGAAAGGCAAAATATAATAGAAGAAAATGCCATATTGAGACAAAGCGTGAGCACAAGAGGATCATTGGCATCATAATATCGCTTGGCATTCCAATATGATCCCACTGCGAACTACAGTGATTATGAAAATTTGGATATTGGACCAAATACCCCTATATTCTGATATTGCAATGCGTTAAAGTTCAAAAGAGAAACGGCTGAATTGTGTTGCGCAAGTGGAAAAATCAAACTGGATCCATTACTTACACCACCACAGCCACTGAAACCATTGTGAAGTGATCCTGATTCCAGCTATTTCCTTCAACACATCCTTAAATACAATAACTGCTTCGCATGACTTCCTTTGAAGCTAAAATATATTAGGTAAAAATTACACCGTATTCTTCAAAAAAGTTATTGTTTGCAATTACAAATACAAAGACAAATATATCATTGTCGCGGATGCACGGTGCTAACACCAGTTGAACTGCATCAATTTCTGCGAAGATATTCGTCGATGGTGAATCAGCTGAATGTGCGATGCAATATATAAAATATATATATGCGATATATATATAAAAGTATATATTTTTGATTAGGAGCCGCAGGCGAGTAGATCTAGCCATGTCCGTCTATCCGTCCGTTTCCACGCAAACTAGTCTCTCTGTATCAAAGCTATCTAAATGAAACTTTGCAGGTACTGGCCGGATCAAACGACTATATTATATAGCTGCCATAGGAACAATCGGAAAATTGTTATAAAAAAAAATATAACTCAGGTTTCCACCGGATTTTCATCAATTTATATAAATACTAGGAAACCCGGCGAACTCTGTTTCGCTACCAGATGGCTTCGTTTTATGTAACATTTCGTTTGGTGATTAAAAGAAGAACAAATTTATTTCATTTCACAACGGTAATGAATTTATTTCGATTACAAAAAGCGTTCTAGTTGTCCGCAAATTATCCATTTCAGTTCAGTGCTCGTTGGTAAACCACATTTTTATTTTTTGGTCTGTCGTTAACACAAACAAAGAGGATGGTTTCCAAACTCGTGAACACGCAACGTATAACTGCCCATGTGAAAAACAATGATTTTCTAAATTTATTCCGCAAACACTAAGCGATTGGCCTTACGCCTTTAAAAGGAGAACTGAAAATTGCAATCGTTTAAAGTCAAACGGAAGATCAGTCGGAATCATTGGTATTCGAGGAATACATACATGTTCACCCGCCTCCTTTCCGTTAATTCTGGTTGCTTCAAATTCGGCATAAGTCTTTTTACCGACAGTCGAATACCGTTGCAAAGTCGTGGTGGATTCAAATTACGAAATATCATAATAACTGTGCCAACTTTGCAAGTTGCAAGTTACATATGTGGTGGAAATCTTGGTAACTCCAAAGAGTTCAAAAACTCCGTCGGATAATTTACTACATAATCGGGATATGTTATGGCATCAACGAATTTGTATGTCACCAAATCGCCAGCAATTTTTAATTGAATGGTGAAATTCAGTCCGTCTCCATCATTATTCTTTGCGGCAAGAATTGCTCGTTGACCTAACCAAGCTTAATTCTGATAATTCTCACTAATGTTTGGGAAAACATTTTCAATAAGAGCTAATTGAGAGGCTACAAATCGGCTAAAGTCGTTGGTAAGAGTAATTAATCCAGATGTCGCATAAACTGTGACTTTTCCGTTTCCAACAGCTAACAATTGTTTGAAAAATTGTGCAGCACATTGATCATTTTGAAGTTGAACTCTCATATTAGTGTTTAGCGATAATGTTTTTACGTTATTCCATAAAGGTGATGCCTTCAGGCAAGCATTCCATTCATCTGCAGGCGTTCCACAGGAAATTACTGCCAACGTCTGCCTGAAATCGCCTGCCAACAATATCATCAAGCCTCGAAAGATGTTGTTATTTTGCCGAAAATCCTTCGTTGTGAAGATCAGTGCTTTCTTATGTTTGGATGGTAACTTAACTTGAGTGGTAACTTAAACGCAGAATGTGAAGTACGACCGTCATCTAGAAGAGTCGCCACAATGACAATAATCGCTACAGTGCTTCATTAGTACTGACGTATTTGTCCATTTAGAATTTGCTGATTTTGGCATTCGCATTTTGCAACGCAATACCAATAACACAGCCAGGTCGCTGCCTTTTGTGACGTACTTGCACAAATATTTGATTGATTTGCCCGAATGTCAACTCTTAACGATTGCATGTTTTTCGAAAATTCGTGATAGCAGAGGGCAATTTGGTACAATGAATTCATTTCCAATCTCAATATCTTGACCTCACGGTCCATGCACCATCTGTTTGCTTTTATGATGTTATCCACTTCATTTGAATGTAATTTGTTCAGCAACCAAATTAGGATATGAGTATGCGGTAGTCCACGCTTCTACCATTCCACCGAGTACATATAACAACGTGTGTCACCAAAAACTTGATACTTAGTAATCACTTCCATCATAACTGTTTTTGTCTGAAATACTCTGGAGCTATGTCATGGCAATCATGCAGTTTTTGACCCGATTCCAACTCACGTTCAATTTCCGTCCACTTCGTATTGCATGTGAACGCAATAAATAAATCCGGAGTTCCATAATTTCGCACATACGTCATAGCGTCTTGAGCGTATTGGTGCATGTGGCGTTGGCTTACGATATAAGATTATTGGAGAATCGTCAGACGTTCAATATTCTGAATATCACTATCTGAATGAATTGCATCACGCAGGTGACTGAATCGGATGAACGCGAAACGTTTGCTGTCGATAGTGAATTGCTGGAACAGCCAACGGTACTTCAGAATGACATTCTCATGTGTACGAATCATCATACGATACGCAGAGTAATTCATTGCGCTTAGATTTTTATTCGTTGATACGCCTGAAAATGCAACATTAAATGAATTGGTAATGGAAACCAATAATAGCAATATTAGTATGTAAATATTGTACCTGTAATTGGATCGAACATATTTAACATGTTCTTGCCAATAAAAGATTGAATATTGAAATGCATGATATTGCTTTCTCGCTGAACGAAAATGTCTCGCGATTTATTTTGGATCGCCAACTATAATTGCAGCAACATCAGTAACGGTGGATGCATTCAATACGGTGTAACTTTTACCTTGAAATGAATGAAATTAGCTCCAAAGGAAGTTGTGCGAAAGCACTTATTGTATTTAAGGATGTGTTGAAATGGCTGGAATCTGGATCACTTCCATCGAACAATGGTTTCCGTGGCACTGGTGGTGTCAGTAATGGATCCACATTGCAATATCAGCATAAATGCACGATACACATAATAAACACATTTTAACTTTTCACCTTAAAGACAAATGCCTGCTGTTGAAGTTCAACAAAAATTTTCACAATACTTATACAACAATACTTTATTTTGGATTTGTTTCCAATTGAAATGTTAGTAAACGACTACTTGATATATTAGTTTGTAATAAATGCTATATATCAGAGATGGATTTCCCGCTTCTCTGTTGAAGTTTTAATAAATCTTTCTCCTTAGAAGGTACGAGGGATGAATTCTTTTAATTATTCGCCTAGTCCGCCGAGACTCAAGTCTTCTGGCAAGGATATTTGGGTCTGATATTAGCTTATTCCCATAGTTTTTGACTTGCTCATTGATTATGTCACCAATCAAGGGAACTTTAAGATCTCTCGCTGTGTCTACGTTACGGATGAACCACTCAGCACCAGTAATTCTCCAAAAGAACTTGTTGTGGAATACCTGGATGAGACTCAGATTAATTTTGACCCCAATACGAAGTGGGTGCAAGTATGGAATTGTATATTTGAGTATTTGCCTTCAGCAGCCTTCTGGCCTTATCCTCCATTAAGCTCCATACTGTACTTGTATGCTAGACGAAGGTTAATCGGGAGTCCATTTGACCCCCAGGTACTTATACTCCCTGACCTGCTTTGTCGTATCGTGGGTAAACAAGGTGTACAACGTCGGTCCCAGGACTCTTCCTTGAGGAACTCCAGCTTTGATCAACCTTTGAGAGGATAGGGTTCCATACTGGACCTCCCTGAACGTCCTGTCAGAGAGAAAGCTCCTTACCATTTCGAATATTTGCGGGTTAATTAACAGCTTGAGCTAGCAAAGTAGCACTGCATGCCACACCCTATCAAACGCCTGCTGTCTGGCTAGATAGGCAACCACCACGTACTGCTTACAGTGAAACCCCTCGAGTATATACTGGAAAGGAGGCTAATAGGCCGTCTTCCGGTGGTTTGCCAGGTTAAAGGATCATTGCAATGCCAGCACTTTTTCAAGCCTTCGGAAAATAACTCAACTTCCGGTTAAATATGAGTATAAGATATAGCCGTGCTCTAAAGGGCAGAGTTTTTGCAACACGATTGACAATTTGATCCTCTCCAGAGGGCTTTCTTGGTATCTATTTTTTTAATGTCCATTTTAACATCCAGCAGGGTTACAGGTAGGTTCCACAGGGAGTTCCATTTGGTGTGTCATTGCAAGCTTGTCAGCCACTATCTGTTCTCTCCGGGCAGAGGCAGTTGCGAGAAGAGTAAATCTACCTTTCAGATTTTGAGCAAAGCTTCAACTCTGTCTTGTGTGGATTTTCGCCATGTGCCATCCTCCTTTTTGACAGAAAACTTGGGAGTATATTGCCTCTTATAGGATATATTCAGCTTCCAAAAGGGAATATTTAGAGCTCGCATCAGGTGTCGCGTTGTCCAGCATACGATCCGTAACTTCAGCCTTGAGTAATGTCCGTACTCTGTTTGAGATCCTCCTGAACAACCTGTTGATCCTTATAATGGATGTGCGGATATACTCACGCCTAAGTCCTTCTTTAGCAGCAGCAATCCCACTACTGCAGAAGAGAGCACACAATGACGCCTTGCCGTAAGAGAGCTTAAAGACATCGGTGGGGCGACAACAGCAGCAGCCTCCCTAACCCTTGTAAGGAGGGTGTTGATGGCTGAATCCACGTTCCTGTTTTGGGAGGTGGAAAGATCAAGGGAGTTATCCAGTGAATCTTTGAAGGTAGAGAGATAAAATCCTTGTTTCAGCTGCCTGGATTTAGAGACAAAAGTAGTAGGAGCAAGACGCCAAGGTTGCTAAAAACAGCAATTGGTCAGAGCTAAGATCATTCTTGTCCCTGATGAAGATTAGGTTACTTGTAATCGATTTGTAGATAATAAGATTAATACAGGACGGGGTAGCCCTAGAGTTGGATGGAAAGCACGTAGGGCTTCAAGTCGCAAGAATTTGTGCCGAAAAAATCGTTATAGCATCATGTAGAGCGCTCCCTCTACCGTCGTTTTGCATTGAAGTCACCGCCTAAGATGAACTTATGGCCCAGTTCTGACAGTAGGTGATTAAACTCAACACTATTTTAACATAATGAAGGAGGAAGATGTGCTGCACCAGTCAGCAACTCTCCCCTGCTAGTTGAGCCCATGACGGTAGCAAGTTATATTTTTAAATTCCTAACAACGCGAAGATGGTAATAGGAAATTTCATTTTTGATCAGAATGGCTGAAACACCTCGGCGACAATTGGTAGTGTGGTCTGCTCTCAGGAATTCGAACCCTGCAAAAGTAAAGTTGATACCAGGATGTAAATATGTCTCCGAAATTAACATGTCGTCAATTTTATGGTGTTTGGTATACATAAGCAGCTCATTCACATTTGATGCCAGGTAGCGGCCGTTCCAGAATCCAATGCGGAGGTCATTAGGCATAATTGGCTTTATAACTGGGAACTCTCAGAGAGGATTCTCCCTGAATCTAGTTGACATTCTGGGCTAGAGCTGCCACTAAGGGATAGCTGAGCGACCACCTTTTAAAGCTCTTGCAACAAGTTGGAATTGGAGGCAGAAGGAGCTACATGGGCAGAGGAATGATCACGAACTCTAGATCTGGATCTCGGATACTTCAACATCCGTCCAACTCTAGGGATCTTTAAGACGTCCCTGTTGTTGGGAGCAGGGGACGGGTTAAGAAACCACATGTTTTGATTGGGCTGGGCAATAATACATCCATCAGAGTTAACCCGAGAAGAGAGCTTTGATTTCGGATTGTAATTATTGACAACAAAGTGTCCTTGCTTTTTAAACTATTCTACAACCTTATCGACAGGAGGCTGCTAGATTGGGCTTGGTTTCTTGATTTTCAACGGGGAATCAGGTTTGGTATTGACAACATCACTCACTTCATCGACTTTCATCATCATCATCATCAACGCCCATCAGTGAGGCAAACTGATTATGGCCAAGTGGAGCATTGGACTGGTAGGAGTATGACTCAGTAATCCTCTGCCAAGCTGTTTATTTTTTTGTATATGGTGCCAAGTTATGCAATCGTCACCTCTTGGGCTGCCCCGGCTGCCAACCAATAGAGCTCGATTTGAAAACATGATCCATTCCGTTGGAATTCTATTCAGGTAGAATATCAGATAATATCAGAACAATCTTAGGGATAGCCGACTTTGCACGGGGCGTCTGGATCACAGAGTTCATACGCTAAGCACGCTTGGAAGCTACTCTGCAGATCTCAGCTGCAACGTCAATAGAGTGAGTAGGGGTGGACGATCGAGAATTATCATCTGAAAGAGAAGCGAAGATTTTTCCTTGATGTGCTTTAGGGCAGGGCAGGGTATCCTACTTCGCGCAATGAAATTTTTTTTTTATATAAAGAAGAATTGTTAAAGATTTTCCAAAAGAAATGTAGGACTTTGTTTTTGAGTAAATGGATAAAAATTCCCAAAAAAAATATTGATGTTTCGTTTTTTTCTGAAATTTAATTGAATTTAATTGAATGCAAACCAAGCTAAATAAAACAAGAAAGGAAGCTTCTTGTTTTATTTAGCTTGGTTTGCATTCAATTAACTTTATTCCTCATCGTCGCAAAAAAATAATACAAGTGTTTAGGAAATATATCGAGTTAAAAGTCATCCTCACTTTTCTCTTACCTTTAAAGGAATATGTTTGGCACAAAAATTGATATTGAAATTGAAATCGTTGTTTTATTTGCCAAAATCCAAATTTTGTGTACCATTTTTAGACCTTTTATTATGTACTTATTTTTCGTTAATTGTTGCAAGAAAGTGGCATGAGAAATAAAAGTACACTTTTTATTTTAAAAGATTTTGTGGTTTTATTGACTTATTAAAAATGTTTTTTATTGTTAAATATAATAATTGGGAAGACTTTATTTATATAATTTCTTTTTTTATATATTATGAATAATTAAAAAATTACGACATTCTAAAATATATATATATAACTTTCTAATTATTTATCAATTTTAATTATAACTTGTTTTTATAATTTCCATTGAAAATCAAATGAGTTTCAATAGTTTTTATGGAGAGAAACGAGAAAATTGCAAGGTAACACTGAAAACTTCTTCAAAAATAAATATTTCCAAACTTAAAAAAAAAAATGAAAACATTTATAAAATTTTAAAAAAGTTGAAATATACTGACTGGACTGTTTATAGATATCTTCTGATTTAATTTTGAAAAAAACTTTGCCAACTACTACTGCATCATTTGTAGATACCGATTTTCCTCCAAAAGTGAGCTTAAAGATGTTGTCATATCGTTGATGACCATATTTGCGCCCGGAAACGGATGTGTGGAACTGCTAACATCAGGCCACACTGACATTGGCACTTGATCAACTATCGATGCTGTATTCTTTGTTGTCTCCATCCAATTTTGACAGGATTGAACGTATTCCAAAGTACGCTGATATGTGTCTAGTTGCATTGAGTTGATATTTGAATTATTTATGGTTTCTGGGATCTTTTTAGTTGTGGTTAGGACTTCATTGTTAATATTTAAAGACGGAGACATTTGTGACTGACTAACAATGCCGCATTGTATCTCAATATTATAATTGTTTTGATTCTGATTTTCATTTCTTATTGATTTTCCAGCAGTGTTGACATTTAACTCAGGCAAACTAGTCATTGACGAGTCAATAATTTGATTTTGATTTGATTTCGCTATAGGTTGTGGTTCGTTTCTTGAAAAGTTATGGACATTGGGATGTAAAATTTGTAGACCTTCAGTGTCTGGTTGATCTGTTGTTTTGTTTTCTTTTGTTGGTAAAAATGTATCATCTTGACCTTGTTCTGTTTGTTTGTCTTCTTTGACCAAATTTAAGTACTGTAACATCTCATCGGGTAGTATTAGCTCCTCAACTTCATCTAAATTTATGCGTTCATTGGGATGTTGTTCGTTGCTCCGAGGCATACACATGTTGCTTGGGTTGAGTGCAATATTAACTTCGTTGGTTGGGTTGACGAGAGGTATATTAACATTATCCACCTTCACTGGAAGCTCTTTTCTAAGCTGCTGGTTGCCTTTTTGAATTTTTATAGAACTTTGAGTGGTAATTATTGGCTCAACATTTTGCTGATTAGTTGGTTCAGATTGGCGCCGAGACGATATATCATAGGGGAAATCCGATTCAGCTCGTATATAATTGGGAATAGAATAGCGACCGGAGTTTGTAGATTGAATCGGATAACAAACTCCTTCCAAGTCATTATTTTGCAATCTTTTTAAATTCGTGGCAATAACATGTGAAGAAGGTGGCGGAGGAACGCTATTGCTGTTGTTATTATATGAATTGATGCATTGGAAATTTAAATCAATTTCTGTCTTATTAATAGAGTCATTAATTGTGTTGCTATTTCCCGAAGGTAAGCTGTAACAACTTGGCATTATATTTGACATTTGACTGGAGGAGCGCCGCGAACAACCTGGTGAAATGGGATCATAGAGAGAGGCGGCATTTGTCGTGACATAATGTGATGTACAGGGTCTCATGGTGGATATTGATGATAGCTGTGATGTCTGACTGCTGCGTCGACTGGGCATGCTGCCATAATAAGTGCTACTTGTAGAGTTTTGGCTATCACGACGAAGGCTCTGTTGCTTATTGAATATTAAATTACGATTATTTACTTGATTCTGTGATGACAAATCGTCGGCATATCCTAAAATGTCAGATTTTGGGGAAGCTACAGAGGTAACTCCTGGTTCCATTTTAAGTTCTGTTATTCTCTGGTTTAGTTCACTAATGCCAATTGTACGGTTATGATGATTACTTTCCGGTATGTTGCATAATCCCTTCGTTTGCAGACGACTTCTAAAACGCTGCCTAACATTTCCACCTCCATTTAAATTTCCACCACTGCCAATATTCACCATGGCTCGGAGTACAATTGGTAGATCTGCTACATCGACATCTTCTTCACAATTCCAGTTACTGTCATCCAATGTCAGATTCTCAACCACGTGATCGGATGGATAGTGATGTAACGCGTCGGGAACTCCACTTACTAACTGATGATTGTGATGACTTGGAGAGTTGCAATCGGATTCGGATTTAATACTCGGGCTGGACATAACTCCCTTGCTAACATGTATATCGTCGCAGCAGGGACTCGAGTCGATGTTGTGTTCCTGTAGACTCTGCCTATTATTATGGCCACCACCGTTATTGTTGTTCCGATGTAATCGAGAGTTGACATCATTTACAGGCAAGCCTTTGTGCTTTTTATTAGCGTAAAACTCGGCGCCATGGACGGTCTTTACGTGTTTACGTAACGAACTTGGATCGGTATAACGTTTTGTACAGCCAGGTGCTTTGCAAATGTAGGGTTTCTGCAACAAAAAAGAAACAATTGTTACATTCAATCTAAAATATATACTTATAAGATGTTTATATCTCTACAGATACTTCTACTGAACGCATATGATCCTTAATCATGGTGCCAAAGCCAGGAGCGCAAAAATAGTACGCTACCTTTTCAGGATACTGATATGTTATATGGATTGAAATATTTATGAGAAAAAAAATAAGAAGAAATCAAAACAAAGGAAATATATATATATATTTTTTTTATTAGGATATTCCCTATTACTAAATTACCGAAATCGTCGGCAGTTGTTTCTTAAGCAGTATGACTGAAAAGTCAGTATAAGTACAGAGGTCGTACAGCGCAACGTTAACCGAAAAATATCGCCAAAAATACAAAAAGTCTATAGATCAGCGAAATATTTAGAAATTTAGTTAGTCAGATATATGACTAAATATTTTGTATTCTAATTAATATTCTTCGCTTATTCAAAAAATGTGGGGACTTTGTTCTATACATACCTCGTTGCTATGCGTACGATTTTGGTGCTTCGCACGATCACTGGCATTACTAAATGCCTTGCTACATCCTGGATATTCACAGGTATATGGCTTTTCGCCCGTATGCGAGCGTAAATGGGTTTTTAAGTTTTCCAAACGTGAATATGCCTTATAGCAGCCCTCAAACTTGAAAGAAAAGTTTTAGGTTAATTAAAAGTATTTAGATTCATTGAAATTAGCGGGAATATAATTAGTTTGTAATTTCTTAGAGCAACCATTACAATTACTACCGTCTCTAATGGAGCTAAGAAAACATTGTTTTTTGTTTTGATAAATTGTATACAAATTAGTTTCTTAACTAAGAAAAACATGGTATCTTACTGTGCATTTGTGCGGCTTTTCACCTGTATGGCGACGCATATGTACGACAAGCATATACTGAGCTTTAAATGGCTTTTCACCTCGCGTACAGTCCTCCCATCGACAGACAAAGGCCTTCTTATTAGTCTGGATATGATCGTTATTTATATGCTTAACCAGTTCATCTTGTGTGATGAACTCAATGCAACAGCTACGCCAATGGCAATTGGTTTCAATAAAATCACCAGGTTCGTCTTTAATATCCGTTGTATCAGCATTGGCACAATCATATTCATTTAATAACTCTTCACTGTGGTGATGGCTTAATTTTAGATCAGCATTGGGTGTACATTTAGCAATATTATCTTTTCTGTTATCAAAGCGATCCGATAAATTCGATGAGGCACTATCGGCTTCTACTTGGGCTACTTGGGTCTGGCCAGATGTTGACGATGGCTGTTCAGCTGGTGCCGTATTTTTAAGCAGACGATCGTGGCCTTTTTTTATAAACTGAAATAATTAATTAAAATTGTTATTCACATCATATGACAAAGAGTGAAGATCATGTGGTGCTTTAAAATCTGCTTTGGGACCATTTCTATCACGCTTTAACATTTTTTATCGACAAAGGGTGGGGGGTTGATAGCTGGAAATATAATCGATTTTATAGCCGATTTATCGGGTTTTCCAATTATGCTATACATTAAATAATCGAAGAAAAACTAAAAGAATATTATTAAAACACAAATATCCATGGATAAAATGTAAACAATTAAATTACAAATCGCTGATGAAAATACATTTATAATTTTATAATTATTATTTGAGCGTAATATACTTTTTCATGGACAAAATGTTATGTTTTTTTCAAATTATTTTTAAATTTAATTCAGCAAAAATTGATTCACTGAAAATTTATTTTTTTCCATTTAATTTTTTTTCGACTTCTGTATTTTTGTGTTTTTAATTATCAACATATTAAGAATGCAGTTTAAAAATTTGAAACCCTTCAATGTAAAAATGACCAAGTTATGGCAATTTGAATGGAGGTCGTTCTTTGTTTTATTAATGCTCTCCTGAAAAATGTTAATTTGGAAATCAGAGTCGTTTTAAGTCGTTTACTCGTTTTAAATTTGACACCTAATGTGTTCTACAGGTAGTGAGTCTCTATTTTTCATTTTCTGATTCATAATAATTACTATTTGACGAAGAAGCTTATATTTTGATTCAAAAATTGGGGTTTGTCTTCCAATTATAATTTAAACTAAGATAAATTAAAAAAAAAAAACTTTTGAGTAAATAACAAGGGGACTCGAGATGATTTTTATTTTATTTATGGTGAGCGATGGAGAGCTCCTTTTAACCTCACCTTGTGTTCATCATAGACATTAATTCTTGGGGCAGTTGAAGATGTTGGTATTTGATTCGGTAACTGTAAGGGTAAATCACTGATGTTTCGGGAAACCACTTCGGTTAAGTGATTTCCTTGGTTTACGGCAAATCCTACTGCCGCTGCTGCTTGCTCCGCCGAAGCCATAGGATTCAAAAGTCCAGCACTGGCGCGCAACAAGTGTGCTTGTATCTGCTGCAAACGCGGTGCCAATGTTGCGTGTGCGGGATGGGTCATGGGGATGTGGCCATAGGAGCCACTGGCAGCACTGCTCCCTCGAGAACCATTCATTAGTGTGGCCAGAGAATTTGGCGAGAATCGAATCATTGAGTTAATGTCAAATGAATCAGAATATGGCGATGAAGACAGAGCTCGCTTGCGGCTAATACTGGTCCTAATACTACCACCAGGCGGGGGGCGTCTGTTATTACCATTATCAATGCTGAATGGAAAATCGGTGCTGGCCAGCGATCCAGCCGCCGCGGCAGCTGCTACGGCAGCATGATGCAGATCACCCAACGAGCCCATGCCACAGGTGGCCAAAAAATCACCTGAACCTATGCCGAGGCCTGCCAGATGGAAGGCTGAGGCAGCACAGTTAACATACGGATCTGTATTAAATTAAAAATTAAAGAAAATTAGATGTAAAATAAACAAAAATGTCACTTAAAAAAAGTAATACCAACAATAATAAAAAATAATATTAATATACCATGAAATGATGCTGTTGAACTGGTGCGCTGAAGGGAATACAGCTGCTCCATGTACCCAGGAATTCTATAAGCTGGATGAAATTCATGTGCATGTTGCGTCTGCCCATGAACATGCTGATGATGCTCTGGGTGATGATGATGCTGCGGGTGATGTAAAATGTTCCCACTCGACGGAAGAATCGATGTTGTAGGAGGTTTAATTGTTGCTTCTGATGCTTCAGGAGATGCCTGTATTATGGATGATGGCATCGACACCGAGCTGGAAACATCCGTTGTGTGTACATTGGTAATGCAGCCCGGAGAACCTGAACCCGAAGG
Source organism: Drosophila serrata (assembly GCF_035046125.1). NCBI lineage: Eukaryota > Metazoa > Arthropoda > Insecta > Diptera > Drosophilidae > Drosophila > Drosophila serrata. Next base: position 793,852 of record NW_028257058.1, read on the forward strand.
CAAGGCCGCAGCGGCAACGGCTGCAGCCCTTCGCGACGCTAAAAATTGTAATTCGGAGTACCTATGAAATAATAAATTGAAGAAAAAGATTGTACCAATTTGGGTTATCTTTAATTTATAGCTAAATTTTACTTATACAATTGCATGCAAATGTGCAAAACATGAGATTTTTTATGACCCTATATATTAATTAATTAATTAAAATGCCTTTCTGCTTGAAAATTTAGCAGCTTACTGTTTGAACGTCCTTCCGATTTTTCCTTGTCTGGCGTTGTGTTTGAAATATTCGTGTAAGGATAATTGAAACTTTTATTATACCCTTGCAGGGTATTAGGGTATTATTTTAGTCAGAAGTTTGCAACGCAGTGATGGAGACATTTCCGACCTTATGAGGAATATGTATTCTTGATCAGCATCAACAGCCGAGTCGATCTAGCCATGTCCGTCTGTCCTTCTGTCCGTCTGTCCGTTTCTACGCAAAATAGTCTGTCAGTTTTGAAGCTATCTAAATGAAACTTTGCAATTAGTCTTCTATATACTCTCACTCGTATATATGTATGTATGTCGGAACGGGCTGATATACGGCTGATATAGAAGCGATTGGAAAATTTGTAGAAAAATAATTCTTACATTTATATTTTGAACAGATTTTAATATAATTTGAGATATAGCCATTATAAATTATTCTAGAATTTCCGTTTTAATTTCATGAATACAAATTAACTTCCATACAAACGATCTTTACATATAGAGGAAAACGCAAAACTGTGAATGTAAAACTGAGTTACAGTTTTACAGTTAGTAAATCTTACAGTTTTTTTACCTAAATATATAAAATTTATATCGTATTGATTCCTAGTGGTCGAACTGCAATCTGGAAGGGTATAAAAACTTCGGCGTGCCGAAGTAACCTTTTTTTCTTGTTTTATAATTTTTTCGTTTACCCGGTGAGGAAATGCTGTTGAAAGTTCATATATTGTGTCGTCCTTTTCAAAATGTAAAAAATTTCCTGTTTGTCTGACTGAATCAAATCGCTGCATTTGATGACAGTACAAACATAAGATAAAACGCTTGTAAAATGTTGTAACGGCGCAAAAACACCGATTTAAAAAGGTAAACAATAGCAAAGATTGGAATTCAATATACATTTATGTACGTATGTGGAAGTCTATGAATTACATTTCTAACCTACCAACTTATAATTACCACAACAAAAAATTATTTTTTCATACAAGGAGCTTAAGCGTATTTTAGTTTTAACAATTTTTACAACTCGTCCTCTAATGAGCTCAAATACAATTTGTAATTTAAATTTTTGTTCATCGCAGCAGTATATTGTTGTCGGTCCACATTAAAAGTGCCGTATAGTCGTCTAGCTCTTTAATCAAATCCCTAATTAATGCGGCAGTGTTACGAAGTTTGGGTGAAAATTCTACATGTATCGTTCGAGAACAAATGTGGCCAATGAAATTAAATAAAGGCGTGAAAAGGGTCACACCGGCAGGTATTTCCTGTTTTTGTAAACAAAATTTATAAAATGACATGAGAATGAATTCGAACACATTTGCCTTGGAAAAATATTAATGTATTACGCTGCAATGAAACTTAAGCTAAGTAACAGAATGCGCCAACGCCGTCTCTAACCAAAAACAGATTATTTGAGCAATTGAAATATGTTTTAAGTCTCATATTTGTACCTGTCATTGCGGCATTTATTAATTTCAATCTTTTCGGCAACGCTTTATAATTTTCCTTTGCAACATTGAGAATTTTTTTCGCTTGTACTCTGCTTACAAGGCTTAAGCTGAATAACTGTTGCTCTACCAATTAAAAGGAGAGCAGATAAAAAAGTTTGGCTTTCCGTTCCGATAATTTCTGAGGGATACAAATATATCTGGCATTGGAATTAAAGAGTTATACCAGCGTTAAGAGTAAAAAAACTATTTATATACAATATGCTTTATTAATGCTACTATAAATATATACTTTAAACAAAGGTGCTACCTCACTATGATTTTTCCTCATTAAGAGGGTTTTGTTTTATATTTTTAAGCTGCCATAGGAACTATCGGGAAATTTAAAATAAAAAACAATTCAACCTTTGATTTGCCAAAACATTTTTATCTACTTCCCTTTTTGAATTTGGTTGTAATTGAATTAAAACCGGAAGACTATTTCATATTCTGTCAAGCTAATATTATGAAAATTGACACAAATTTGTTAGTGTTTTTAATAAACATATATAAAAGGATATATGTATGTTTTATCTACTATTTTAGAAGAATGTTTTAAGTTTTATAAGATTTGAATGGCCAAATATTTCAGCGGACATTAAATTTTTTTGTAAATGTATAGACATACATATAGTGTTAAAAAATAAAATAAATAAATAAAACTTACGCAAGTGGAAAGTAGGTGGGCAAAGCGTAGGCATCCATTTTATTGCAGCTACTAATATATTACCATTAAAACACTTGAATTCTAATTAATTATATATATATGTATATAATATGGGTTTGCCGTCGGTGTGGCACGGTTAGAATTATCGTAAAAAGCCGTTAAATTCGATTAGATAATAGCACATTAATTTACTTAAAACCGTGTGATTTAAATAATAAAATTCTGTTGGAAACTTCACACAATATTATTATTAACTTTGCACAAGCACTCATATTTAGGTATGTAATGTGATCATCATTTTCGATATCACTTCTAGGAATCGGCGGTACTTAGAAGCTTTTGTTCACTCAAGTTTCACTAAATCACGTATAAGCATATTTTGCCTTCGTTATTACTCAATTTATATTATTAAACAATAAATGCATATATGCACTTATGCTGCCGCCTTGTTGCTGTGTTACTTTCGAGAGGAGGACTGAGCGATATTAACAGCTAGGCTCTTACAATGCTTCGCTTAGTCTAAATGAAGCAGTTCGGAGATCGTTTCTCACAAATACCTGCGCCACATAACACAGATACTGCCTCAGATGCCACATAGATACGTTGGCACGCAGACAGATGTACCGCAAAAGTACACAAACAAGTGCAGCGCCGCGTATCTGTGTTTGGGCTACACAGATCACCAGCGAGCGAAGGCTGGCAGATCGAAGATGGCCACACAACACACGCAGCACACACGTACATACGCGTCCACGAGATACTTTTTTGGCTTGCCAGTGATGCCCGCTTTGGCTATTTACCATCAGATGTGGCTGCTTAGAATAAATTCCTACAGTTAGAGGCAGGTAGTTTCTTTTTGGCCTTGGTGGCATATAAGCCGAAATAATTTCTGTTTTCCAATGCATGCCACGTACATACTATTAGCCGCACCTCCGGTCCTTTTTTCCCTCACTACATTTATTTTTGCTACAACTCTCACCAAAGTAAAAATATAGGTTTGTATTGGTCTTGTGATCGTATAGTGTGTGTGTATTGGCTTATGGCCTGTGTGCACATGCATACATATATGTACATATGTATGTACTTACACTTAGTTTAGGAGTTTGACAGTAAAATATTCATTGTAAAGCCGATTTAATCGATTGATATATTGCTTTAAAAAAAAAGAAATGTAAAGAACAAAATTTGAAGTAAATATATTCATATTTAAATACATATTGTCCTTGATAAGTTTCGGTTCAGAAAGAGCGTTGTATCTCGATTTGTGCATATAGTGTATACATACATATAACAATAAATGGAAAATGAAATATGTACTTCACAAAGGTCAAAATCTAGCTGTATTATATTTTATAAATAATTATATTATATTATATTATATTATATTATTATATATATATATATTATATATATATATTATATTAAATAATTATATTTCTGAAAAATAAAAGTTTTTATACGCTTGCAGGCTAACAGCCGAGTCTATCTAGCCATGTCTGTCTCTACGAAAAACTTTTCTCTCAGGCTTAAAGCTGTCTGAATGAAACTTTGCAGTTAGTCTTCTATGTACTCCCAGTCGTATGTACAATATAAGTCGGAAAAGGCCGGATCAGACAACAATATCTTATGGCTGCCATAGAAACAATTGCAAATTTGTTAGAAAAAAATGATAACTTTTCTGTGACATATTTTTATCAAATTTGAGATTTACCCTTTTTTAATTCTTCTCCCTTTGCTATTAATTATTTATCATTTCACAATTTTCATGGATTATTTCAGAATTTCAGCTATTATTTTATATATTATCGGGAGACCATATCATGTAGCTGCCATATAAACTTTCTTTAAATGTTCATAAAAAAATATCAAACTGTGAATGTAATACGGTAAATATGTTTAAATATGTAAATATGTATAAGTGAATGAAGCGAAAGAAATCATTACTTTGACATTTATTAACATTATATTATAGAACTTATTATTATTATTAATATAATTAATATTATATTTTTTATTAGTATTATTATTTTTATTATTATTATTAATTATTAATGCTCTTATTGCAATCGATACGCTTTTAAAAACACTACTACAAACATACAATACATTTTTATACGTTTATTGGTTTTTAAAATCGATGCCCTGCCCTATTCAGAAGACTAATATAAATAATGATAAATATTCCTTCGACATGCACAATTTAAATGAAACAAATTTGAAGCCTAAAGAAAATGTTGACAATGTTGTTTGAAACATATTTCGCAACACTTAAAGTCAAATTGGGGTGGCTAAAAAATAAAGACTTTTAAAATTCAAAGATACTTTGTTATAAGTTCCATGATTATTATTCTGTTTTACTCAAAATTTCCTCCCCGTCCAGTTATTTGTTAAACTTTTCTACCTTAAATCTAAATGTACTATTAAAGCAAAGCTACATATTTTAATGATTTGTGAAACCAGCTTGATCTGCGCGCAATAGATAAAGTGTCCCCAACTATGCTAGCTCTATGTTATGTCTTATAGTCTATGAGATCTGTTGTTTTCACACATGGTCTATAGGAAATGGCTAAATCGACACGTCTGACGATAGTCGTGAAAAATATATTTACTGTATGGGATTGGGGGTCCATGTTACTTACATTCAAGTTCTTCATTAGCTTCTACGCTCACATTAGACCTACTCATATAGTAAAACAAAACATAATAAAAGTAAAAATTTTGAAATAATTCCATTATGTTCTCTTTATATTTGTTTAATGTTGCAAATAAAACTCTCAAAATGAAGCAGTCTATTGTTGATCTGTGTTAAAAGTTGATGCGATCTAGCCCATGTTCGCCTGTCCGTTCTTCTGTCGGTTTCAACGTAAATTTGTCTCTAAGTTTTCAAGCTATCTGAATTAAATTTTGCAGATAGTCTTTTCTATATTCTGTCTTTATAATATAATATTTATATTAGAAAGTAATCAAATTTGGCATTGCTTCGTTGCTTTAAACAAAAATGTATATTATTAATATTGTTCAACATATTTTAATATCTGAGATTTCGACATTTTTTATTATTTCGCAATTACGGTTTTCAATTTATTCTTTATTTAATTTAAGGTTTTCTTTTTATTTGATCAAAATTAATTAATTTATAGGCGTTTTATTTTGTTGAAAATTTAAAAAATTTCCAATCGTTCCTATATGATATATCCGGTCGATCCGGCACGTTCTGACATACATATGTATGTATATTCGAGTGAGAGTATATAGAAGACTAACTACAAAGTTTCATTCAGATATCTTTAAGACTTAGAGACAAGTTTGCGTAGAAACGGACAGGCGGACATGACTAGATCGATTCGGCTCTTGATCCTGATCAAGAAAACATATATATCAAGGGTCGTAAATGTCTCCTTCACTGCGTTGCAAACTTTTAACTAAAACTATAATTCCCTGCAATCACGCCGAAGTTCATAATTGGATCGTTAACAAATAATACAATACATAATATACAAATTTATTTTTGAAAACATTGAAGTAATGCTTACTTTCATTATATTCACCTAAGTATATTATATTTAGCGTTTTACATTCACAGATTTGCATTTGGCAACAGAAATTGTGATAAATAAACATTGGCTATTTCTCAGAGGAGATGAAAATATGTTGAAAAACAGTGAACATTTTCAGTCCGATTTTTATAAAATTAAATCAGAAATACTGAAAAATTAAAAAGGCAATATCTATAAGTAAATACAAATATTTTTAAACAAATCGAAGTTATAATTAAATATATGATATAAAAAGTACATATATTTTTTATCAGCATCACCTCGATCTAGCTCAATCCGCCCGACTTTTGACTAAATGTAAATTACCATGCAATGGTATAACTTAAAGGAAGCTCTTTTCGTCACCCCGAAGTTTTTATACCCTTGCAGATTGCAATTAGATCATTAATAATTGATGAAATATATACTCTATATATTTATGTTAACAAAACAAAGAAGTAATGGCTACATTCATTACAATCACCTATATATATTATATTTACAGCATTTCAGTTACTGCTATACGAATGATATAGTTGTCTGATATTGATCAAATTATATCAGAAATATGAGAAAAAAAAACACATATCTTAGAGGAGATGAGAATATGTTAATGAACACCGTAGTTATAATTTTTGTTGCACTCATTCCCCGAATATGCCTAAAAAATGTATATGAAAAAATGTAACAACGCTGTTTTCCATTATATTTTCGTCTCCTCTAAGAAATTAATTTTCTTTATTCAGAAAAGAAGTTTTCTTCACAAATAATACATATACATACACACTTACATAAGTGAAAAATAATAGCTAGCGAGAAGTAAAATTTTTAAAATCATACGATATGCCATAAAACATTATGTATAGTAGTAATATGTGCTTATGCTGTTTTCCGAATATTTGCATAAATAAATTATGTTTGTTTAATATCTTAAGGATGCACTATTGCTTGTGTATTTTTTAAATTAGTTCATATATGCATTTTGTTGTATACACATAAGTAAACACCTTATTTAAGGCTACATATGTATCTGATGAATGCATCTTCATATGTACATACATACGTATGTACATATGTACATACATAAATCTGACAAAAGTTGCCTTTAATTTTTGTTGCTGCTTTTTTGTCTACCTTCTTCCCTTTTTTATTTTCTTTATTTTTTCTTGCTGCCTCGACGGCGGACAACATAATTCCAAGGGCCAACTCTCGGCTCAATTTCTTGATAATGATGATGCTTCAATCTGTGCCTGGTGCCCTGACTCTGCGCTGTCGCTTAATGGAGAAAGAAACTGGATTTAAAACGTGGATGTATGAATGTATTTGAGCACAGTGTACAGATAAATACCTATACTATTATAACTTTGTCTTATGTGTGTGTAAAAAACGAAAATGTGTGTTGTTTTTTATTTTCTTCTCTTTTAGGATCGATCCGATCTGCGCTGACTAATTAAGCCTTTAAAATTTGTAAAAAGGAGAGAAGAAAATAAAGTCATTGGGCCTTTGCAGCCACTAAGGAGTTTTGATAGGGGAAAACCGGTGCGAAGAAGAAGGGAAAATACATTAATATAAATACATACATACATATGTATATATGTATCTATGTATCTTAACCGTTTTTATAGTTTTATAGCTATTTAAAGTTTACATGTATGTACATATGTATGTACATTTTATGTACAGTGGAATCGATCAAATTAAAGGTTTCTTTTACTTAGCGATAAATGAACTGAAATTTTTAGAAAGTAAAAGCTTTTTTTTATGTATATAATTTTGTTTATTATTTGGTTTGATGAAGTGAATACATTAAAATTGTTTTTGTAATGCATGTTAATCAAACTTTATTTTTCCCAGATACAAGTACATATGTATATCCCACAAAAATATAATTTGGCATCAGCGTTGTATATATACACAAATATACATACATATATGTATGTGCATATACATATCTATATATGTATGTATATATATATGTATCGTCCATATACACATTTATCGAATATCTGGTTTTGTTGTTATTTTCCAAGAACCGAAAAAAAAATGCTCACAAAATAAAACGAATCCCATGTGCTGCACATGAAATACATGCAAAAAATACAAAGATACATACATATGCACTATGTATGGGACATAAATACATACATACCGATAGATGTGCATGTGTATCTTTGACGCTGCTCCTTTCGGGGCAGAGCGATGAAATGAGTCGAGACTTGAGTAAGACGTTAAATATTACAAAAGGGCAGAGACGCAGACGCAGACGCAGATATAATAATGAGAACGTAGACGAAGCGCGCACAGCAAGCGATTCAGAGATTCAATCCTGCTGAGATCGTATTTAGAACATTGTTTTTGTTTCACAAGAAACAAGTTGTTGTTTTTGGAAGAACCAGTGCCCTCGCTCCAGGGCATCAAAAAAGGTTGTGCCTTGACTGTGACAAAGTCCACAGCTGCAGCAATATACAACCTGCAGGTATAATTGTGGATAGCATTTAGATCCATAAATAAACTGAAAATTTGTATACCCTTTGAGGGTATTGTGATTTCAGTCAGAAGTTTGCAACGCAGTGAAGGAGTCACCTCCGACCTTATAAAGTATGGTATGGTAATACATATACATACATATATATTCTTAAGCAGCATCAACATCCGATTCGATCTAGACATGTCCGTCTGAATGAAACTTTGCGGATAGTCTTCTATATACATACTCTCATTCGTATATAATCGAAGTTCTATCTGCAAGGGTATTTAAACTTCGGCGTGCCGATATTATCTTCCTTTCTTGTTGATTGCCAGTTAATTTTACAGAAAAAGATTTCCTAACGCAATACGAATCAAACGCCGAAGAAATTGTTAGAGTTGACACTTAGTCAAGGTCGTGAACTCTATCAATAATCAAAAAATCTATAAGGTTATTGCAATCTTTTTCAACTGGGACTCACTGCGTTTAGCAGAAGAACATGATCATAGAGCAGTAATTGATCAGTAATATGTGATCAAGTTTGTTCTGGTAAACGATCGTGATACATTATGCAGTCGTAAAAAAAATCGGCTTGAACCCTCCCGCCAGCAATCATTTGAAATTGTTTAAAATAAAACTAAAATGGACAACTACCAATATGTACCTGATACCATTTACCAGCTCGAGACGATCTAAAATATTCCTTAAGTTCGTCCAAGCAATAGCTTTCGAGGGTAATTTCATTAAAACAATAATTTGTATGAATATGCTGTTTTCGTCGCATTCTCATTCTCAGTGCAGCGTTCTCTAAATACTTGTATTTTTTGTCTGGATCAGTGCTGCCAGTTTAACAATTTAATGGCTAGATCTGTTTTTTTGAAGTTTGCAGTTTATAGGAAAAATTAGGTGCTTTGAGAATAAATGGGCGTGGTACCGCTATATTTTAAGAATGCTTTTATTTTTTCAAAATTTTGTTTGTTTTTTGTAACATATTAATTATTATTATTATTGTATTACAATGATTTATTTACAATTTTTTTTCAAACAAAATTACAGTACGGCTCAGGCGATTAATATGCAGTATTTTATGATTCTACACTCTTTTTCAAAAAAACGATCTGGAAGAACCGAATTTTCTGTAAAAAGTCTTGGAAGTATACACACATATGTACTATATAAATATATGATATTTTTAGCGTTTCATATGTCAAAAAACACGCTTTTTTCCATAGTTAAGGTTAGTACCTTTAAAGTTAAATTTCAGAGAAAGTGCGCAAAAGTGCACTTTTATATTAGCATCACATAAAAAGAATAGATAAGTCAACATAATGTAACAAGTTTTATGAGAGCAATTTTATTTTTTTTATAGGGTTAAAACTTAAAGAAGATTATTGGGACACCACAGTTATGTTCTACAATCCACGATCACCAACATAAAAAGAATCACTTATTAATTGTTTATACACTTTTTGTCTCTTTAAACTCGCCAAATTAACCAATAACCTTAGTAAGGCCGTCGCAACAGCCTTAACTCATCAGCTGTTAACTTAACAGTGCGCGGTCTGTTAAAATTTCTTGTATGTAACATTACCAATTGATGTTATTTCAATACATTCCGATTACAAAACATGTAATTTAACGACTTAAAAAATGGGTTTTGGTCAGAAAAAGTTGTCGTTCGCCCCATAGTGCATACTAAGTAGTTATATTCTTTATCAGCATCCATAGCCAAGTCGGTCTAGCCATGTCTATCCGATTATGTATATGCAAACTAGTACCTTAGTTTTAAAGCTAAACTTTGCCAGTAGTCTTATTTTTCTCTCCGTCAGAAATGGGTGGATCGGACGACTATATCATATAGCTGCCAAGAAATTGATTGTTAACAAGAAAGAAAGCTAACTTCGCCACGCCGAAGTTTATATACCCTTGCAGATAGAACTTCTGTGAATAGGAATATATATATATATATTAATTATATATATTTGTGTTAAAAAACAATGAAGTAATACCTGCTTTCATTTTATTCACCTATACATATTATATTTGCAATTTTACAGTCACAGATTTGCATTTTTCCTCTACATCAAACGATCGTTTGTATGGAACCTATATGATATAGTCGTCCGATTTTCATGAAATTTGCCACAAAATTTAAGACTTATATGAAATGACTATACCTCAAATTTGATGAAAATCAGCTGAAAACTGGAAAAGTTATAAATTTAATTGTATTAATTTCTCGATCGTTCCTATCGGAGCTATATGATATAGTAGTCCGATTTTCATAAAATTTTATACAAAATTGTAGAGTATAATAAAATGGCTATATCTCAAATTTGATCCAATTCTATTGAAAACTGAAAATGTTAAAATTTTTTTTGTAAAAATTTTCCGATCATTCCTATGGAAGCTATAGGATATAGTCGTCCGATCCGGCCCGTTCCGACATATATACGAGTGAGAGTATATAGAAGGCTAACTACAAAGTTCCATTTAGATAGCTTCAAAACTGAGAGACTAGTTTGCGTAGAAACGGACAGACGGACAGACGGACAGACGGACAGAAGGACAGACGGACAGACGGACAGACGGACAGACGGACAGACGGACAGACGGACATGGCTAGATCGACTCGGCTGTTGATCCTGATCAAGAATATATATACTTTATATAGTCGGAGGTGCCTCCTTCACTGCGTTGCAAACTTCTGACTGAAATTATAATACCCTGCAAGGGTATAAATATAGAAGAAAATGCATAACTGAATGTAAAACTGTACGTTACTTTACTAGGCTTAAGATATGAAATTCTACTTTATTATAATTTTTCTTGTATTTTCAATTAATTATACAGACTCATTAGGATACAGAAAAACGTTCTTTATTAATGGTAGTATTAATTTTTGATATTTTTTCTTAAATATATCTATGACACGTTAAAATGTACAATTCAATAGCTTTTATTTTCGCAGTTTCTGTATGATCCTTAGCTATTTCTACAAATTTTTTCCCAATTTCTGCTACCAAGAATCTGTTTATGGTACTTTTGCATTAATTTTCACTTTTATTTAAGATTTGACAGCACTATTGGGGTTTACCTAAGTGCGGGCAAGACGACTTCTTTTGCATTGTTAATCAATTATCTAAGAAAATTGATAGATCTTAAATAATAAAACAATTTAGAGTAAAACAAATATTGCTCTAATAAACAAAAATTGTATCTAAAAAGTGAATTAAGTACTAAAACTAAAATAAAAACAAGAAAGGAAGCTAACTTCGGCACGCCGAAGTTTGTATACCCTTGCAGATAGAACTTCTTTGACTAGGAATCCATACAATATAAATTAAATATATTTGTGTTAAAAACAATAAAGTAATACCTGCTTTCATTTCATTCACATATACATATTATATTTGCAGTTTTACATTCACTGATTTGCATTTTTCCTCTACATCAAACGATCGTTTGTATGGCAACTATATGATATAGTCGTCCGATTTGCATAAAATTTGACCCAAAGTTTAAGACTAATATAAAATGGCTATACCTCAAATTTGATGAAAATCAGTTAAAAACTGAAAAAGTTATAAATTTAATTGTATTAATTTCTCGATCGTTCCTATGGGAGCTATATGATATAGTAGTCCGATTTTTATAAAATTTTACACAAAATTGTAGAGTATAATAAAATGGCTATACCTCAAATTTAATGAAATTCTGTTGAAAACTTAAAATGTTCGAATTTTTTTTTTGTAAAAATTATCCCATCATTTCTATGGCAGCTATATGATATAGTCGTCCGATCTGGCCCGTTCCGACATATATACGAGTGAGAGCATATAGAAGGCTAACTACAAAGTTTCATTCAGATAGCTTCAAAACTGAGAGACTAGTTTGCGTAGAAACGGACAGACGGACATGGCTAAATCGACTCGGCTGTTGATCCTGATCAAGAATATACATATATACTTTATATAGTCGGAGGTGCTCCCTTCACTGCGTTGCAAACTTCTAACTGAAATTATAATACCCTGCAAGGGTATAATAAAAAATTAAAAGTTACGAAATAAAATATGTTTTAGGTGACAAGTATTTTGCTATGCAAAATTATTAAAAATGTAATCAAATAGCTGAACCTGGGGTTTGAAAACTAGAGAAGCTGAAATTGGAGGAGTTGATCCTGGAGGAAACCTCACCTGAAGAAGCAGAATTTTCCAGTTCGGGTGACAACGCTAGTATTAGTGGTAAAAGAGATTATGAGCAAACAAAGATGAGCTACAACGTGGAAGCGTTTGGAAAAACGTCTTCATCGAGTGGTGGCGTCTGGTGAAATTATGGAAGATTCTGACATGAAAAATTCCCAATGATTCCGAATTTACAACCAAAATAATTTTAGGATTTCTTTTAAGAAGATATGACTACTCAAAGTTGAAATTTGAAAAATTTTAAATTAGTTGACTTTCAGGTGATATAACACAAAAAATTCGGCACGCCGAAGTTTATATACCCTTGCAGATAGAACTTCTATGACTACGAATCCATACAATATAAATTATATATATTTGTGTTAAAAACAATGAAGTAATCCCTACTTTCATTTCATTCACCTATACATATTATATTTGAAGCTTTACATTCACGCTATAATTTAAATTTGATCCAATTCTATCGAAAACTGAAAATGTTAAAAATTTTTGTGTTAAAATTTTCCGATCATTCCTATGGCAGCTATATGATATCGTCGTCCGATCCGGCACGTTCCGATATATATACGAGTGAGAGTATATAGAAGGCTAACTACAAAGTTGCATTCAGATAGCTTCAAAACTGAGAGACTAGTTTGCGTAGAAACGGACAGACGGACATGGCTAGATCGACTCAGCTGTTGATCCTGATCAACAATATTTATACTTTATATGGTCGGAGGTGCCTCGTTCACTGCGTGGCAAACTTTTGACTGAAATTATAATACCCAGCAAGGGTATAAAAATTAATTTTTTTGGACCGACTGATAATTGCATAAATATCGATAAAAAATATTCATTCACGTACATAAGTTAATATATATATAATATATAAGGAATAAATATGTTATAAATATGCAATCATTATGGAATAAATAGGTTCAAAAGCCAGCACAAAAAAAAATCATTTGCAAATAAAATCGTTTGACGTTACGCATCTTTAACACTCTAATGTCTTTGCTGCAAATTTTGGTTGTAGATTCGGAATCATTGGTCTAGCTCAAAACCATATGGCCATCCTAGGATTAATAGATGTTATAAAAGTAGTTTGCAGTCGGTAATTATTTTAAACATTTATTATTCCAACTACTGTATCGGGTCCCTAAGGACGTGGTTAATATAGACCCGGTGTTAAAAAAAAAAATTTGTAATGCCTTAAATAGCATACATATATAATGGGGTTGGGGAAGCAAAGCAGACTGAGAAAGTTAATGTCAACATTGATAACCTTAAAGACAAATTTGCCAATATACAAGTACTTGAAGTAACAGAAAATACGTACCTAAACTATTCCCCAATAAACCGCTGTGATACCAACGAAATTAGAAATTTCCTGTCAAAGGTTTTTAAGCAACTTATGGTCGAGTAATTTTGTAAAAAGAAACTTTTCTTTTAAACTGCTATCAATCAGGCTATCGCATGAATAGAAGCTGAACCACTGCAGTAATAACAGTTACAGATGACATTCGTGTGCAGATAAGGTAAGAAGGTAAGAAGGTAATATAATTTATGTATATTACCTTCTTACCCTTTTAGACTTTAGCGAGGCCTCTGTAAATGACGAGATTCTTTCTTCAAAAACTTAAAATCTATATCATTACGAGACATTTGCCCTAAATACGTACTTGGGTAAGCGAAGCCAGCCAATTGTGACTTAGTGTGTGACACTCTAAATTTAGGGGTTCCCCAAGGATCTGTTCTTGGCCCCCTGGTTTTGTCATTTTATTTAAATAACCTTCGAAATGTATTGGCAAACTGTCCCCTATTTAATGCCTCTGAATGTATTGAAATTTCAAATGACGAGTTATTAGTGGTCTAAAACCAACGAACTTTTACTTAACCCGTTGAAAACGAAACCTTACAATTTCGTTGGACTCCAAGACTCAAAATTAACAATAATTATAAAGACTACGTATTAATGACAGAACATTTTTTTCACCATATGACCATATAATAAACCTTAGGCAGAACATACATGGTCCTTAGGCAGTTGTACCTCATTCATGCCCTAACTAACAATAAGCTCAAATAAAACTATTTTAACTTCCACGTTTTCTATTGCTTAGAGTTTTTTCGAAGTTTTAGTTTATCCAGACTAGTAACTTTGAGAACAACGTTTTAACAGCATTGCTAGTTATGTATATAAAATCGGTAGAGTCGACCACAGCACGGAGCACTCAAACAACATCTAAGGTATGCCTATACTATACTGGACTAACACTAGGGTATTAATTCAACTTCTTAAAATTGTAATGACGCACGAACCGCCATACCTTTAGGATAAGATTGAGTTTTTACTATCGCGAAGAACCAACAATATTAAAATCTTAAGAAATCGACTACAAAGTTCCGACAAACACTTTTTAGTGTATGCGTATAGGCTTTGGAATCAATTTCCAAATCATAGAAAAATAATAATGGAAATCATAAAATATCTGATTCCATAATGTTTAGCATAACTTAGAAAATATATATTTTAATTATGTTAATTTTAATTCTTTTTAAGAATAAGAGAAGCAAAATGTTAGATTAGAAAAACACCACTCTGTGCCTAGCGCAATAAATATAAGTTTTAAGCTTTTCGCACTAAGAATAAATTAATAAATAAATAGGAAAACTAAAACGGATAACTGTACCTGAAAAAAATATCCTTTAATTGTCCAAGCAAAAGTTTTTGGCCAGACATATCATAAAATAATATGTTACCTTATTTGGCACCTTATGTCGTCAAATTTATTTCGTCTACTGCCGCATGGCATAATGCAGCATTGCACACTGCGTCCCCGGGTGCTTTCTCGGGGAGGCGAAAACGAGGTCAAACCTAGAGGGGATTTGATCGTCAGAGGTGTCTAAATGCGTGACTGTCGACTGGCCTTACTTACATGTTACGGACCGGGCGACTCTGACTACTATCCACCGCTATTGGATCGATGCATGCGGGCCTGGGAGTGGGCCACATCGCCAAAAGGTGTGCTAGCACTGTGGACAGGAGCAAATCTTGTTTCTAGGGCGGCCAAGAAGGCCACTTGATCGCTGCCAGCCGGACGTGCGGTGCAGGAACCCTAGTATGGAGTGTCCTGTGTTCCACAGCTTCGGCGAATCCCTGGCAGGCTTCGCTCCTGTCACGGCGACGGAGACCCAGATGGTGGTTAAGGTTATAAAAGCCCCCGGCCCCGACAACACCCCGAATAGGGTGCTGAGATTCGCGCTTTCGCTCCGGCCGGAAATCTTTTCGGAGCTGTGGCCAATGCATAAAGATGCAGGTGGGAAAGGCAGAGGTTGTTGTTGCCGCCGAAACCAAGCAAGCCTAAGGACGACCCTTCGTCGTTAAGGCCAATCTGCTTTATTGACGGAGCTTGCAAGGTGCTTAGACACCTCATCGTAGGCGAAGCCGACGGTCGATTCCATCTCGAAGGTGGTATCAATCGTAAATTCGCAAATTGCTGATACGAGATGAAAAGGAGTCTTGACACAGTAACATGCCAAGATGGAGCTGCATCCTGGAGGTTACCCAAAACTGCTGGGATCATGCGAAACTATTTCGCGAATCGTATGTAAGAGTTCAACATCATACAAAGTGGTTGAGCTCTCCTACAGAGTTGCCTAAAGGTCCTTCTTGCACCGTTGCTTCGGAACGCAATGTACGGAGCGTCCGATCTAGTGAGCTTCGCCGAAGACATAGCAGTGGTCATGGTGGAGAAACTGCTCCCCAATGCTAAAATAACCTGTAAGCGCTGCGTCAATGTTATCAGCACGTGGCTTGCCAGCGTGGGGTTGGAGTTAACTCCGCAGAAAAGCGGTTCTGGTGAGTAGCAACGGAGCCTTTCCATCCAACCCATGGTTGGAAGTAAACGGGCTGTTATGAAAATGGTCAATTAAAAACAATCCGATTTGGACCTCTTCCATATCAGAATCAGAAATAGGCGAAGATATGTAAATGCACCTACTTCGACGGGAACGCTAGGACGAGCTCTCGAGACGCCAGGGCGGTTCCAAGACTGAGATCAATCGTCAGGCCGACGAAAAAGTTTACTAAGGTGGCTAGACACAGCCTTGCCGTGGATGGTCTCAACGACGATGGGCGCCTTTAAATGGAGAAATGAGAGGAGGTCGAAACCAAGCTGATGGAGATGGGAACAGATACACCCGAACTATCCGAGTCATGGGGTCCGACATCCTCCTTAGGCATGATTAGAAAGCACTTGGTGATCAGATGCGACGATAAGGTCAGCAAATCAAGGAAGGAGATCAGCATCAAGATCGTCCACGTCTGGGATATCCTAAGATGGATCAAAGCTCGCATCTGAAGACTGAGCTCGGAACCCAGATGTCAAAATGAACTTGGCCATCCCAGGGGTAGTGTGAGTAATAAAAACAAGTTCCTCATAAACTAGTGATGCCTAGAACAATCCTATCACAAGGTTCGCTACGGTATTAGGAAGGTCATGATCAAGGGCGTCCTAGCCGACCCGGACGACGTCCGCGAGGACGAAGTCGATGATATTAGCATGCTGTCAGACAAGTCATTGACGAAAACACCGCCGATATAACCCCAAAATAATGCCGAAATTCGAAAATCTTGCAGTCCTTATACGAAAGAAGGACATCATAATCGGCCTTGTACAATAGCCATGGACCTGGGACGGGCATATCTCCGCCACTAGATGATACTCAACATTCTAAACCAAGTCTACTGGTACGCCGATGGCGGACATAATCATTAAAAACAACCAAAACTTTTTTTTATACCCCAACTTTAGCAACTCAGATCCTCCGGGTATATGGCCCTCGATGAACCGGCACTCTCTGAAGCGTTCATCATAGGGATTCAGTATGCTAAGATAACTAGGACGACTTCCATCTTCGAGTGTAACGTCACTACCAACAAACAAGAAGGGTGATCTCTTTGCAGTTGAATTACATGTCGTGATGTCAATATTAGTACGTGAGAAGTGCAAAGTTTGAATGAGGAAATAGACAAAACTCCTCAAACGAAGCACGTAGGAAAATGTAGCGTATCGACAAAACACTTTTTTACAGACCATAGACATATATTCAAACTCGTTATTATAAAATTCCATCTAAGCAAGACAACAACAGAAAGAAAAGTGGCGGATTTTTGTCCCCGGTTTTAATATTGCCAGAAAAATGTTGACGAACTTAAAATATAGAATGTCTTTGCGACTCTGGGTCATTGAAACATATCGAAAACATATTTGCTGATCAGCAAATTAAAAGAAAAGTGCACTACAAAGGTTGCCTGGTAATACAGGACGGTCCGCGACACCCATAAGCGAGCTGCTTGAGCAAATGAAGTTGGCTTTTTAAGAGATTGACATTATGGCATATTTTTATAATTTTTTTATTTTATTTCACATTTTCAGTTTTACATTCATAACGATCGTTTGTATTTCAGCTATATGATTTAGTTGTCAGATTTTCATAAAACAAAAATCAAAATTTTAGAATAATTAAAAATGACTATATCGCAAATTTGATGAAAATCTGCTAAAAACTGAAAAGGTTATAATTTTTAATTGTAATAATTTTCCGATCGTTCTAATGGCAGCTATATGATATAGTCGTCCGATCTGGCCCGTTCCGACATATATACGAGTAAGAGTATATAGAAGACTAACTACTAAGTTTCATTCAGTTACCTTTAAAACTGAGAAACTAGTTTGCGTAGAAACGGAAAGACGGACATGGCTAGATCGTCTCGGCTGTTGGTGCTGATCAAGAATATATATACTTTATATGGTCGGAGGCTGGCAAAAATCCTTCACCTGAACCCAAGTTTGGAGATGCCTGGCGGCAGGCATAAAACGCAAGTGGTTGGATTCCCGGAAATAAATCAAATTATTCACAGGAATGGAGATAGAAGAAGCAACCAGGACTGGGATGTCAGCCCAAACGTCGGTGAAAGGCGTAGCTGGTACCACCGGCGGGCACGGAGGGGATCAATCCTCTCTGCGTGTCGCCAGCGGTCCCACCTCTGATTTCACGGGAGTAGGTCACGTCAGTTGCAACGGAGCTGCCATAAAAACGACGCCGTAGTCTCGGACCTAGAGAGCGTGCAGCTTTCAAAAGAGGAGGAAGAAAACCTTTTTCGCTCGCCTAAAAAGGGGGGCCAATGTGTGGTCCTCCAGATAATCAAGGAGAAGGAGGACATCCTGTCGGCGGAACTCCTCATTGCAATGGAGCAAGGGTCCGCCAATGTAGCTCTAGTCCAAGAGCAATAGATTGCCTAGGGCAAATTAAAGCACTTTTAACCAACCATCGGTAAACAGGGAAAGAACCGCCGTTCTCGTACGGAAGGATCTTCAAGCTTACCTTATGTCTCTATTACAGCTCGGACGACCTGACTGTGGTGTTGCTAGAAAGCAAGAAGAAGCGCATACTGGTAGCTTCCAGCTACATGGCACACGATAGGCCAGCTCCACCGGAAGAACTCAGGACTCATCCATACAGTTCCAATGCGAATTCGATCACTCTCCAAAACCAACAGTTTTTAGAAACCCCCGGAATACTAACTGGGAAAAGTTTAAAGAAATAATCGCTAGTCAAACAACGACTTGTCCGGGCACAGTAAAATCCGATAAAGATATAAAAAAGTCCTTAGAGACCCTCTCAAGGAAATTACTAGGCGCATATCACGCATGATGCCCGTTTTCAAGAACCAAGCAAAGGACCAGACCACTCTGGTGGAACAGGGACCTTTCGCTCCAACGCGATAACCTCAGGGAATTCTTCAAACTCGCCAAGCAGGCGAAGGATGATATAATCAACAAGGATACCAAATTCCTGCTAAGGAATTACAAAAAGGGCATACAGAAGCTCTTCTGCTTCAACATGGAGACGGCCCCAGAAACGACTAGACTACGGAAGTTGCTTTCAAAGCAACCCACTATACAGGCCCTAACATCACTAATACACGCGCACTTCCCAGACTGCACAGAGATCACCGATGCCAACGAGCACCAGGTACTAGCAACTAGGGGAGAGTATCTCCCAAATGATTTCATATCCTCAATAAGAATTCAATGGGATATAGACTCCTTCGCAGGTATAAAAGCACCAGGACTAGACGGAATATTTCCAGCCATTCTGCAGGCGACCAAAGAAGTCAATTCTCCATGGCTACACGCAATTTACACAGCTTGTCTAAGTACGGGCTCTATCCCAACCCACTGGAGGACCTCGACGATTGTCTTCCTGCTCAAAGTAGGAAAGAGCAGCCACGTCAGTCCCAAGGGCTATAGGCCGATAAGCCTCATCTCCTTTTTTCTCAAGACGCTAAAATAGCTGCTGGACCTATTCATCAAAAACGATGTGGGCAGATTACTGTCAACCAACCAGCATGCATACATAAAAGGGAAATCAGTGGAGACGGCGCTACATTCGTTAGTAGCCACCGTTGAGAGAGCCCTGCACAACAAGGAATATGCGCTCGGAGTCTTTGTAGACATATTCGGGATATTCAACAACTTAAGCACAACTTTTGGATATGAAATCTACTTAGTTGCACACGGGTACAATCAGATTGGGGCACCGCTTCCATGGTGAAAGGAGCGCACAGAGGTACGCCGCAAGGCGGACTCCTACCGCCCCTCCTATGGAATCTAGTGGTCGACGACCTAATCAAAAGGTTCGAAAGGAAGGCCCCGAAGATAAAAGCCTATGCTGCCGACATAAGCATAATTATCAAGGGAGTCTGTCCATCGACCCTTAGTTCGATCATGGAATCAACACTCAGGGAGATATGAGAATGGACGGAAAAGGTAGGACTCAATATCAATGCGGATAAGGCGGACCTCATTCTCTTCATTAAGAGCTACAATGTACCGCCATGGAGCCCCCCCAAAAATAAAAAAAAACAAGTCAAATACCGTGGCACTACTGGACAGCAAGCTGGCATGGAAACCCATTGTACTAGAGAGGGTGAAGAAGGCCACCATTGCGCTAAATGCATCCAGGAAGATGCTCAGCAGCATATGGGGTCTCTCGCCCGCTCTAATGCACTGGGTGTACATATCGGTGGTGCGTCCGACACTGTACACTGTACACTGAACACTGTACCTATACAGTTCTACATTTATTTTTCGCATTTCCCACTATATCTAAAGATCGTTTTTATGGCAGCTATTTGGTATACTCGTCCGAAGTTCATAAAATTAAAACAGAAATTCTAGAATACTATTAAAGACAAACTTGAAAACTTCTGACTAAAATTATAATATCCTGTAAGGGTATAAAAAATTGTTTTTTTCTTAAATTTGGTGTGGCGGAGAGGATCACCGGCTGACTGTCCCCAAAACAAGTTATTTATTGAAGAAAGAGAGTGAGGTTTGGTTTAAATTAATAGTAGTGGCTGATGAATCTATGGGCTGCAACTTTGCACTGGGTAGACACCATATTGATGCGTACGACATAAGGATTGATTTACCAGCGCTGAAAATGGTAACAGTAGAGAAAATTCAACCGATGGCGAGAGAAAACAGGAGTAAAAGTAAGCCAGCACAGAAGGTCAAAAGAATGTTGGCTGACGTATGACAAAAATCGATCCAGTGAACTGCTATCCAACTTCTGCTTCTGCCCAGCGCTGAATCACATCAGACTTCGCCACTTTGGTGCCTACCAGATGGAGTCACTGGGAAGTATAGGAAAACTGAAAGTATCGGCAATCCTAGGTTTCCTTACTGACTCTGGTTGGTACTGATAGTGATCAGGACCACCAACAACAAACAGAGGGAGTGGAACAAAAGGAGCTTAGCTCTAATTGGAGGCCCTAGTATCGGGCCTCAGGACTGTAACCTACGTACCATATATGTATGTTATATTTACAGTTTTACATTCACAGTTTTGCATTTTTCCCCTATATCTAAAGATCGTTTGTATGGCACCGATTTTCATCATATTTAACACAAAATTGTAGAATATTATAAAATGGCTATATCTCAAATTTAATGAAAATCTGTTAAAAACTGGGTTATAATTTTATTGTATATCTATATATATATAAATGCTCTGTTCGTGTCTACATCCTTCATAGACTTGAAAATTTAAGAACCTCTCACTATCACCTTTTCGCGTTTCCCCGTGCCCCTACTGCTGCGCCCTCTACAGGCAGCCAGCTGAATCAAAGCATTTCCTGTCAAACATTCAAAACATATTGAAAGAAGAAATTGGAGATACAAATTTTATTTTTTTGTTTAGGTTCAGTAAGAAACGAAGTCATGCCACCAAAGAAGTCGAGATTGGGTCGTCGTATTCGCAATACAGAAGCAAAAAGACGTAAGATTACGAATATGACTGACGAAGGACGGGCCTCCATCCGAGAGACTGAGCGGCTGCGCGATGAACTTTTACTCATACAGGTTAATGGTTAGGAGGACCGATTGCAATCATATATTGAAATGTCGTCAGTTGTTTCATTAGTCCATTGTCGATATGTATGCAAAAATTGAAACAGAACGTTTGCTGTTCCTCCGATTGACTCAGAAGAAACTTCGGTCCGAGGAATATATCCATTTGCGGGATGCTGTGATGAATGACCGTAATACAACCAACGTTGGAAAGCTCACGATTTTGCCATCCTTCCATTTTGCCATATGTTCGTTGCTACGGCCGTCCAGACTTATTTATCACCTTCACATGCAATCCAGCTTGGGACGAGATAGTACAGCTGTTATTTCCTGGACAATCATATAGGGATAGGCATGACATCACAGCCCGTGTTTTCAGACAAAAGCTCAAGTCACTGATGGATTTCATTGTGAAACATGAAGTTTTTGGATCTGTGCGGTGCTGGATGTATTCAGTAGAATGGCAGAAGAGAGGATTGCCGCATGCGCACATACTGATTTGGCTGTATGATAAAATTACTCCAGACGAAATTGACAATGTGATATGCGCTGAGATTCCACGGGCAGAGGTTGATACAGATTTGCATGCAGTTGTCATCAAGAACATGCCCATGTGGTACCCTCAACCGAAGTTCACCATGCATGGTAGACGGGAAGTGTTCCAAGCGATATCCTCGAGCATTTACAGCCAACACCGTAACAGGGGACGATGGATATCCTCTGTATAGGAGAAGGTCAAATGAAGATGGAGGGACTTCGGCAACTTTAAGCTTAGGTGAATTAAGCTAAGGTTAATCCTTAGGAGAAATTTAGGCAAAATTTAAGTTAAAAAAAGGTTAGGTACAATCTGAGGGAGAATTGTTTAGGTACTAGTTTAGGCGAAAAATGTTTAGGTACAAGTTTAAATGAGAATACCTTGGGTAAGCTTATGTGAAATCAACTCAGGTACAATCTTAGGTAAGCAGAATTTCCAATACCAGGTGGAAACAATTTAGGTTCAATTTGGAATGCAAATATTGTACATACAAGTATAGGAACCTTAAATGCAAAGAATTAAGTTGATGTACAAACATTGTAGGGAAAAAAATTTTACGCACAAACAAATTAGTTGAAGTTAGGTTTAAAAAATAAGGAAATGATACAAAGAATTATGTTAGGACATGAGAATGAAGAAACAGAATGAAGACCACAGATACCAAAAATAAGATATGAAATTAATATATTTAGAAAGCGCAAATCTGTTTAGCTGTGCTCCTCGGAGGCAGTCGTATAATGAAAACATAACGTTCCAGACAATACTGATTTCCCACATAGTATGTCCGTGTGAAACAGTTTGAATTTTTGTGAGACTCCGATTCCAACAAAAAAAACATCTCCATCCTCTATCCGATAAAAGCTGATCGAACAGCTATGGCTCGTCCAAAACTTAAACAAATCAGCTTAAAGTGGCTTCAGCGTAATAAGTTTCCAACTATTTTGGGCAGTTCAACAACAGAAATCATGCAGATTGGGGCAGATGATGTTGGCACTATATTAAAAAGATATTGGAAGTTCTCGAATGATTATTCTCTAACAAAGAGGAAATACTCCGAAGAGTGTGCATAGTTGTAGAGGTTCACAAGGATGTTAGAGGCAAAATAAAGTTCAAAAAGGAGTTGTATATTAAATAGTAGCCATTCGAAAAAACATCGACGAGATTCTTTGGGATCTTTGGCGTCTTCCATATTTCACTCTTTCTTTGACATCTAACAAGACTATGAATTTGGAGTTTCACCGAAGAACTATCGCCTAAAGATCGGCAAAACAAGTCCATCAAACTCGGATTCCATACAACGGATGGAGAAAAAAAACTAGAGACTTCGGCACGGCAAAACGTTATGGACCATCCGTTCAACGAATTGAGGAAGGCAGGTGGATCTCTGTGGGAAAAACCTATTAACTTATATATTTTGTTTGAAGGCCAGGAGGCCAAGTTTTGGCAGTCGAGTTAGTAATAAGCTATGGTGGAAACATTGAAATATTAGAACGCTCTCTCTCAAGGGGTAACCTAGAGGCTAAACCAAGCGCCGAGTAGATTTGCAAAAACAAAGACAAAATAATTTTAAAAATATCTTAGTAAATATCGTCAATATATATATGAATAAAAAAATTTGCGGTAGTATTTATGTCTACCTAATATCTAAAAGTTTGTCACTTTAATGTTAGAATTTAAACATATTTAAGAATTACCAATACAATGCAAATATCGGTTGCGATATTTTTTATTAGCCAAACTAAGCTTATTAAATAAAAAAAGTTGGTTGTATATTCTTATGCTTATATTTTTATACACGATAAAAAGTAAAATATCATTAAAGCAGTCATTTTTTCTTGTTTGTTAAAAAATAATAATAATGTTTCGAAGTGCAAAATCCAAACGAAAAATGTTTGAAATTTCTTTAAAATTCCTAAAAATTTGTCTTCTTTATGTCAGCAATTAGATATTTCTTCACCATCGAGAGTGCCAGCGACGTTTTCTAATTTTCTGGACAAGTTCATCTTGCGACAATTAATATCGCTTTCTAGAGCTTCCATTATCTAAAAAAAAATAAAATATGACAATTTCTGAAATATTAAAAAAGAAATCATACAAAATCGTTTACCTGGCTCTTATATTTAGTTATATAAATGTACAGCTCCTTTAAAGCCGAAATTGTATCAAATTCATCGTTTTGCCGCACGGATAATTGCTGCATAGCTGTGCTCATTTCTTGATCGCTTATTTGTGGTAGTCGCGCGACGTCGCGATAAAAGTCCTTGACCATTATTCTGTAGTTTGGAATATCCTGTAAATGTTATAATCAAATGGAGGTTTTGGGGCGTTTATAATATGTTTTTTAAGACTGGTATATTCTTAAATAGAATCAGCATTGAGTCAAAAGAAGCTTTCGTCGCTTATATCATGCACTCATAAAACTTGTCTGTTTATTAACTTTGACGTTCCGACGTTTAGAGGTATATTCTTCATCAGCATCAACAGTCGAGTCGATCTAGCCATGACCATCCGTCCTACTTCTTCTCTCTGTTTACTTATCTGAGTAAAAATGTGCTGATAGTTTTCTTCTTATCTAAATTAAGATATAACTCGAAACAAAGGCAGATCGGACCACTACTTATATTATTATATATTTATTATAACTTAGGTGGCATAGAAAACTAATAGTAATATTGGAATAAAATATGTCGTAATTATACACATGCAGGGTATTATCATTTTAGTAAACGAGTCAGTGAAAGAGTCATTTCCGACCGTTTAAGATATAACAGCCGAGTCGATCTAGCCAAGTCCGTCTCTCCGACTGTTCCACCTAAACAAGTCTTTCAGTTTGGACGCTTTTTGAATGAAACATCGATCAACTTCTAAACACTCTCATTACTAAATAAGGCGGAAGAGATCCGACAACTATATCGGACGACTATATCAAAAAGCTTCCATACAAACGATCGTTAGATCTATAGAAAAATATGTTGAAAATTTCATTTTTTCTATGGTAGCTACATATACAGTCGTCTGTTTTGGCTCGTTCCCACTTATATACAAGTGAGAATATAAAAAGATTAACTGCAAAGTTTCTTTGAGAAAGCTTTAAAACTGAGGCTAGCTTCCGCAGAAACGGACAGACTCAACTCGACTGTTGATGCTGATCAAGAATATATATACTTTATATGGTCGGAGATGATTCCTTCACTGCATTGCAAACTTCCGATTGAAATTATAATACCCTACAAGGGTATTTTTAATAAAATTAAAAATTATAACTTTTTTAGTTTTCAACAGATTTCTATTAAATTTGAGATATAGCCATTTTATATATTCCACAATTTTGTGTAAAATTTTATAAAAATCGAACGATTATATCATACAGGTGCCATGCCAACGATCGTTATATATAGGGGGAATATGCAAAACTGTGAATATAAAACTGTAATTATAATATGTATAGGTGAATGAAATGAAAACAGGCATTACTGCATTCTTTTTGAACATATATCATATATATATAATTTATATTATATTGATTCCTAGTCATCGAATTTTTATCTGCAAGGGTATATAAGCTTTGGCGAAGTTAGCTTCCTTTCTTGTTTAACGTTATATTTCTTTACAATAAGAAAAAAAAGAAAATTTAATTTAAAATACCGCAAAAATTCTGTTTTCTCCATAACCATTATCATCAGCTTAAATCACTTGATCACAAATGTTCTAAATTTGAGGTTAGGCAATATACAAAATTTATAAAAATCCATTCAAATAAACTGGCTATAAACGGTTAACCGTATATGCAATTTAATTATAACAAATAATGATTGAATATTAAAAGCCATATATGACTTTGTATGCGGTAGGGGTTAAGTAGTGTTATTTAATTGCTTATTATTATGAATTATATTGTATGTATTTTTAATTTGCATTATGTATTTGTTCTATATCTGTACTTACTTTTGCAAAAAGCAACTTATTAGAAGGGGAATCCTTCCCCAGTCGATGCTCCGAAGTTGAACAGGCGTCCATAAATGTTTGCGCTATCACACTTAAGCAAGAGTCAACGCTAAACGTTTTATTAACGTCAAATATAAAATCGGGGTTCTTAATAAAATTAACCCAAAACCGTAATGGTAAACAATTCGACTTCCAAGCATGAACAATATCGGTATCGGCGATATCATGACGTCGCGCCGCTTCATCTAATAAATCAAAAAGCCATTTAACTGCTGGGGGTAACTCTTCGTTAACTGTTAAAATAATTGCAAAAAAGTCATCGACGAATTTCTGAATCGTTCCCTTTGTGGCTAATAGACGTGTCAAGTATACCTCCGGTATCGTTTTATTAATTCGATCATTGCAATTATTAATGCATTGCGACGATTGTAAGGTTTGTGAAGCTCCTCCGCCATTACCGGATATAGCAGAGTTTTTAATATTCATATAGTGGTCTGGTACAACCGGCTTTATTAGATGGTAAAGCCTGGGCTGTTGTAAGCCCGATTCTATATCGTTATTAATTATAATATGGCTTTGTGAGTTATTTAAAAAATAATCTGAAATTAGAAAGAATATTTAAATACTTTAACACTTAATTAAAATAAAAGTGTAGAGACTTCAGATTTAGTACTTACAATTATGATATGGTGCTGTGTGCTGGTTTTTACTATACGGTATGTGGTAATTATCATTTTGCCTCGCTATTAAAGACATTACAGCCGACTCTTTAACGCCATAATGAGCTAAAGTGTTGAGTCTCTTCCAGCCATTAATGGTTTTTGTAGTCAAGTCCTCATCCTGCAGTGTGAGGTGACCGCCACGTCCGTGTCTCCATTCCAAATCCACTTCGTGTACCGAAGGTCGCATAGAAAAGGGAGTATTTTTAAAAATGGCATCTAGAATTTTCAGTTTAACCTGGGAAATTGTATCCCAATCGTTGACGCGACACTGAACCTTCTCGTCGAGATCATCTTGAAGAATGTGTAATATAACTACCGAATGTGTAACCTGTTCGTGGAGAAGTCTTTCTTCTGAGAGCGAATAACGAGCATCGTTGGTTACAGCATCAACTAGACCCTTTTCGATTTGATGCTTGATAGCCTTAAATAGTAAAAATAAGTTCGACCCCGCATACTCCTTGAGATAATCGTACATGCATATCGCCAGATAGTTAGTCAACATTTTTTCAACGACACTTTCCGTGCGACGCAGCATTAGTTGTGGATGCTTGCCCGCCAATGATTTGTCAATTAAGCGTAATAATAATGATTTTAAAATCTCCGTGGCATATTCCATTTTGTTCATTAAAACGACCATTAGTAGGGAAGCCACATTTACCCGGTCACGTATGGAAAAAGACGAACGCTGAGATTCCAATGTTTCGATAAAAATTAGTAAAAAATATTTGTTACCAATCAATTGTTCAAACTGCATCATGGCAATATCATAATTAGTATGATGGGAGCTTCCGTTTGCTCCTCGGAACTTTGGCGAGTTTAATATGGGATGATCGGAAACGCCAGGAAAGAAGACTTTCATAATATAATTGACATGATCGAGCGTGGGTATCCCCGAACTCTCCAAGTCGGCCGTTAAGTCAGTCATGTCCGTTTGTAGCTCGGCAAATGCCTGCTTACACTCGGAACGCACATTGCTCTCTAATGTTATCATTTGAATTTGTATTCGTTTATATTCCCGTTCGGCTTGTGTTGATTTTCTTCGAAATATGATTAAAACGGTAACCAGAATGATAACAAGGATAGTCACAGTCAGCATAACTATAAATATAGCGTGCGAGTACACATAGGGTTTACTCAAGTCGTACTTCAAATAACCAATTACAAAACGCAGGTTACTGCCAACTTTGACCACAACTAAAGGAAGATCTGTTGATTGTTCAATACCATTTTCATCTGTGGCTAAGGGTTGACTCTCTGGTGGAATGCATAATAATTGTGTTAAAGCCAAGCTGGTAATATTACATTGAGCTGTACCAATAGTCACATTTACATCGTATTCATCGGCTGCCAGATTCAATAGTTCTCCTTCAATAACCAAACTGTCGCCTTTATATAGCTTAATACCTTCATCGTTCGCAAATGGAAAATATTTCGGATCCGCTAAATACACAATCGTACTTCTTATATCATGAAAATATTTGTTCAAATCGCGAACTAATTTCACATTATCCATGACAAAGCTTAGTTGTAAGTTCAATTGGGTTTCATGGACCTTAACAAAGGTCGTCATATCCATATTATTATTATTGTTCCTATTGCTCAAATAGCTTCCTGTTCCTCCTGATGTTGTATAGATGTTCAAGTCGTCCTTAAAGTGTCGCTTTTTTCTATTTGTTTCGGTTGAAGAGTTTCTATAATCTGTGTCCATTTCCAATCCGTTTCTACTGTATTTAAATGTTTGAAACTTATGATTAACCGGCGGTGATGGACATTCCATTTGATTTGAGTTAATAACTCTACATGCCGTCTTGTTCACTTTTTCATTATCAAAGAAAACCTCCAATTCCGGCTTTTGTATGGAATCTAGATAAATCCCATGGACAGTCAGAGCCCGACCGCCGCTAACAAAACTCCGTAAGGGTTTAATTTGCATAATCCGAGGATCCTGTGTATAGTTAAAGATGGAACAAGGCTGCGGTGGAGGTATACGAAATGGATAAGAACCGAAATGTAATCGATTTTTATTCGTAATATTATTATGACATTCCAAAGTTCGATTAGCGCCATCGATAATTAAACGAAGACTGCGTATCGGTTCGGGCTGCGTCGCCTCTGAAGTTGTACAACTAACTTGGGAAGATGATGCCTGGGTAATGTTTATAAAACATTCGTATTCATCGAGAAAAGCTCGCATCATTGAGCCGATATTTAGAAACTTTCCAATCAAAGATAATTGCGTTCCACCCGATCTTGGGCCAATTGTTGGATATAATCCAGTTAGTTGTATATTTTTAAAATGAAATTGTACACTTGATTCGGTGTAGCCGGCATCGTTTATTACTTTTATAGGCGCTGACATTTCATGGAGCGCGGCTCCCGTACGACATTCGATCTTTACTGATATTTGATAGTTAACCAGTTCGCAAGGCACTGAACCTATCGATATTTTTCCTCTGACATCTTCTTCGCGAATCCCTAGGTTACTGCCTTCGATGGTTACCAGAGTGCCGCCCTCGATGGGTCCCGATAAGGGTTTTATAATATCGATTCGAGGCAAGGGACAATCGTTCGGAATTACTTTTGAATTAATAATAGATCTATTTTCTCCACTGCATGTCTCATTATAAACACATGCATTGCCACACCACGAGCATTGGTATTTTTGATCACGCGTCACACACAAGCTGCAATCGGCGTGATCACGATGTGATCCAAGGACATCGCATTTGTACAGTGTAATCATTGCAGTATCCACATAATGCTGAAAATTCCATGTAACGACGACCTTTGCCTGGTACTCATACGTATTTCTTTCGTAAAAGTAAGGGGTTTTCTCACAAACTACAATTCGATTAGATTCTATGTGGGCGGGAAGTAGCATTTGAGCCGCTTCAATATGAACAGTGCATAGAAATCCTGCATGTGCGCTTTTTGGTTTTGGTAAATTTTCAACCTCAAGCCGTATTTCCATGGGAACACGCACTGGCAATAGTATCTCTTGACGATTCTGTTTTAAATGTGGACATTGTCCTACAGAACTTATGGCATTTTCAATATTTCGACATTGTTGAGACTTCTGGTGAACGCATTTATTATCAAAAATACACCAATTGCAGCCCCAAGAGCTTTGAACGCATTCTTGGCAGTTTCCATGATGTGAGCAGTCAAAGAAAGCAAAAGATCTAGAGACAAAGTCCTTGTTGGTCTCCGAACTTCTAACAGATAATGGTACGAGGACATGATCGGTATTACTGGGTATTATGGGTCTCTGATCAAGGGGAGGTGTTGCACAGTTAAGACCTGCACCATTTTCTAGTATTTCAGCATCAATGGGCGTGGAATTGCCAAAAACGCAACGATATTTTGCATTAAAAGGCTCCGGCAAAGTTCGTATTATCAAATGCAAGTTTGTCAGCTCACTAATGGGTATCTTTTCGGGTATTATCGATTCGAAGTCTATACATTGCTGGCCACTTCCCAGAGATAGCCACCGCGAAGCGGAAGTATCACGTTTGCATGTTGAACGCACCGTACAACGTTTCTCCAACGAACACCAACCACAAAAAGGATCTCGGGATTCTAAGCAACTTGAACAGTTGCTGTACACCGAACAGTGTTCTATTCTCAACTTGGTAATCTTTCGCACAGATAAAACATATAAAAAATCCTTTTTAGGCGACATCATAGTATTGGGTAATATACGGTTACCGGCATCTACCACAATTTCCTCATATTCGCCGGGGTTTTGACCAGACAACAATACTTTCTTAATAACACCAACGTCTGTGCCAAGAAAGGCCAACGAATGCTGCTGATCCGTTGTTGAAGTGGCCGTCACAGAGGTAACCGAAACATTGTCGAAATGAAAAAGGGCATGCGTTGTTATCGGTGATACACCACTTATCTTGAGTCCGACAGAACAGAAATTATAGATATTACCAAGAGAACCGACAATAGGACATCTGCCATCATTAATTGTCCCCGATATATAGCCCAAGTTTCGATCCTTTATGGTGCCATTAAAGCATAAATGAATATTCTCAATAAACATATCCTCAATATCCTTTATGCTATATATACACATGGCCGATTGGTTTTCTGCCTGGTCACTTATCTCTTTTGAAGGTGAAAATACCGTAACTAGAACGTGATCATCCTTTTTGATGCCCATTTGCTGAGCTAGCTTTTGGCTCGCCGGCGTTACTTTAGCATCGCGTACTATATTATAATCGATATTACTATCGGTTGCAGTGCATTGTAGTGTTATTTCCGTATAACTATCATAATTGGGATCGGTAATACAGATGCGTGCCAAGCGGGTTACATAACCCGCTTCGTCTGCCAAATGGGATTTTTTTTGTACGATTATAAAGTATGCATAATCGGAAGAGTTGAACCCGTAGACATAGTCGACAAGAAAATGATCACGATACTTGAC
Organism: Drosophila serrata; assembly: GCF_035046125.1. Classification (NCBI taxonomy): domain Eukaryota; kingdom Metazoa; phylum Arthropoda; class Insecta; order Diptera; family Drosophilidae; genus Drosophila; species Drosophila serrata. The sequence goes on from NW_028257058.1 coordinate 825,504, forward strand.
GTCAATATTGATAATCGATTGCTGAATTGAAAATTCTGCGTAGTTTAAATCATTAAGGCGACGAGAAGAAATGGCCGGGACATCATGACGATAATCCCCAACATTGGTGAAGGTTGTGCCCACATATAAAATATCTTCTTCCTTCCAGGAATATCGGGCGGGACCCACAAATGCATAGGTAGAGGCATTTTCGTCATTGGCGGCCAAGGGAATGGCAATAAATTGTGCGGCTGCTGGAAATCTTGGAAGGCTATAAATCTCACAAGAACCTATAAAAAGATAGGAGATTTTCAGTAAATAAGAATTAAATATAACAAATGCAAGGGTATATTAAATGACTATAAATATTTTTATTTACCTTGTCGAGTGCTACCACAAGAAATAAGAATTCCATCATGGGCATAGCTCACAACCAATATTTTATTATAAGTGTTTACCAGCGTTGTTTCAATATCCTCGTTACACCCGCCAGCATGGCACTGCGGTGAATCATTCAAAGGTCCTGTTACTGCCTCCGCGAGCACACGAAGGTTTTCATTAAGTTTTAATATCTTATTTGTGGCGCCCGCAAATAAAACATTGTTCATTAAATCGTAAGTAAGATGTGTAAAATAGTTTTTCGATTGTGAGTCTGCGGCATTTTCTACATTATTTGTACGATTTCCTCCAAGTAAGTTCGAAGAAGTAATAGGGGCCATTAAAGGCAGGTTAAATTGTGCTACAATATCGTTTGTTAAGAACGGAGGGTTGGGTTGCGGCGGCGGCATTTGTTTGCATCGCACCGAGTGTTGTCGCCAATCAAGCAAGTGGATAATGCCGAAGCCATAAATGAAAATTATTAAATCTGCACACATTACATATTTTCGTAGCATTTTTAACACACAATTGGCAAAACTTTTGCGATTTTGCATTTAGTTTAGAGTAAAAACATACTCTTTCACATTTTATACAATAACATAATCACTCCGTATTAAACACAAACGCTGTATTTATTTTATGAGTGTTTATCCGATGCACATAAGTAGCTTTATTAACTTAGTACTTTGAAATTAACATAGTTCATTGGAATTATTCAAATGTTATGGATTTTTAATGAAATAAATGTGGTTTTTAGATTTCTATATCGACAAATATGTATACTTATTTCCATAGTGTTTGGAAATTGCAACACTAATATTGTAGTGTGGCCAGATTTAATTTGAATGTTAAGAACAAAATCGTAGACCACACCGTAATAGGTTCCTCTCACAGAAATCCATCTGCCTTCCTCCATCCATTAAGGGATGGTTTATAAGGTTTTGCGTTTCCAAAATTTTTTCATTTTGTTCTCCATGTTCTCATTTTGTTTTGCCGATTGGCAATAGTTTTTTGATGCATTTCTGAATTCTTCTTCTTGTTTGTGAAAATTTAACAATTCGCTACGAAAATTTAAACAGAGACAGCAATGAAACAGTGTTTTACGGTATATTCTAGCCCTAAATTGTGTCAAATGGCTGCTATTTACTAAAGACCTCGAATTTATTCCTTATTTTGAATCGATTTTCTGGGCCTGTACAACAATGCAAACTCTTGGGGGCATTTGCTCTTTGTTAAAGAAAAATCAAAATCAACCAAATCCTAGTCAACTAATTTATTTTAATATAGTGCCAACGTAATCTGCCCCAATTTGCATGTTTTCTGTTGTTGGCGACTTATTACGCTGAAGCCATTAAGTTTTGTTGTTGTTTAACTTTTGGATGAGCCATAGCTGTTCGATCAGCGTTTATCGGATAGAGATGTAGCTCAGTTAAGAGTTTCACATCTCCAAGCAGTAGTTTAATTAGTAATAACTGACTTCAGCTGTGTTTTGTAATTAAATTTAATAATCTACTATATAAAACTAAGTAAAATGACTATTTAACTCCAGAACGTAAGAACCAAGCCTCCGTGAGGCTTACAGCAAGGAAAATTCAGGAAATCCATCTCTGATATATAGCATGTACTACAAACCAATATTTTAAGTAATCGATTCTTAGCCTTTCAATTTGCAACAAAAAAATTTTTATTCAATTTCAACAGCAGACATTTGTCTTGTGGTAAGTTCAACTGTGTTAATTATGTGGATCGTGCATTTGAGGTTAAATTCATCACTCTCTCCATAGTCCAAAATGCCTAAAGAACGGCGTGCGAACAACAAGTGTATTCCCAGAACTTATGCGAAAAAGACAAAATATAATAAGAGAAAATGTCCTATTGAGACAACGCGTAAGCACACGATCATCTTTGGCATTCCAATATGATCCCACTGCGAACTACAGTGATGATGAAAATTTAGATATTGGACCAATGACGCTGGATATGCCCATGTTGCAATGCGTTATATATATCATTTGCGCGGATGTAGGGTGCTAACACAAATTGAACCGCATCAATTTCCACAAAGATATTCGTCGATGGTGAATCAGCTGAATGTGCGGTGCAATATACAGGGAACACATCAAGAGACGAATTATTGAACAGGTGCAAGCGTGAAAATATACGATAATAATGCAGTAGTAAATATGTTTAAAACAGCATTGGAATGAATGCCATCGGATACGCTCAACTTTGTCACAAGAGTGGATTGTACCCCAACAGGTAAACAAGTGCGGAGATTTAATGCACCCACAATTAATGATGTTGCTGCAAATATATTTGGCGATCCAAATAAATCGCGAGTCATTTTCGTTCAGCGAAGACGCAATATCATGCATGGTGCAATCCTGCAATATCCAATAATTTATTGGAAAGGTCAAGACAGATACGACGTCAAGTTGAAGATGGTCGATTCAATTTCAGGTACAACATTTACAAATTAAGTATTGCTATTATTGCTATTATTGGTTTCAATTAACAATTCATTTAGTTTTGCATTTTCATGCGTATCAATGAATAAAAATCTAAGCGCAATGAATTACTATGCATATCGACTGATGATTCGTACACATGAGGAGAATGTCATTCTGAAGTACCTTTTGCTGTACCAGCAATTCGCTGTCGACATGTACATATGTAAGACCTAACGTTTAGCGTTCATCCGATGCAATCAGGCTAAGCTACGATAAGAGGACTGTAACTATATTCACTTGCGTGCTATTCATTCAGATGGGGTTGTTCAGAATATTTGACGTCTGACGATTCTCCTTTTATCTTATATCTAAAGACGCTATGACGTACGTGCGAAATTATGGAACTCCGGATCACATGCAACCCATAGTGGACGGAAATTTAACATGAGATGGAAACGGGCCGAAAACCGTAAGATACCCATGACCTAATCGCCGGAATGTTTCAGCAAAAGCTCAAGGTTACGATGTATGTGCTTACTAAGTATCGAGTTTTAGATGACACAAGTTATTATATGTTCTCGATGGAATGGTAGAAGCGTGGTCTACCGCAAGGTTATATCCTAACATCATATCATATTCACTTCATATCAGCTGAAATTCCAGTTCCAGTCACTTATCCCCATCTTCACGACATTGTGACGACACAGATGGTGAATGGACCGTGCGGTGGATAAAATCCATAATCGCCATGCATGTCTGATGGAAAGTGGCCAAAACGATATCCGCGTTGTTGATATTGCAACGACTTTGCAACGGTACTTGACTTTCGGTAAAATAGAGTTATGCCGAATTTGATTGAAGCAACCATTATTAATGGAAAGTACGCGGGTAAAAATGTATGTATTCCTCGAACACCAATGATTCTGACTGATCTTCCGTTTGACTTCAAACGATTGCAATTTCCAGTACGCCTTGTATTCGCAATGACAATTAACAAGTCGCAAAAACATTTTTTTCAAATGGTTATACATTGCGTGTTAACAAGTTGGGAATTCATCCTCTTTGTTTGTGTTAACGTCAGACCAAAAATCATAATAAGTTGTCTTCCAAAGAGCCCTTCAATAAAACGGATAAAATTGTCGGACACCTTTAATGCTTTTTGTAATCGAAATGAATTCAATATGCAGTCGTGAAATAAAATAAAAGTTTTTCCATTCAAAAATAAAACAAAACAATGTATGTTCTTCATCTTTTAATTGCCAAACGAAATGTTGCATAAAATGAAGCTATCTGGTGGCGAAACGGAGTTCGCCGGGTTTGCTAGTATAATATGAAGATAAATTCGAACGGATTAAATATATGGAATTGAAAGGCAAGCATCCGAAGGCGTTACACCCGACTCCTCCCACTGACAGATTATTCTCATATTCTCATTTCAAGCACCTTTTGTGAATTCATATTATGGGCCTTGTCATTCCGCCATTTATTAATTCCAATTTCCATTTCTTTCGGTTTCTTTTTTTGTTCCGGCAACGCTTAACATTTTTCGCTCGAAACATTGATTTTATGTTATGTTATTATTTAAACAATATCGATAATTAATATTTGATAATTGTCAAAATTTATGTTGTATTTTTTTTATATAATATATATGTATGTGTATATAATAATTTAATTAACTTTTTTACCAATTAAATATTATATATAAAAATGTATTGAAACGTAAAAAATCGTGTGTTATGTAAGTTAACACAAAAATCCACACATTTCATTTTATTTCCACTAATGATCTAAATGTTAAAGAGTTGAGAATTGTTGCTTTCAAAACCAAATCCAAACATCGATAGACAGTTTCGATTTTTTGCCAACACCGTTACAACTTAGCTCTGCATTTGCAGATATTTATCTGACTATGCCGAAATGATTGAAATTGAGTGATCTTGGATAAATTTATGTAAATGTATATTAAAACAAGCAACGGCTACACAAGTAATATAACCTATTTGTATCTGATAACAGTTCTTTTTATCAAGCAGCACAAAATCGGGTACATGTTCATGTTTTTACATACATATATATATATATGTGTACATGAATATGTGTGTGACCAAGTGAAATGTTCAACATCTACTTACATTTAAAAACGGTAAACAAGCGTTTATTTTATTTGTATAAATTTATACCATATTATTATTAGTAACCTCTTTCTAGATTACAAATGGATCTGACATTGGATAATTACTTTTCTCATCTTAATTCCCTGTCTGTTAAAATTGCTTGTGATATAAATGGAGTTAAATCAACGTATGACAGAGAAACTTGGCGTTCATTAACTTTGAAAAATCAAGAAAACGTACTGAACAGTTATTTTATAAAACCAGATGTACAAAATAAGTACAATAACAAATCGATTGCGAAAAAAGCTTCTCAAGTAAAGACTAACTTGGTTTATTCATATAACGGTCAGGATTTGCATACTTATGGTTATCAAAATATTGGTATGAAAATGTTGCATGATGAAACCCATGCTGGGGAGTGCAGGGATGAACATTCGTTTCCATTTAGTTATCGCACTAAATCTCAAATAAATATTCCATCTATAGAATCTATTAGAGCGGCAAGCACACTAACTGATGTCTCAAAATCCGTACAATCGATTCAATCTGAAGCTCTTAACAATACTACGAATCTATCTATTATAAATAATACCAAAACTCATTATAAGAGGGATGATTATCAAATTAAAAACAGTGTTGGACAACACGATAATGATAAGGAAAGTAATGAAACATCACAGTTACTATTAAAACGTCTTGGAACAAAAAAAAACATTTTGGGTGATTTCTCTGATAGTGATCCCGAATTTAAAGAAGGTAGCGGCCAGGAGGAGCGGGATAAACTTTTATCTCCGGCTCTACATATACCGCAAGGTTTTGACTTTCTTAATAATTGGTAAAACTAACAACTTATTCCTAATTCAAACATTTTTAAAATATAAAATTGTAATATCTTAAATAAATAAATAACAATACAGTGCGAAAATGCTTATTACAGGTTGGTAACTTCATATACATAACAGGACGTTGAAGTTTTTTATAGCCTTATCCTTTGCAATTGTATCTTGAAAACCAATCTGTTATGGTCAAAGCCGAACAGAAAAATATATAACATTTACAAGGAAAATCATATAGGTTCTTATATATATTTATGTATATAACAATTTGCCCTTTTAAAATCGTTGCTTTAATTACACTGTTCATCAGTTTTTTTGGCGGACAACCGCGAGCCATTGCACATTATGGTTGAGCCAGCTGAGCTGTTAATTATGCGGAGGAGTTCCTGGCACATCAAGCGAGTTCAAAAATTCCGTCGCATAGTTGTATTGAGAATTCATCAGAAGAGGCGTCATTTTGTAAAATGACTCTCATGTAGTGAAAATTGACTTCACTGCTTGACTTGACGCCACAGAGGACCATTTCAGGCAAGCATTAACCTCATAGGCAGCCGTAGATTTCGGGATGACAGGTAGTGTTTGACGAAAATCTGCGGTGAGCAATTTCAAAACCCCACCAAATAATCTTGAATCACCTCTATAATCCTTTCTAGATTAGGCTACTGCTCCAAAAGCTCGTTTATGCGCCATCATTCATCCCAAATTTGAATTTACATTCTGTCATTAATTTTGATGTCGCCGAATTTTTGTGCAGCAGCATCTTCAATGCGGAATGTGCAGTTCGACTACCTTCCAACAATGTGGCTGCAATTTCAGAACAGCCAGCGCTATATGTGATCTTGACCGAATAGTTGACAGAATCAGAGCGATTAAAATCTTAATTTATAGGTTGTCTTATAAAATTTCGTCAATTCTGAGGTAGCGTTTTTGAAAGGGTGAACCTGTGCATGTTGGGTCTGATTATTACGAATATTCATTTGCCAATTTGCAGCACGTGTACGCCGTCCAATTTTAGGTCATATAATAGCAAGCATTATTAAAAAAAAACTCACAAAGATCACTTGGGTAATTTTGCGCTTACGTTAACAGTGAGTTGTCAACATCTGTTGAGGCTCTGATTAATTTTCAAAAACAGATTTTCTTGAAAAGTTTAAACAATTGCAAAAAATGTCATCCAAATCGGTTTAGCCGTTCTCAACTGCCTATGTGAAAAACTATGATTTTATATTTTTATTTTATCCCGCAAACACCAAGTGATTGGCCTTGCGACTTGTTAGGAATACATACATACATACATTTTTACCCGCGTACTTTCCATTAATAATGGTTGCTTCAATCAAATTCGGCATAATTCTTTTACCGAAAGTCAAGTACCGTTGCAAAGTCGTGGTGGATTCAAATTACGCAATATCAGCAACTAACGGTCGCGGATATCGTTTTGTGCACTTTCCATCAGTTATGCAAGGCGATAATGGATTTAATGCACCATCTGTGTCGTTACAATGTCGTGAAGATGGGGATCAGTGACTGGAACTGGAATTTCAGCTGATATGATGGATAACATCATTGAATGAAATTTGTTCAGCAACTAAATTAGGATATGAGCATGCGGTAGTCCACGCTTCTAACATTCCACCGAGTACACATAATAACTTGTGTCACCTAAAACTCGATACTTAGTAATCCAACCATAGTAACCTAGAGTTTTTGCTGAAATATTCCAGCGATTATGTCATGGCTATCTTGCCATTTTTGGCCCGTTTCCAACTCACGTTCAATTTCCGTCCACTATGGATTGCATGTGATCCGGAGTTCCATAATTTCGCACGTACGTCATAGCGTCTTTAGATATAAGATAAAAGGAGAATCGTCAGACATCAAATATTCTGAACAACCCCATCTGAATGAATAGCACGCAAGTGAATATAGTCACAGTCCTCTTATCGTAGCTTAGCCTGATTGCATCGGATGAACGCTAAACGTTAGGTCTTACATACATACATGCCGACAGCGAATTGCTGGAACGGCAAACGGTACTTCAGAATGACATTCTCCTCATGTGTACAAATCATCATACGATACGCATAGTAATTCATTGCGCTTAGATTTAGTCGTTGATACGCCTGAAAATGCACATGTTCACCTGTTGGGGTACAATACACTCTTATGACAAAATTGTGCGTATCCGATGGCATTCATTCCAGTGCTGTTTTACTACTTATTTACTACTGCATTATTAGCGTATTTTTTCACGCTTGCAACTGTTCAATAATTCGTCTCTTTAACTGTTGTGTTCCCTGGCCCGGATTTTGGCCAAAACAATTGCATTATAAAGAGGATAGATTAAGCTATCTTTTCTCAAAATTTTATGACTTTCTTTTCAATGGGTACGAAATAACAGCTAAACAAAGTGGATATTTGCGTTTAATTTTTTCATTCTATTGGCAAAAATAAAAATTTCCTGCCCCTATGCGGGCAGCTATAGTCACATCGAAATGCTTTTAATGTAACTAGTAGAACCCAAAATTAAAATTTATTTTAGAAACAAATTTAAAAAGAACCCATTTTTCACAAGTTGTGATTTAAAACTTAGGGTACCTCCTCCGATCAAATTGAAAAAAAATTTAATTTAAATTTGAATATTTCGCTTTTACGTATAAGCTGTCCCAAATTCGCACTCTGATGTTTTTTATACCAAAATCAAATTTTTAAACTAATATTATTAAAAAAAATTGTTATAAAACTGCCTAAAGGCAGGCAAGAAATAAAATATACAAGCATTGACAAGCAAAAGTACAATTTAAAAAATTTGTGGCATACTTTTAGTGCCACACTATACAAGCATCTATAAAAATGATTTTTTTTGCTGAAAACTTTTAAAAATTATTGATTTAAAAACTTTTTTTTTTGTTTTTGTTTTAATAGAGACCATATTGGAAGTAAAAAACAAAAACTGCGGTAGATTGCTTCAAAGCTGTTCATGTAATTGAGAGAAATTTGAAATGAAAGGGCTTAAAACTGAAAAACTACTGCATTTAATGCAACAAATATATTTTTTTCTAATAAATATTATCTAAATATTTATTTCTGTAAAGTGAGATACAAATCGAATTGCTAGTTTTTTTTTTTAATGAAAAACAAAAAAAAAAGGAAATATTTTTCTTCCTTAAAAAAATATATTTTCTTTTACTAATTTCTGAACACATAAAATTCAATGTTTTGAAAATGTGCATGCAATATTTCAAGTTTCAAGTTGCAGAATTTTGGCCAAAATATGAACTTTCTGGCCCATAGTGCAGTGGTTTATGATCACTTAATATTGCAAATGGTCTGCCAAATAGGTATGACCCGAAATATTTTGTTGCCCAAACTATTGTTAATATTTCTTTCTCGATAGAAGCGTAGTTTATCTCATATTCGTTCCGAGTTCGGCAGCCGAAACAAACACGCTTGTGATTTTGTAACATTAATTATTTTTTGTAATTACTCGCATCAGTTGTCAGAGAGAAATGTTTTCAAAAGTCAGGGCAGATTATACCTTTAATACCTTTATACTTTAATTTTTCAAATGACTCGACGTAATTTTTGCATTTTACGTTTATTTCTGCTCATTTCTTTAACTTAAGGGTCATATTAACCATGATACAATTATAAAAGGTAGTTCCATAGCAATGAGTGCGAGTGACAGGGGCTCAACCTAGTAAGTGCGAGCTTTAAGTTTCCTTTTGTAATAAAACGAGTAGAACATTTTTATACCCTTGCAGGGTATTATAATTTCAGTCAGAAGCTTGCAACGCAGTGAAGGAGGCACCTCCGACTATATAAAGTATATATATTCTTGATCAGGATCAACAGCCGAGTCGATCTAGCCATGTCCGTCTGTCCGTCTGTCCGTCTGTCCGTCTGTCCGTTTCTAAGCAAACTAGTCTCTCAGTTTTGAAGCTATCTGAATGAAACTTTGTAGTTAGCCTTCTATATACTCTCACTCGTATATATGTCGGAACGGGCCGGATCGGACGACTATATCCTATAGCTGCCATAGGAACGATCGGAAAATTTTTACAAAAAAAATGTTAACTTTTTCAGTTTTCAATAGAATTGGTTCAAATTTGAGATATAGCCATTTTACTATACTCTACAATTTTGTATGAAATTAATACAATTAAATTTATAACTTTTTCAGTTTTCAGCTGATTTTCAAATCATTTTCAAATTTGAGGTATAGCCATTTTATTTAAGTCTTAAATTTTGTGTCAAATTTCATGAAAATCGGACGACTGTATCATATAGGTGCCATACAAACGATCGTTTGATGTTGAGGAAAAATGCAAATCAGTGAATGTAAAATTGCAAATATAATATGTATAGGTGAATGAAATGAAAGCAGGTATTCATTGTTTTTTAACACAAATATATATAATTTATATTGTATGGATTTCTATTCATGGAAGTTCTATCTGCAAGGGTATATAAACTTCGGCGTGCCAAAGTTAGTTTCCTTTCTTGTTTTTTTATAATTTAATTTTTAACAGTTTGGAGTTGGAAATGAGCCGTTGTTTTTGTTTTTGCGTGGCGAGCCTTTTGTTTAAATGCTTAATCCTAAAGTATATGCCCGTTTTAAAATAGATCAATTAAGTAGTGAAGCAAAATTACATGTTGCATGAGGGTTAATGTTTGAAAAAAAATTGTGCGCACACAACCTTTCACTACGCCAAACGAAGACGCACTGAAGCAAACCCCAACCCCTTTGACTGCCGAAGAGACTTCCTTCGTAATTGTATCGTGGGTTTAACTACCTTGGCAAAGTCTTTAGTCCCGAAAATGATTTTTTTAGCTTAGGAGTCTTAGGTAACGGAAAGTTGGTTATAGCGATAGTTTTTTTTGGTTTGGTTTTGGCTTTATACCATTAGTAGTGACAATATGTCCAAGGAATTCTGTTTCTTTCTACATGAAGTCAAATTTGTCTAACTGTAGGATACAGATGTATGGCCGTTTGGTTTAAAATACGATTTTCGCAATGAAAACTTCGTCCATTTGAATAGTGAAATATTGGCATCTACCTATTTTGTCTAATATTTCATCCATTCTGGGAATCGGCAATTTATCATTGACATTAATTTAATTGAGATCCCTGTTATCATCTACTTTTCTGAATTTCGGTTTCACCCAAATTGGTGAACAATACGGGGATTTCGATTGTCGAACTAAGTCGTTTAATATCCTTTATTTGTTTGTTAATCTCGCGGTCAACGCTTCGAGGATATTTGTATAGTTTACGAAAAAACGGATCTTCAAGATGAGTCTCGATGACATCTTCAATTGTACTGGTAAAGGTCAAATTTTTGCCTTATTTGTACTGAAGGTCTTAATATTCATAAAGGACCTCTAGGATGCTCTATTCTGAACTCGCTGCATGCGCGTGTTTCGTTGTAAATTGCGATGCTGACTATTTCGTCGTCAAACGGACTTGGGATCAATGTGCTTAGCATTTTTGTCCTCATTGTCATTGCTTTAGGTGTAAGGCATTCTGCAGGTGCGGTCTTTTCCTTCTTTAGTTTGAGAGTGAGGCACTCTTTCGGTGCGGTCTTCTCCTTTTGTTTCGGGTCAAGGCATTTTGTACCAGAAGAAGAATGATTTTGGTTTTGATTTGGTAAATTTTGAGGTTTAGTGTTAGTATGTGTTCAGACGAACACTAATATATAGATATAAGATTGTTGTGCTCCGATAATATTTGTTTAAATGCAGCGAGAGTCATATATGTACATATTTTATCGAATATTTGACGTGGGTGCACGCTGTACATGTAACCTAAGTACACTCCACTTAAAATAAGTCCCTTAGCGGGGGATCGTAAATAAGGTCCATGCCACTCCAGACGTCCTCGACACAACTGGGACTATTTAGTTAGGCCTCTGCATAGGTCATATATCGAGAATAAGTAGCCTATATAAACCGGAGCTGCGTCGACATAAAATTAGTTTCTTACAAAAACTCGACAAGGGAAGGTCTTTTTATTTGGAAGGCTTTTCAGTATGATTAGGTGTGGCGCAATAAGAACTAGAATTATAATATATTTGTTATTATAAAATCCTTGGTTATTCTATTGGGTTTTATTTCCCTCATTTTTATGTTTGTGCCGTTTAAATCTTTGTGAATATTGGTCTTCCGGGTTTGAGTCATAAAGATAGTGGCTTATTTAAATTTTGGAATCGCGTCAATATCAATAATAACAACTATTTAACTCGTTGTAGGGCGCTGTTCTCACAGGACCCAAAACAGTTTTATAATTTTATACACTAAACGAAAGCCTAAAACATATCCCTCCTCGCTTTCATTTGAAAATACTACCGCAAATAATAATCAGGCAATAGCCGACCTATTTTCGAGGATTTTTAAAAAACGTATTTAAACTATTTGGATTAAAATCAGGCTTATTCATACGTCATGACAAAATCGAACTTAATTTTCAGTCCTAGCTTTATCGAAAGCTCTTTTGTTTTAGATCTTCATAGTGTCAAGCCAGTTCACTCGCCAGGTCCCTACGGTATTCAGGTATTGTCCCGACGCCCTGTGCTATGTAATCTATACTGATTTTAGTAAAACATTTGACTTTGTTTACCATTCTCTCCTCGTTAAGAAACTCGATTAAATGGAATTCCCAGTTGATCTTAGTTGGATCTTAAGACAGGACGCAAAAGTTCTTTTTTTAAGAATAATTTATATAATGTTCTAAGGGTTTCTTCTGACGCTCCGCAAGGGAGCTATTTAGGTACCTTATTGTTTACATTATTTATATGACCTGCCCAAAGTCTTGACTAACTCCAGAGTACTTATGCACGGTGATGATATCAAGCTTTGCGTGCAATACAAGTACGTCGCATGCTGGCCGGATTTACAAACTCAATCGATCAATTTCTATATATTTTATTAGCTTTAAGCGTTCTTAAATTAATTCCTATTCTTAGCGTCATGTTTAAACAATTTAAGGTACAAACTCGTTACTAAAAACACCAAATAAAACACCAGTACAGTGTAACAGTCGTACAAAGCCTTTGGCGAAAAGACGTAATAGATGAAGAGGTGGTAGCGAAAGCCAACTATCAGGCAGATGTAGAAGGCCGCCGGCAGCATGATGAGTGCAGCGTAGAGCGAAGCTATAGCGAGTCAGCGGCGATATAGTAGGGTGGCTGTACCTGCATGATTCCCACGCTACGCAGATCCGAGCATAAAGTGTGGACAATCAAATAGAGGAATGCGTGTATCTCCGCACAGTACGTGTTTAGGGTGACGAAGAGGCCTACGATGACGGGGTTGTAACTGGTCTGACTTATGTATCCTGGTGTCAGGTCAATAGTGGACAGGCTGTTCGAGTTGCCCTGATAAAAGAAAAACATTATGGCCAAGAACATCGTCATGATGATCTTGTAGACGTGCACCAAGCGCACCGAAAACTTTCGAGCACTGGTCGCAAAGACATCGCACAGCTTGTAGGTTTGCTGCAAGGCCACAAGAAGGACGGAAAGCAGTAGGATGTTTTGCACCTTTTGCAGCAGGGCAGCCAACAGCAGGGAGCTGGTCAGGTTCGTCTGAAGCAGTTGAAGCAACACGCTTCTCGTGCCCAAGGTCGGATTGGTTTGAGGCAAGGCTTCCCGATAGCCCAGCCCTAGAACCAGTGCCAGGCAGCACCAGAAGATCACAAACGTGGGCACCAATAATTTGGAGGCCAGATACGGTGCCAGTTCGATGAAGTGCACCTGGCCATTGGGCCCACGAAAGCAATAGACCATACACAAAGTCGCTCCACTGGCCACCGACTGCATCCAGCTTGCGCTGTGGTGAGGCAGGCGCGCCCACAACAGCTACAGTGAGAATATCATAATGGTGCTCCGGATGGCCTGCAGCCGGTGGATGTAGCGCATAAGGGTGAGCATCAGCATCACAAACAACTTCCTCGTCTGCCAATAGACAGCGTGGGTATCTCCACGGTCAGTAGCACGGAGAGAGTAGGAGCCAGGTCTTTTTGATTGTAGGTCTTTAAGCTGGATAGGGCCTTGCTGCAGTTCTCTGAGTAGAGGTATAGTGGTATCAAAGTTTCTGCCAGCGTATTGCCGCCATGACCCCCGCCATCGGCCATGCCATGATCACCAGTTAGCATGAGCAGATAGTTGGGAAGGTTCTTATGCTCCAGTATCTTCTGCACCGCGGCAATCCTTGAGCTGGCATTTCCTTCCATATGATCAATGTGGTCCAGTCCTAGATATTGCAAAGTCAGCAGCGACCAGTCACTCTTGTCCAGTTCGGATTCCAGTACTTAAGTCACATTTCTATCGCATATCGTAGAAATCGTTGACAAAAAACGAATCGCTGTTTTCCGTACGTCGCGTAAACTCGCTGGGAAAAAGATTTACCCAGGTGTTGTCAGCGGCGAATATGCCGTCATCGTCGATATGTCCACATGAAGGGTGAGCCTTTCACAGGCCCTGGCATGTGCCACCGGCATGGACGTTGCATCCGGAAAGTCGTTTCAAAGTGCGTCGATCAGGAACAGTATAAAGGAATCGTAGGCAGGTGGCTCTAATTTTACGCCGTGCAATGTGGTGGGCTGGCCCTCGGCTGCTGTGCTGTCCTTCTCCGCCGCCAAATAGGACGCCGAAAAGAAGCCGATCAAAAAGAGCACGGCTCCGAGGAGAAACAGGGTAGGAATGCCGAGGGTGTACCCCAGGCGACTCTTGTGCTGCTCCATACTTTTATTTTCATTTCTTTGAGCGCTCCTGCTCCACCAGCAACAACCAGTGTCAAACGGAATAAACGAATTAAACGGATCTTAATAATTTCCAAAAATGTTGCCGCGTAAACTCATAAAACTTAAACGACTTTAAATGCAAGCTTATGACATTTTCTCGTGTCGGTCCAAAGCTTGCAACTCACACGCTGAATTGCTGCTATTTAGAAGAATTAATTCAGTTGATGATTAGGGCGTCCGCCTATATCAAGTGAAGTAACTTTATCGATCATAATTCGTCCATAGTGAATAAAGCCAGGGGTATGCTTGGATTTATTAAACGGTGGTCGGAGGAATTCAAGGACCCCTTTGTTACTAAACCCGTATATTTTTTCTTAATCTTTAGATGCAAACCAAAGATTACCTTCCTATTTTAGTAGACTCCTTATTAACTTACCATCCTCAGGGTTTGTCTATCTATCTTAACCTTTATCTATAACCTCGTTCATGGTGACGTGAAACTGAGTCAGCTCGATTTCCACGTACCAAGTAGAAATACTAGATCCTATATAGCATGAACCTTTTAGAGTGCAAATTACGATGATTGCAAACACTTCACAAACTAAAAACTTTAATTCAAACACAGCACGCTGGTAGTTCATTTCCTCGTACTCTTTTTCTATATTTCCTATCTCGCCTACTTACACTTAACCCAAAAGGCACGTGCCTGGTGTCATACAGACCACTTGTATTTACTGACCGTAGTGCATCAACGTCCATTAATAAAGGAGGTAATAGTTAATCGCGGTAAAATCTTTACTGAAATCAGAATAAATAATATAGAAGCCCTTTATATTAAAAATAAACAATAGTTTAAAAAAAACTAAAAAAGCACGTTTTTATAAATAACCGAACTAAAAAGAAGAAAATAATTTATAATTACAAACAAAATTATTAAATTCAGAGCAATAGTATATAATTATAAAAAAGATCACTAAATTCAGAGTTAAAAGCGTGGTTTCTATGGCAGCCGTATTATATATTCTCCCGATTTTCATAAAATTAAAGCCGAAATTCTAGAGTAATATAAAGTGGTTATATATCATTCAGATAGTTTCAAAACTGAGAGACTAGTTTGCGTAGAAACAGACTGACTCGCCTGTTGATGCTGACCAAGAAGATATAATTACTTTAAATGGTTGGAAGTGACTTAGTCACTGTGTTGCAAACTTCTATATTTGTATATTTATAATACCCTAATCAAATCCGCTACTCAATCCCCTAGGCCATACCCCATGCTGAGTAATGGGCGGCGATTGACGGAGATTCTAAAAATAAGTGTGTTTGAAAGGACTAACATGATAGCAAAAATAAAACTTGAAATAATAAAGTATTATATGTAACATTTTAAATTGTCTGCAAATATAACGCACAACTAATTGGGCTCTATGCATGCATCGAACACATTCGACTTTATATTTCTTACTTGTTTGTTTAATTGTGCATTTAGTAATTGCTTTATTTAATAACTTTATTGTATTAATATGCAATAATAATAAATAAGATCAAGCTTTGTGATGTAGCCAACTTACATTTTCAGGCTTAAACCATGGGTATACATATTTTAAATGTTATGTTGATTTTAATTACATAATTATTTTCCAATACATTTTATACCCTTGCAGATTTTAGTTAAAAGGTTACAACGCAGTGATTGAGTCATTTCCAACCATATTAAATCTATATATTCTTGATCGGCATCAACAGCTGAGTCGATTTATGTTATAACTTTTTCCATTTTTCAACATATTCTCATCCAATTTAAGATAAAGCCGTTTTGTATTATTTCAGAATTTTATCTTTAATTTTTCGAAAATCGGACTGCAATATGATATGGCTTAAAAAATATCGTTAAATGTACAGCAAAATTCCAAACGGTAAATATAATATAATACAACTGTAATGGATGTAGGCATTACTTTGTTTCCATTATTATATCTGTATACTATAATGATATGTATATTATGAGTTGCAATCTGCAAGGGTACAAAAATCCGGCGTGCCGAAGTTTACGAAACAATAATTTGAAATACGAATATCAACTTTATAGGGTCTGGGGTACTATCCATGCTAGTGCATGGACAAAGCGTATGGTGATACCTTGCGACTTGTCTTTAAAGTCGGAAAGCATGATACATGTATGTATATATTTTCAATAGTGATTAACACAAACATCCAGAATATTATCTAAAATATCATCGTTCCTACTGTACTCCCCGCTATTTTGGAGATAGTGAAACTGGTCATCCAGACTGTCTATTAAGGGTCGAAAGTTTGAATAATCATAATTAACAGTTATGTTGCAAGATTCCTGAATATTGTCTCCTTCGGTAAGTGATGTAGGTTCCACTATGCCATTGAATGTAGAAGAAAAAACCTGTTGATAAAACACATATGTAATATATATATATAAGTATATATCTTAACCTTACCATATTGGCTGTGTCTCTTTTCTCAGAGATTAAACTATAGAGGCTCTTTTCGCCTTCGCCATAGCGTATTTTTTTTGTTTCCTTATCATATATGGTGTATAACGAAACTTGTTCTTCAGATTGAGCAATATTTTGCATCTGTGTATTTGGTTCTATTATTTTCTGGCATTTTTTTATATTAGGATCCTTAACAGTCTGTTTACATAGTTTTCTGTTACGAATGCGCTTTCTTTCACATTTCTTGGGATCAACTCCCAACTCCCAGTATCCGCCTTTCCCTTTCTTTTCTTCGCGTTTCCTATTGCGGAAGCAGTGGTGAAGTGACAAGTTATGTCTAATAGAATTCTGAAAATAACAATTATAAAATGATATCTGTGATTGCAACATTAGTATTCTGAAATCGGTAATCACTTACATTCCATTTCTTGCGAACTCGGAAAAATGCAAACTTAGACTCAATCCACGAGCAAATCTCTTGCAATGTTACGCGTCCATTTTTTAACATAGCCATGCCAATAATATGAGAATAATTAAATGGCGGTTTTTCGGTAACATCTGTTTCATATTTGGGGGCTAACTTTTCATATTCTGTTAAATCACTGTTTAGATAAATTTTTAATTTTAAAAATCAATTAAGGATTGTAGAAATTATTGATACTGTATTGGTTTTTTATTAATAGATATTTGAAAGTTACGAAAGATTGCGAGAAAAAAATATTTTATTTAATAATTCAGACAAATATACCAGAAAAATAAATAACACAAATAAATAAAAAATTATAGATATTATTGATATTTTAAAGTTAAATGGGTTATTATTCGACATTTAGAATTCCAAATATCAAAATAAAATAACGACAATTTATACTAATTTCTAAGTTTAAAAATAGTAGGTACCAAAGTCCAAGATAATTCCGATAAGATAATAACCGCGAAATTATTGTGGATATATGACATTCGACTCTACTTTGCAATATGTAGTTTTAATAGTCAAATCGTTTTTATTGCCTTATTATACCCTTGCAGGGTATTATAATTTCAGTCAGAAGTTTACAACGCAGTGAGGGAGGCACCTCCGACCATATAAAGTATATATTCTTGATCAGCATCAACAGTCGAGTCGATCTAGCCATGTCCGTTTATCCGTCCGTGTGTCCGTCCATCTGTCCGTCTTTGTAGTTAGTCTTTTATATACTCTCACTCGTATATATGTATGTCGGAACGGGCCGGATCGGACGACTGTATCATATAGGAATGATCGGAAAATTTTGACAAAAAAAAAATTATAACATTTTCAGTTTTCAGCAGAATTTTTTTAAAATTTAAAACAAGCCATTTTATATTAATCTACAATTTTGTGTAAAATTTTATGAAAATCGAACTACTATATCATATAGCTTCCCTAGGAACGATCGAGAAATTAATACAATGAAAAATGTTACCTTCTTTTTTTTAACAGATTTTTATCAAATTTAAGATATAGCCATTTCATATTATTCTACAATTTTGTGTACAATTTTATTTAAACCAGACGACTACTTCATACAGGTGCCTTACAAACGATCGTCATCGAAGTTCTAAGTTCAAGGGTATATAAATTTCGGCGTGCCGAAGTTAGCTTCTTTTCTTGTTTTTTATAACATATTTGTAATTATAATAAATAAATAATAATTCATACACTTACCGCTTAATTTTGTTGAGAAATATCTCATAGCGTTCAGATGGCGATGGTCGTTTTGGTATTGTTTTTTGCGATTTAGTAACACATTTTGTTAGCAATGCCGGTTTCGTTTGGTTTGTTCGAATATTTG
Source organism: Drosophila serrata (assembly GCF_035046125.1). Classification (NCBI taxonomy): domain Eukaryota; kingdom Metazoa; phylum Arthropoda; class Insecta; order Diptera; family Drosophilidae; genus Drosophila; species Drosophila serrata. The sequence goes on from NW_028257058.1 coordinate 844,289, forward strand.
AGTTGTGGCTTTCAGAGGTGGCTTTGAAATGTTCTTCTGTGTGTGAATCAATAATGGTTTTTGCCCACGTCAAGTTTTGATTCCTTAAGAGCCAATTTAGATTGGTCAGCTCGCGCTCTTCGTCGGATTCATCCAACTCATGCAAAGCTATGTTGTCCCTATGGAATGACGACGATCGTGTTGGATGAGAACTATCGCTTCTTTCATTCATTGCCATTTCTGTATATATGAAAAATGGGGAATTATGTTAAAGTTCCCACAATCTTTAACTGTCTGCAATTATCTGTAAATTAATCATATCTATTTTTATTCTTTTTCTGTCAATTTGTTCAAATAGCAAATGATTTGAGTTCTTTACACACGTCTTTAAATGTATTAAATATTAATTATACTTTAAATTGGTGGTTTTAGAGACCCTAACAAGCAAGCACTCCCTCTTTAAAAACAGGTTAAAATTTATATAGTTTACATTATAGGAATGTCAATCACATCTGACCCGAATTTTGAGTTGTGATTTTTACGATTTATCGTGTACATAATACGCACATAAATGAAAATCGAAACCTAGAACTACGTAATATCCGATATTAAGTAATAGCAGGACACCTGCGTTCTAAGCCATTTTGTTTAAAGTTATGTAACCAGAGAATTGTAACGGAATAAGGAAAGCTAAAACTACAAAAAAATTCAAAATATATATTTTAAAAATATATATTATAACACTTAACACTTGTAAAGACTAATTTCGTATTATTAAATATCTTTAAAACATGTACAGGTGCAATTTATGAACGTTTTAAATCAATACTTTATGTAGTTCCTTGTTAAATTAATTTCTGCGTTTTTTAGTAATTAACTCTTTTTTTGCTTGCAAACTGCACTACTCCGAAGTTGCTGCACCTGTGCCCTTGTTCAAATTGGTAAAGCAACCCTCTTTTTCCTACTAAAGTGACAAAACGTTAGTGGCTTACGGCCGTATAGGGACGATTGAAACTAACTGAGGTCAGAAGGTGGACTTAGACTTGCGGTCACTTTATGCAAGTACATGTAGTATAATTTCATATATACCCCTTACTGGTTGGTTGCCTTAGTTCTTACCCTTATTTTTATTAAACAATCGCACTAGGAAAACTTCCACGAATATATATATCTAGGGTGTTGGGCATTAACAACCCTATTTTACCATACACACTTAATTGCCCCTGCGCTGGACATATGGACGTAACACTACAACGGCAACTTGTCATCGGATTCTTTCACCACGAATATGTATGTACAGTTGCGGTAAAAACATTGGTATTCTTGGTATTATTACTATTATGATATTATTATAATTTGTTTATAAGTTAAAAGGAGATACATTTTGGATTGGGTGGCGTTATTTTTTATTATCTCAATCAGTATAAAGTGATAATGGCGCAATAAAACGTATATATAAACGTTAAACATTACTTATAATAATCATTTATAATGAAATTGATTAATTAATTAATACTATTTAATTACTAAATTAATTAACACTATTTTTGAGCTACTATATTGAACGTAGCTGTATATATTTGTTATTCTCCTTATCCTTATACTGTACGCTTGCTCAGTTACATATGTACATATGTATGTACATACCAGGCCGGAAAATAATGTCAAATCCAAATAAAAAACTTAGAAGTAGAACGGTTCTGTAGCATATATGTACATATCTGTTGTTTATTAAAAATAAATGATATAGTTACTTTTAAAAGAAATTTTAAATTTAACTCTTTTGCCTGAAAACATAAAATAATGGCTTTCGTTCTACCAAATCTGTTTATTGAACAATATTGTTTTTACAGAATTATGAAGTTATTCCCGGGAAAAATGTGGTGAAAAATTATGAAACCTCGTACGTCCGCGACCGGTACCTAATTCAATAAACATAATTCCTTCTGAATTTACTACCCTTCAAAAATATTTGATAGGTTCTGGAATATTTGGTTTCAATTCGCCGATTTTAGCATGCTATATTCGAACTACACTGAAAATAAAAACATTGCTAAACATGGAGAGTAAAACCGAACACCACCGCGGATATGCTTAAATATATATATGTACATACATATGTGTGTGTGTGAATATATATACCCTTCAGTACCATTCCTTAAGGATTCAGGTCTGAATCAGGTTGGATTGGAGAAGCCTCCATCCTGAAGCTTTCACACAAGGACTACACGAGGGGTTTACCGGGAATCATAAAGGAATCCTTCAGGAATTCGTCGTGAATTTCGTCACGAATGCCCCCCTGAATCAAAAGGGAATTTCGAAATGGATTCTGAACAGAACTATTCAGGAATTTGAGACGAAATCAGTCAGTAATCGTAGGGGAATTTATAGTAGAATCAGATAGATTCTCAAACGAATGCCAGGCGGAATCACCAAGGAATCGTAGGGGAATTTAGAGTAGAATCATATAGGATTCCCAGAGGAAAACCTGTAGAAGATCCGCGGAACCCGCCGCCCCATAGTAAATATATGGCGCAATTTATAATTTATTTTTTTTATGTATTTATTTATTTAAAATAACTTTATATTTTGTTCAATGATTACCACAATTTTTCTTAGCACAACTTCTTGCATTTCCCCTAAACGTATGTTCCTACCGGCTGTTCCCGCGCCAAATGGACAACATTTTTCATATATATGTATACGTACCAATTAAACAATAATTCGGGAAATATAATGGCTTTTCCGTTCAAACCGTCTAGGTTAAAAAAAACCAGGTTCAAAAACAGTTCTGCAAATAAATTTATTTACTGAATATACCTTACCTTTTAATAAAATCCAGGTTCAAAAACAATTCTGGAAATTTCCATTTTGACTGAATTTATTATTGCAAATTACTGTAGTGTAGCAACTTATGCAATAGTGAGCGGAGGAGTTCATTGGATTATTACAAAAGTGTAAGAAGTGAAGAAGTAACAAGTGGCAGGGAGTTTAGTTAGTGTTTAATAAATTTTCCTTCTTGGTAGGTCCGAGGGATGAATCCTTTTAAGTCTCCGCCTTGCCCGCCGAGACGCAAGTCTCCTGGCTAGAATGTTTGGGTGAGACATGAGCTTATTTTTGTAATGTTCGGCTTGTTCATTGATAATATCCCCTAACAAGGGAACTTTAAGGTCCCTCGCTAGGTCAGTGTTCCGAATAAACCACTCAGCACCAGTAATTCTCCTCAGGAACTTGCTTTGGAAGACCCGGATGTAACTCAGATTAGATTTGGCCGCTATGCCATAAACTTGAATCCCATATCTCCAAGTAGGGGCAAGTATGGACTTGTATATCTGTACCTTATTCGCCAGACTCAGGTGATTATTTGCCTTTAGGAGCCAGTACAGCCTTCTGGCTTTATCCTCCAATGAACGCCTAACTAACCTTGTATGCTTGGCGAAGGTTAATCTAGTGTCCAGGGTGACCCCCAGGTATTTATAATCTCTGACCTGCTCAAGAAGCTCTCCATGCAGGAACAGTCCAGGGCACGACTCCTTTCTGAGGGAGTGCGTCACTACAGCACACTTTGCCGGATTAATTGAAATGTTCCAGCGACAGGCCCAATTCTCAAACCTTTTGAGGTATAGCTGAAGCATATCAGTGGCGTCATAGATACAGTTGGATCTGGAGAGGACAGCAGTATCGTCAGCAAATGTGGCCAGCATAGAATTATGATCATGTCCCGTGGACTTCGGCATGTCATGAGTGAACAAGCTGTACAGCGTCGGTCCCAGCACGCTTCCTTGGGGAACTCCAGCCTTTATCGGCCTTAGAGAGGATAGGGTACCGTCCTGAACCACTTTGAATGTCCTTTCAGAGAGGAAGCTTCTAACCATTTCGAACAGTTGTGGGTTTAGTAATGGCTTGAGTTTATAGAGTAGCCCTGGATGCCACACCCTATCAAAAGCCTGCTGTATGTCCAGGTAGGCAGCCACCACGTATTGTTTAGAGTGAAACCCCTCGAGTATATACTCGAATATATACTACTACGAATATATACTACAACACGGTGCAGCTGTTCAGGGGTGCCATGCCTAAGTCTGAACCCAAACTGAAATTTGGGAAGAGCGTTCATTGCCAACTGAGACTGACGTAATCTTCTAAGGATGCATCTTTCCAGCAGCTTACCAAATGTGGAAAGGAGGCTAATAGGCCGATAACTGTTTAGGTCCTCGGGTGGTTTCCCAGGTTTAAGGATCATTACAATCCGAGCACTCTTCCAAGCCTTTGGGAAGTAGCTCAACCTCAGGGAAGCATTGAAGATGAGTATAAGGTATAGCAGTGCTCTAAGAGGTAGCGTTCGTGCAATACGATTATCAATTTGGTCATCTCCAGGGGCTTTCTTGACATTTAACTTTTTTATGTCCTCCTTAACCTCCTGCACAGTTATAGGTGGCACCGGAAGCTCCATTTGGTGTGTAATCGCAAGCTTGTCAGCCACAATCTGTTGTCTCCGGACAGAGGCTGTTCCGAAGGGAGTAAATCTATCTTCTAGACTTTGAGCAAAAGCTTCAACTCTGTCTTGTGTTGATCTTGTCCATGTACCATCCTCTGTTTTGATTGGAAACTTAGGAGTAGCTTGCCTTTTATAGGATCCAGTCAGCTTCCAAAGGGAATAGTTGGAGCTCGCATCAGCTGTCACGGTTTCCAGCATGCGATCCGTAGCTTCAGCCTTGAGTAACGACAATTTTTTACGTACTCTGTTGGAAATCCTCCTGAACAATCTGTTGATTCTCATGTCGGATGTGCGGATGTACTCTCGCCTAAGCCTCTTCTTCAGCAACAGCAATCCCTCAACTTCAGAAGAGAGCACACAATGACGCCTTGCCGTAAGAGAGCCTGGAATCACCGAAGGGGCCGCAACTGCAGCAGCCTCCCCAATCCTAGTAAGAAGGATGTTAATGGCTGAATCCACGTCCTCCTTCGTGTTTAGGGAGGTGGAAAGCTCAAGGGAGTTATCCAGTGAATCTTGGAAGGCGGAGAGACAAAATCCAGGTTTCAGCAGGCTGGATCTAGAGACAATGGTTGTAGGAGCAGACGCAAATGTTGCTACCAGCGGCAAGTGATCAGAGCTAAGATCATGCTCGTTCCTGATGGAAAGCAGGTTACTTGTAATCGATTTGTAGATAAAAAAGTCAATGCAGGACGGGGTGGCCCTAGAATTGGATGGAAAGAATAGAATTTGTGCTGAAGAATTCATAATAGCATCATGTAGAGCGCTCCCTCTACCGTCGGCTCTGTAGCTACCCCAAAGTCGATGTTTTGCGTTGAAGTCCCCGCCTAGGATGAACTTATGGCCCAGTTCTGAAAGGAGGTGATCAAATTCAGCACTAGTCCAACCTAATGAAGGAGGAAGATACGCTGCACCAATCAATAGCTCTCCACTGCTAGATGAGATCATGGCGGTAGTTAGTTGAACTTTCCAATCCCTGACAACATGAAGTTGGTAATAGGAAATTCCTTCCTTGATCAGAATGGCTGAGCCACCTCGGCGAGTATTGCCAGGGTGGTCAGCTCTCAGGCATTCGAATCCTGCAAGAGTAAAGTTGATTCCAGGGTGTAAATAAGTCTCCGCAATTAACATGATGTCAATTTTATGCTGTAGAGTAAATATAAGCAGCTCATTCGCATTTGATGCCAGGCTGCGGGCGTTCCAGAATCCAATGCGGAGATCATTAGTCATAATGGGCACTATATCTGGGAATTGTCAGAGAGGATCCTCCCTGAATCTGGTTCACATTCTGGGCTATTGCTGCCACTGAGAGGGATAGCTGAGCGACCACCCTTTGGAGCTCTTGCATCATTTGGAACAAACTCAACAAGTCAGGAGTGGAGGCAGAAGGAGCAACATGCGCAGAGGAAGGAGCACGGACTCTAGTTCTGGATCTCGCTCTCTTGCCATTACCAAGAAGGTTAGGAAACTCCGTGTTATAGTTGTTTGTATTCCAGTTACGAGGAGACGAGTCCATTTGAGAAATAGGCTTACTACGTTGCCCGATAACATCCGCAAAGGACAGTCCATTGCGGACAGCCAAGGACGGGATAGATTGGTTTTGACATCTAGAACTTGGTTGTCGTGGAGCGGCAAGGTTAATCCCAGATCGACGATTGTTCAGTTTGAGGGAATATACAGGACAAGCTCGATCATAAGCCGCGTGATTACCCAGGCAGTTTACACAAATGAGGTCGTTGGTAGTCTTTGCCAAGCACAGAATAGAACCAGTTGGGTGTTCAAGTGAACATCGTCCACACACGGGCCTCTTTAGACAGTAATTTTTAGTGTGGTCGAAGTCGAAACACCTGAAGCATTGCCTCAGAGTATTATTCTTTCTGGGTACTTCAATTGATACTCGCATTCGGCCAACTCTAGAAATCTTGAAAACGTCCCTGTTGTTGGGAGCTGGAGACAGGTTTAGGAACCATATATTCTGTTTCGGCTGGGCATTGATACTTCCATCAGAGTTGACTCGATGAGGAAGCCTCGACTTCGGATTGTACGCATTGACAACCGAGTGGCCTTGCTTTTTAAACTCTTGGACAATCGTGTCTACAGGAGTTGAGGCAGGTAGATTACGCACCACTATACGGAACGTTTTATCCTCGTCTAGGCAGAAATGGGTATACTCAACATTATGAGCATTAAGCAACTTGAGTATCTGGCGGTGGGTGTTAGAATCCTTTGCGTAAATTCTGACATCCCCAGCAGGAGACAATCGAAATTCAAAATCATCAGATGGGATAATGGGGGAAAGGAAGGCCTCCAAGGCATTAATATCAACGACATCTGGAATTCTAATGGGCCTTGGTTTCTTGATTTTCAATGGGGAATCTGGCTTTGTATTGACCGCATCCTTCACTTCATCGACTTCCACGATGTCATCATCATCAACGCTCATCAGCGAGGCAAACTGATTATGACCAAGTGGAGTATTTGGCTGCTGAGAACGTGATACAGTGGGCAGTTGCGAAGCTATAACATTTTTGAACTGCGGTGCCTGATTTTGCAATCGTCGTCTTTTGGGCTGCACCCGCTGCCAATCAATAGTGCTCGACTTAAAGACATGGTTGATTCCTTTAGTTTTCCATTCGGGAAGGTCAGCGACAGTACTCTGGGAGGATCCAAGGGATTTCTTTGGCTGGGCACGTTTGAGAGCAGCGCTGCGGAGCTCAGCCGCAACGTCAATTGAGCTAGTAGGGGTAGCCGATCGAGAGTTGTCTTCGCGGGTTAACCGTCGAGATAGAGTAGCCTCCTCCTTATTCGAGGGGCCAGCTGTGGGTGGCTTCTGCATAGCAGAAACCACCAAGCCACAGCCGGGCAAGGTATCCTGCTTCGCACAATGAATACTGTTTTCTTTTTAAATTGTTTTGAAGAATTTTCCAAAATGAAATGTAGAAAAATTTAGTTGTAGATTCGATATTTCCGTAGTTTTTTTTTTTTTTTTTTTTTCCGAGCTTAATAAAAACGAGACGTCCCAACTGGTTGACAGTAAAGTCAATGTATACGTACCAATTAAACAATAATTCGGGAAATATAATGGCTTTTCCGTTCAAACCGTCGAGGTTAAAAAAAACCACGTTCAAAAACAGTTCTGCAAATAAATTTATTTACTGAATATACCTTACCTTTTAATAAAATCCAGGTTCAAAAACAATTCTGGAAATGAATTTATTTACTGAATACAAATAAGACACTTACCTTTAAATAATATTTAAAAAATCAATTGCAAAACACTTGTGAATACTTCAGCTGTCATTAGAGCTCCGAAAAAATAGATGTGAACAACGAGACTATGATTTTCTTTTGGTAAATAATATTTAATAATATTTTTCTTCATCTCACATTAATTTCGGAACCGCTGTCCTGAATCACTTCAAAAACAACAAAGTCAGAAAGTCGGATGTAGCCGAACCATAGGTAGATTTTTCATTGCCTACTTTTGTTTCGGAGTTCTCTTGCCGAAACCCATGAGATTTGTTTTTGTTTTTCGAACATGACACCGGGAATCGGACAGGAAAGGAATTTTGGTACTGAAGGGTATATACATTCGTGCATCTTATTGCACTTTTAAATAAATGTTTCTTACCCTGATCAAGAAAATTTACACATTCTTGTTGGTTTAAATAAAAGTGTAATTAGGGCTATTGTTAAAATACTAAAGGTTTTTTTCGAGTGACTGACAATAAATAAAAATTACAATAAGATTTTCGAGATTAAATAGGCTTTTTTATTAATTAACCGAACTTTTTATACGCTGGCAGATCGACCCCGTTGTTGATCCTGATCCAATATATGCTTTCTAGGCTATATTTATTTACATCTAAAATTAGAATTAGAATACTAAAATTAGAATACTTTCCAAGGGTATAATAAATAAAGTTACCTGGTCAGGCTTAAAAAGATGTGTATGAGGCAACATAAACGATGAAGCATTGTCAGTCATTGTTCAGTCACTGTATTCGCATGCTAAAATTAAATTATTTTATATTTAAATAAAAATAGGTGTATTAAATTTGTTTACATTGATATCCGTGGTTGCTTTGGATCCGATGTCTTTTCAGCTAAAAATTAAATATACTAAATGTCAAACAAAAAAGGAAGCTAACTTCCGGACGCCAAAGATTGTATATCTTTGCAAATTACAATTAAATCATTAATAATTTAAAAAATATAAATGATAGACTATTGTGTAAAAACCAATAAAGTAATACCTACTTTCGATAAAATAACCAATGCATACTACACTAACAGTTTTACAGCTATGGTGTTACACTTCAGTTTGCATTTTTCTTTATATTTTATGACAGTTATATGATTTTTATAAAATAAAGACTACACTTATGCCTTATACCCTTGGAGGGTATTAAAATTTCATTCAGAAGTTTGCAACGCAGTGAAGGAGTCACCTCCGACCATATAAAGTATATATATTCTTGACCAGCATCAACAGCCGAGTCGATCTAGTCATGTCCGTGTCTCCGTCCGTCTGTCCGTTTCTACGCAAAGTAGTCTGAACGAAACTTTTCAGTTAGAGTATATTCTCACTCGTATTTATTTCGGAACGGGCCGGATCGGATGACTATATGACTATATGACTGCTATAAGAAGTGTAAGGATTCAGACGCGATGGTAACTCAAGAATGCAGGCGCACGCGATTTTTGCACGGCTGTGCTCGTCGGCTTGGAAGTGGTGGTCTTGCCTTATTGTAGACTGTGCCTATTGCCACCAATATTTATTAATTTTTGCGAGCATCGTCGAAGGGGGAGAAGGGACAATCAATAATCACACACAATCATGGCTATATACAATGAGCTGCAATCCTCAGCTGAGGTTGTGTTCGCCCTCCCTACCTATGGTCATCTGCGCCAACTTAATTTATTTAATTTTCTAATCTTTTAAATAACCTATAAAGTTTTACTTTTTACCACCAGCATGCCCGGTGGAGAGAATAAAATGAGTATTTTTGAAACATTATAATAGTTATTTATTTGGGGCTAACATTTGGATTGCTTATCAAATAAAATTTCGACCACTACTAATATAAACATAAATTGACAATTTTGATACGTAATATTTGGTGAAAATTAAAATCAAAAGTTTTGGCATTAGCCTCTTTTAAGATAAACTTATGTATTTGGGGTGAATTTGAAAAAAAAAACAACGAAAAATTAGCTCAGCAATAAAACCGATTTAATTATTTTTACTTTTTGCCACTTTTCGGCACGTTTGCCCTCGCTAATACATACTTATTGTGTTTCTTATTTCGAGATTTTATGCTCTCATGTACGAAAAAATTGCGGTGGCTAATAACATTTCAGTGAGCCCTTTGAATCGAAATATATTGTTTTTTTGTTTTTATTGCGCTTTTATTAGTTCGGGATGTATTTATCTACTTTTAAAGGGCTTCCAAATATCTGATAAGCTTGAAACGTTGCATACTTCCCAAGGACCGATGACAAGGAAATAATTTGGTAAAAAATGTTCATTATCCTGATTAGGATCGTCAGGTTTGATAAATTCTTTTCTTATAGATTCTCCATAAAGGAGTTTGCTGCTGGACATCTTATGTAGCACTTAATCGTGTAAGAACCTTAGACGGTATTCGCATTGAAGAACTTGATTGCTCAAAGTTAACAGGGAAAACCCCATGCAACAAAGAGGCCCTAAATGAAATAATGAGATTACTATATAGTTCGTAAGATATTTCATAACTACATGTCCGCAAAATGTTATTATTGATAAATCGAACTAAAATACGAAAGATAACTGATAGCTTAGGAAATTAAAAAAACACTCGTTTATAGGTACCCACACTAAAAACAAAACAAAAAAAAAACATGTTTTATCTATAATTAATGTTACAATTATTCCAAGGGCAACTATCTGTAAGGGGAGAAAAAAAACAGGTAATTCGCGCGAGATACTACCGTGCCTCCGGACGCACCCTACGCCTTTAACTCTAAATTTATTTATTTATTTTTTGTATTATCTATTTATTAAGTGAAGAAACAGTACATCTAATTATACCTTAACATCACATTGAACGCAGATGTAAAAACAAACCAAACCTAAATTACATAAAAAGGTTTACATATATGGAAATGGCAGACTTATTGTCTCCTAGTTGTTTTGGCAAAACCTAGTCGTTTAAGACGCCTCAGTGGTCTAGCTGGTAGTAGCAAGTAGCAAGTAAACTGCGGTGTTTCTCCAGTCTTTCACTGTATCTGATTGTGTGTTTTCCAATCTGCTCTTCCACAGTGAGCAAATTTAGGTCTCTATGTAGCGTGGCACCACGCACGTACCAGGGACAGTCTGTTATGCTTCTTAGGATCCGATTTTGCAGCACCTGAATCCTTTCGTAATTTGTTTTGGCTGCAATCCCCCAGATTTGTATACCGTAAAGCCAAATTGGCAGGATACAATTCGCATATACCGCCCTTCTGCATCTAAGTGGCAATTTGATCTTCTATTTACAAGCCAGCGTATTGCTGTGTCCTTAGATTACATTTTTTAACAGTGTTCTTGAGATGTGGGCCAAAGGTGAGGCGTTTGTCCAGGGTAATGCCAAGGTATTTTGCTTGCGACTGCTGCTCTGGAGTAACTCCTTCTAGTTGGATTAGAGGGGTATTAATTATTAGAGTTTTCAGTGTGAAACAGGTGTTCGTTGTTTTCGCCGGATTGATCTTCAGGTTCCATCGTTTGCACCAAGCTGCAATAGCGACAAGATACTCCTGTAGTCCATTGGCTGCTTCTCTGTGACAGCTGGAGTTGAAGATAACTGCGATGTCGTCTGCATAGGTCGCAATTAGTGCTTTGGAGGGGTCTGACATATGTTGACTGCTAGGACTGGGTATATCAGCAGTGCACAACGAATATAGCAACGGTCCAAGCACACTGCCCTGTGGAACTCCTGCTCTCATTCGATAGTTATTCGACAACGTATTTCTAACTTTGACCTTAAACTCTCGATCTTCCAGATAAGATCTTAGAAGTCCATAGTAGGGAGCAGGCAGTAGAGTTTTAATCTTGTGCAATAGGCCAACATGCCATACCTTGTTGAAGGCTTGCTGCATGTCAATAAAAACTGCGTTAGCATATTCCTTGTCATCAAAGGCCTGCAAGATGTGTTGAACCAATCTGTGGACCTGTTCTACTGTGCCGTGTCCTCGCCGAAAGCCAAATCGATGATCTGGCAAGATATGGCGATTTGCAATAAGTCTCTCCCAAAGTTTTGACAGAGAGGGTAAGAGGCTTATTGGGCGGTATGACTCAGGTTCAACCTCTGGCTTACCGGGCTTATGGATCATCAGTATTCTGAATTTAGTGATCTTGTTTATAATTATATACTATTGCTCTGAATTTAATAATATTGTTTGTAATTATAAATTATTTTCTTCTTTTTAGTTCGGTTATTTATAAAACCGTGTTTTTTTAGTTTTTTTAAACTAATATTTTTTTTTAAGAATTGATCCTTTCCTGTCTTCGCAGGGGCAACGTGAAATAAGCGACAAAATATATGCATACTCGCGGTTTTTTTGCTCGTTTTTCACCTTTTTAGTCTGAAAAAAACTGAACTGTTCAGCCCGACTACCAAGATTGAAAAGAAATTGGAGACGCCCCGAATTAAGCGCGAAGTCTCTTACTGACCCTCGACTTTCTTCGGGACACAGCTTTTAACTTTTCCAGTTTTCAACAAATTTTCATCAAATTTAAGATTTAGCCATTTTGTTTTATTCTTCAATTTCTTGAATTTTTATGAAAATCGTACAATTATATCATAAAGCTGCCATAGGAACAATCAATAAATGAATACACTAAAAATTATTACCTTTCAGTTTCAAACAAATTTCCATACAATTTGAGTTATAGCCATTTTATAATATTTTTGAATTTCAGTTTTAATCTTATAAAAATCGGTACTCTATGTCTTATAGCTTCCTTAGAAACTATCTTTAAATGTAGAGGAAATGCAAAACTCTATATGTAAAACTGTAACTGTAGAAAATGTAAATATAACAAGTTAATGTGACTGTAATGATTTGTTTTTTAAATACACAAATAAATATAATTTATATTGTGATAATTATTAAGGATCGAATTGGAATATTATTTAATATTAAATACTAACTTAATTCTGAGACATCAGTTTATTGTATCGTTCTTAAATGTCAGAAGTAAGTACTATTTACTTACTTCATTTTAGATGCATTTGTTGTTGAAAAACCGTCACGAACAACGGTGGTTCCAGTATTCGTCTGTATTCCCAAAGAACTTGTTGAATAATTTTCTTGAGGTCGGCCAGGATTAATTGTGACATCGTGTGTACGTATTACACTTTTCCATGTAATATCTGGCAATGATCTATTAGTACTTTGGTTGTTCTTCAAACGATGATGGTGATGAGAAGAGATATACGGCCAGCAATATTTAGCACGGGGAATCATCAGGGAAATGGAGCGTTCAGTTTGATAGGATTTGTCATGATTCTCAATTGCCTTTCTAATATTAAGAATATCGTACATATTACGTATCGGAATGGTCTCTACTTCATGGCACTTCTGTTTATAAAATTTATGTACAATATAAATCAAATTATTCTGTTAAAAGTTTTTCAAAATGAACATTACCTCCAGAGAAAGCGAGGACCCCTGACTGGATTGACTTGTAGTGTCGTTTCTATGACTTTCCGTTGTTGTTATCATACTAGAATGTAATGTGTTGGCCATAATAAATGCCTTCTTTCTCTTTCTACTAGTGTTTATAAGTAATAAATAAAATAGTAGAAATATAGCCAGTATTGTACCGACAATAATTATAAAGATTACTATAATCTTAATATTAACTTTGCACTTGTGTCCAGCATACCAGGAATGACACATACATTTCACATTTTTTTTTTCTGTAATAATACACTTCCCATGATAATTACAAATATCACATCCAATGGTATTGTCTGAGCAAATTCGGCCGGGATATAGAGCATTATCTGATATATCTATATGACCATTCTTGCAACTACAAGTATAGCTACCAATTAAGTTAAAACAATGGGCATTTATGGAACAGTCGTTAAAGTTTTCGGAAACGCATTCATCGAAATCTAAAAAAAAAAATTATATATATAAATTCTGATATAAAAATATACAATAAATACTTTTATAAAAAACAAATGGTTCATACCTTTAATGTCCAACGAATCAAGTCCATTCTTTGAGGAATACAATCCAGTATTTCCAATACTAAAGTTGCTTTGTCGTAAATATTTTTGAAAAATAGTTTTAAGTCTATTTTCATTACTGTTTTCGGAGAGCTGAAAAATATTGTATTTACATTGAAAATGCAATTTTTTAAGGATTATCGATAAGAAATTATATTTATATTGACACAAATATATCGCGTTGAATAACATATGGAAAACATATAATTCGATAAATAAATTTAATAAACAAATGGTGACCGTAAATCAAAACGGTCTGAGCACTCTAAAACATGTCAAACTGTTTAATTGATGTGTCAGATGGCCACTGGCAATAGTTTGTGTGGCCTAGGGCGAAAATATACATAGATAGCACCCCTTTAATTCGAAGTTTAAAAATATAGAATTTTATGTAAATTGTTGATCAGCATCAACAGCCAAGTCGATCTATTCATGTCCGTATATCCGTCTATCTATCCATCTTTCTACGCAAACTAGTCTCCCAGTTTTTAAAATATCTTAATAAAACTAGTTAGGCTTCTATATACTCTCACTCGTATACATATATGTAGGAACGGGGCGGATCGGACAACCATATCATATAGCTGTCATAGGAACATTGGAAAATTTTTACAAAAAAATTTAAGTTTTTCAGTTTTCAACAGAATATTATCAAATTTGAGATATAGCCATTTTTATTTTTCTACGATTTTTTGTTAAGATTTATGAAAACCAGACAAATATATCATATAGCTCATAAACAAAAAAACGTTAGATATAGAGGAAAATGCCAAATTATGAATATCTGTGTAAAACTGTCAATATAATATGTACAGGTTAATGAAATTAAAGTAGGCATTACTTCATTGCTTTTTAACATAAATATATATAATTTACTAGCTGTACCCTGCCACGTTTCTCTGTGGCATATTATGGTTAAGAGGGCACTTCTGAATACATCGAGGTTCTGGCAAAATCATCTTCCTGGCATAAGGTGAAGAAGGCAGTCAGAGTTGTCGCTGGCCGATTCAGGACTCTTTCTTGCACATTTTTTTCTGTGAAATAGACACGTTGACCATTCTCCAAATGGACTGCCACGTTTCTCTGTGGCATATTGTGGTTGAACGCATAAGAAATAAGTCAAACAAAAAATAATAATTTTCAAATTAATGTAATTCTGTAATACTTGTTGGTATAAAATATTCTTTGTTTCTCCATTCTCCGCGTAAGTATAAAGACTTTTTGGTTTTCCGACTCGTGAACACGCAACATATAATTGTCCGTGTGAAAAATAATCTTCATCCAAATCCAGACCACACAACTCCAGAGATTGACCTTGAGCTTTATTTATGGTCATTGCAAACGCCAAACGAATGGGAAACTGCAATCTCTTGAACTGGAACGGTGTATCTGTCGGGATCATAGGAATCCTAGGAATGAGGACATCTTCACCTTTGAAAGGACCAGTTATGATCGTTGCTTTTACTATGTTGTTCATCAATTTCTTGACTGCGAGTCGCGTACCGTTGCAGAGTTTCGGCTGTTTTATATTCCAGAGCATGATAATCGGCACACCTATTTTTAATTTCAATATGTGTGGTGGCATTCCAGGCAGATCAAGTGAGTTTAGAAATTCGGTAGGGTAATTAACTGCTTCATCTGCCTCCACAACGGTATCTATCGACTTATATGTAATTTCGTCAGTTTCTATGCTTTTTTGGATTACATGATTGAGCTGGTAGACATCTTTGTTCTTGGCAGCGAGAATCGCTCGTCCACTGAGCCAATCGTGGTTCCTATAATTTATTCGGATATTGGGGAACACTTTTTGGATAAGTTCTTCCTTCGATGTAACTAAATTACAGAAATTCCCGGGCAATACTATTTTTCTCGACGTCTCATTGACTGGCAGCTTTCCGTTCCCAATGTCCAGTAGCTGTCGTGAGAATACGTCGGCTGAGTCATTGTTCTGTAACTGGACACGCATATTCGTCTTCAACTGTAATGTACGTACATGTTGCCACAATATAGAATATTTTAGGCAAGCATTTATCTCGTCAGCTGGTGTCGATCGGGAAATCACAGGCAACGTTTGTCTGAAATCCCCTGCGAGCAATATTAACGCGTTCCCATGCATTGCTCTCAGCCGCTCAGTCTCTCGGAAGGAGGCCCGTTCTTCGTCAGTCATATTCGTAATCTTACGTCTTTTTGCTTCTGTATTGCGAATACAACGACCCAATCTCGACTTTTTTGGTGGCATGACTTCGTTTCTTACTGAACCTGAACAAAAAATAAAATTTTTATCTCCAATTTCTTCTTTCAATATGTTTTTAATGTTTGACAGGAAATGCTTTGATTTGCCTGTAGAGGGCGCAGTAGTAGGGGCACGGGGAAACGCTAAAAAAATAGATATATTCGCAACCGCAGATAAGCTATCAACATCAAAAGTAGTCAATAACCGAGCTGGAACCTCAACGCATGTTGTGTAAAAATTTGGGCTTAAACGGTTCAGAACTTTTCGAGTCTATGAAGGATGTAGACACGAACAGAGCATTTTTATATATATAGATATTGTATTAATTCATATTGATCGAAGTTCTTGATTATTTTTTTTTATCTCATAATTTTATATTTCTTTTTTCAAAGTTATTGGTTGCGTTCTACCGATAGTCCTGCTAAACACATATGATCACTAATCATAATAAAAGGTTTCGTACATTTGATCAGCCAAAATAGTATGTTACCTTTTTGCGATACTGATGGATTATATCGATAAGAATAAAACTAACAAGAAAGGAAGCTAACTTCGGCACGCCGAAGTTTATATACCCTTGCAGATAGAACTTCGATGACTAGGAATCCATACAATATTAATTATATATACTTTTGTTAAAAAACGGTGAAGTAATACCTGATTTTATTTCATTCACCTATACATATTATATTTGCAGTTTTACATTCACAGATTTGCATTTTGCTCTACATCAAACGATCGTTTGTATGGATCCTATATGATATAGTCGTCCGATTTTCATGAAATTTGACACAAAATTTAAGACTAATATAAAATGGCTATCCTCAAATTAAATAAAAAATTGTTGAAAACTAAAAATATTATAATTTTTAATTGTATTAATTTCTCGATAGTGCCTATGTTAAAATTAAAATAAAATTTTACACAAAATTGTAGAGTATAATAAAATGACTATGTCTCAAATTTGCAAGTCTGCTGAAAACTAAAAATGTTAAAATTTTTTTGTAAAAATCTTCCGATCATTCCCATGGCAGCTATATGATATAGTCGTCCGATCTGGCCCGTTCCTACATATATACGAGTGAGAGTATATAGAAGACTAACTACAAAGTTTAACTCAGATAGCTTCAAAACTGAGAGACTAGTTTGCGTAGAAACGGACAGACGGACAGAAGGACAGACGGACAGACGAACAGACGGACATGGTCCTGATCAAGAATAAATATACTTTATCATATATGATCGGAGGTGCCGCCTTCACTGCGTTGCAAACTTCTGACTGAAATTATAATACCCTGGAAGGGTATAAAAATAGGCATGTAAGCATGAGGAAATAGCGTCATCCTTAGTTACTCTTTAATTATTAGTTTTTATTCATTGAATATCTTTTTATTTATTAATTAGTTTCTGTAACCATAAATGCAGGTGCTTTTTAAGAAAAGAAGGAGCCACATTAACCACCATAATATTTTATGAGGTGTCTGGTTAAAATCTGCCGCTTGGACAATTTAAGAAATATTTTATAATGACCCTAGCTGTTTTTCAGGGATTCGTACAGTTATCTTATAAGCAAAATGAAATGAATGTTGGCGGAACCCCGATAACGACGACATAAGAGGTAACAAACAGAATATTGATTTCAGCATATATGAAACTCGCTTGCTTACCTGCAGTATAAATTGAACAATAAAAGAATCATTATGTTGCGTAGAAATGACCGCTTTCAATTGAACATTATAATATATATCTCGAAGGTCGGATTGCATTAGCATACGATCAGCGGCCTCCAATAATATCATATCATTTTTAAATATATCGATCAGCCGCAAGTTATTTTCCTCGAAATTGGCTTGAATCTGCATTTCATATGTATAGGTAGCTATAAAATACGATATAATACATTTATATTAATAACTATATATATTTTTAATTGAACTAAATACTTACGCTTACAGGGTCGATCCGGAAACATTCGTCCAAAACTTGCGCGACACACACACTGAGTTTCTTCCAATTTAGTGTCATTATTTGTTATAGACACACATATTTCATTCTTACTCGACTTACAGGATGGTCGACAATCATTGTCGGAGCTAGTTTTCAAATAACTTTCAGCCCTTGGCGGGTAATTAATAAGAAAAGCTTCGTATTTAGTTTCAGTATTTGTGAAGTTTTTAAATTCTTTTTTATTCACATTTCCATGAATGTTTTCCATTAAAGTGCTTGTTTGTTTAATAATATCCGCGTTCTGTGGTGTGTAATCTGAAGCTATTAATTCACTATGATTTAAGGTTACAGTTTTGGATAATACCACATTTTGTAAAGGATTATCTACTGTTATTTGATTACCGTTTTTATTTTTTGAAATTTGAGACGATGAATGTGGTTCGTTATAATTTACAGTTTTATTTTTATTATTATTGTTATTACTAGGACTATAATTATTATTATTTTTATTTCGACTATTTTTATTATATTTATTATGCGTGTTCAAATGAATATTTTTTAACGCTTTTGTTAACAAACTTTGAGTTGTGGTTGGTTTTAATATTAATGTGCTTTCCATACCGATCGTTTTCGTAGGCTTTAATATATTATAATATCTGATAGATTTCCATGTATTTTGTACCTTTGTCGTAACTAATAAATTCAATGAATCCTTTCTTGATAATTCATATGATAGGTTTTCAGAGGGCTCCAGTAATTTAAAAGTTTTTACTGATGAAATAATTTTTGTTGAATTTGGCACAACTTGTGGATCCCAAATAAATAATTCCTTTGTGGATCTAAGTAAGGCTGCATCAGTTACTGGCCTTACTTTCAAGTATTTTGCATTATTCTCAACTGTTTCAATTAACGGTATTTGCATTTCGAACACCTTATTCGAAGTCAAATTTTTGGGTTTTATTGTTTTAATGGCGCTTAGCCTGGTGAAATTTAAGTATGGCAAAACATTAGAATTCCCAACTGCATATTTTTTACTTTTTTGTTGAGTGTCTGATAAATTGGTAATGATAATCGTATTTGCTTTGTTGTTTTTTTGGACTTTTTGACTCAGATTTGTGGTTATGGAAATCCAATCATTTAATAGGGGTTTCTCATCCACAAATTTAATTCTATTTTTCAATATTGAATTCATAAAGTGAAGTGAATCATGAGAGTAATCGGCATTTTGATCATCATAGTTTTCTCTATGAGTTTCTGGAATTTCCTCCAGTTTCGACAGATATGGATAGGTATACTTGGTTATACCTATTCCTTTAATTGTATGTTCAGGACTCCTTATATTACTTGAGCTTGTTTTATATTTAAGAGAAGTTGCTAAGTCCTTACTTTGAAGAGTAATATCATAATTTTTCGGTGCCAACAGTGGCGTTTCGAAACTACTTATGTGTTGACCACTAACATCTGTAGTGTGGGGATCCATTTCTCTTTTAAATGTTATGGGCGCCGCATGCATATTAATTGTATGACTAAGGACACCATTTTTTAGATTTACCCGCTGAAGAAGTGTGGATATAGTGGGGCTAAAAGAATAAGGGGTAGTACTTTGTACTCTTGTGCTCAAAATTTTTGAAACTCGATATATATCAAGAATTTGATTGTTATAAAAGGCGGATTTCTCTTTAACAGACGCATATGGATCCATACTTTGTTGTATAAAACCAAGGGATGATTTACTTAATGCAAGAGGTTGTTTAAAAATTGGAATTGGTGGTGGCTTCAATTGTATATCATTGCGAATAGTAATAGATCGTAGATCCATAAGGGGTATACTGGGTATAAACGTGGCTAAATGACGATTGCTTAAGGATGAATAATACCCGGAAAGAACTGTTCGTCTTCCAAAAATAACATCTGCACTGGCTGTTATCACTTCACCAGGTCTTATGGGTATTCCAGTATTAAGGAAGCCATTTCCATAAGCTAAATCCAAGGCAGGGCTGTTTTTAGAGTCGTGCCTATGGAGCTTGGGTGGTTCTATATGTAAGAAGGTATTAATTCTTAATTTATTTATATTCTCCCTTCGCCTACTGGTTACATTTAAATATGGGTTTTCTACTTTGCTTTTATCTTTTATGGTTTGTTCTAAAGGTATATAATAAAGCGTACTTTCCGGCATTATATTTTTTGTATTCTTTGAAATTGTTTTATGAGGCTTTTCCTTGACGCTCGTCTCTACCATATTTATATACATTAATGGTTTCTTTAATAGTAGCGCCGCAGCAGTTAACATGGGTCTTAGTTTTGCCAAATTAAAAGTGCTTATAATTTTAGAATGTGAATTTAACAAGTTGTTGTGCAGTTCGGAAGGTTTTATTTCTGTTCCTAATGGGTTATTGTGTTTAATAAGGTTGGTGGCATTATTTGAAACAAAAGTATGACTTTTTCGAATATCCTTTGGTAGTTGTAAACTTGATAAAGAAGTGGTACTTAAATATTCCTTTGAACTTTCAGTAATTTTTTGCTTTAAGTTTAAATCTAATAAATAGTTATCACTAACAGTAAAAACATTTCTAATAACCGAAGTATCAGTTTCTGTAGGAAAACTTTCATTAAGTTTATTATAATTGATCTTACTAGTTATAGAAGTTGGTTGAATATCCTGTTGATATTTGTTAGGAAAAAATTGAGTTTCCGTAATAATAACTTGAGTGAGATAATTTTCACCCGTAACAGTTGTCAGCTGTTTTTGTGATACATTATCATCATATACCGTTCGCGTAAATAATATCCGACTATAATAGGTATTTGTATGAAATGATGGTAACAAGCTCTCGGATTTATGTAAATCAGAACCCGTTATAGTATTTGTTATAGTATATTTAGAATTGATCACTAAAGGAAGCGAATCCTGGTTCTTATCAAAAGTGTTATAAAAGTGATATGTGGTAGGAAACACGCCAACAATAAGCTCCGGAACCTGTGTAATATATATAAGGGGCATATAAGTCCGAAATAATATCTCAATATATATACATTTTCTTACCTTGGAGAAAGTAACATCAGGAATTAAATGGCTATACATTTTTTCTTCTGTCAGGCTATTTGTAACAACCATTTTCTTGCTCTCAACGTGTGTAGTGCCATTTTTTACAAAACTTGTACGATACGCATAGGTTGTTAAACAAATTTTGGTAACAAATGAACTATCATTTTCGGGAATTATCAAATTGTTCTATATTTTTGGATTAAAAATGCAACACATTAGTTATCCGAAAGACATATATATATTTTTTAAACATTTTCCCTTGCTAAATTTATTATAATTTTAGGAGAAGTAAAGTCTTTTCTAACACTTAAACTAAATACATTCTTTATCAGTGTCAATAGTCGAGCCGATATAGCCATATCAGTTTCATGCAAATCAAGTCTGTTTGCCCTAACAAATAATAAGAAACATTAACTAAGATCTATCAAACTATTTCAACTTAAAGCTTGATACTGAAATAAGGTAAATCTAATTGAAGAATGGTGGTAGCGAAATGGCTATGCTCTTGGCCCTCGCGTTACACGGACTCTTTTAGCCCGAACTCGGTCTTACACGGGTACAGTCAGTCAGTTTTCAACAGGTTTTTATTAAATTTTAAATATAGTTATTTTATAATAATCTAAACTTTTGTGACCGTTATTTATTAATTTAATTTATTTATTTATTTATTTATGAAGTAAATAGCAATGACTGCCATTCTTAAATTATATTGTACCCTTACCTCTGCACAACAAAAGGGAGTGTTTTTTATCGATGCTCCGACTCACATCAGATGGGCAGAGGTAGGGATAGGTAATTTAACAAATTATGAACATTAAACTCGATGGACAATTCAACATGTAACAGAAAAGCATACTTATTGTACATGGAACATAGAACACGGAATGGATCATGCTCGTCAATGTTCGTCTTACAGACGTTAAGGGCTATTGGACGAAAATGACGAGAAGGCCTTACAGGGACTGCGGGACGTAATTTGTTTAATAAATACGTGGAGCAAATTTGATCATTGAGTAGTTTAAGGGTGGGGAGGCTTAAAAGTCTTAGCCTGTCGGCATACGATGGAAGTCGACGGTCCCAGCTTAATCCACGCAGAGCAAACAAAAGAATTGTTTCTGAACAGATTCAATAAGATCTAAGTTTCAATAATACTTCGCATATTGAGGTGACCACACACACGAACAATAATGTATAAGGATCATCATCAAACTCCTTTGACCATCGCTTAACAAAGGCGAAAACCCCTCGAGCATTACTAATAATTAGACTAATGCGGTCATTAAAATTAATGGTGGACTCCGAGATCTGTTACCGTATAGATGCGTTCAAGATCGCACGCACCTATAGAGTAATTGGCGAGCAGGCAATTCTTCCGGTAAAATGACATAAATTTGCATTTGGAGTTGTTGAGAAAGAGGAGATTATTAATGCACCAGGATTGCATGTTATTAAGGTCAGTTTGCAAAAGGTTGTGTGAATGAGAATTCGTCAATGGCAAACAAAGTTTGACGTCATCTGCGTACATCATCACACTTGAGTGTAGAACCACTTCAGGCAAGTCATTGATAAAGAGGCCGAACAGAAGTGGCCCAAGGTGGCTCCCTTGAGGAACGCCAGAAGTACCAAAACCCCGTTTTGAGGGAGAGCGCTTAAAGGCAACACGTTCACTACGGTTGGATAAATATGTTGCAATCCAGTTAGTCAATAAAGCAGGGAAATCCAAAAGCGTAAGTTTTCTTAGTATAGTAGGTGATTTACCGAGTCAAAAGCTTTGCTGAAATCGGTGAAGGTAACGTCCGTTTGAATTTAATTTGCAACCGTTTCTAATGACAGCACAAAATTCTAGAAGGTTTGTAGACGTTGATCTGTTTTTCATAAAGCCGTGCTGAGAGGGGGACATAATTGACCGACATTGGTGCTGCAGCTGCGCTGTAATCAGAAGTTCGAATAACTTCGGAATAGCACTTAGCTTTGCAATTCCTCTGTAGTGTTCGATATTAGACTTACTGCCCTTTTTATGGAGCGGAATAATGAAAGATTCCTTCCAACTTTCTGGGAAAAATGAAAGACGAAGCGACATCTGCAAAAGAATTGACAGAGGTCGGCATAAAGCACCAGCACAGTGTCTCAAAACACAGCTAGGAACGCAATCAGGACCAGAAGAAAAGGAAGGTTTTAGTGTCTTGAGTATATATAATTTATTTTGTATTAATTCCTAGTAATCGAAGTTCTATCTGCAATGG
The DNA here is from genome assembly GCF_035046125.1 of Drosophila serrata. Taxonomy (NCBI): domain Eukaryota; kingdom Metazoa; phylum Arthropoda; class Insecta; order Diptera; family Drosophilidae; genus Drosophila; species Drosophila serrata. Next base: position 867,492 of record NW_028257058.1, read on the forward strand.
TATATAAACTTTGGCGTGGACCGCTTGGGCAAAATAAATTTCGTTGCTAGTAATGGATGGTTCGAGAAATTTAAAAAGAGGTCCTTTATTCATAGCCTCAAATTTAAGGGCGATGATGTAGCTGCGGCCATTTATCCGTAAGAAATTCAGGGGTTCATTATAGAGATTGAATTCCTGCCCGACCATTAAATGCGGATGAATCTGGGCTTTCTGGAAAAAAATGCCAAATCGAACTTTTTTATCAAAGAATGAAAAGTAGCTGCCAGCTTAAGGCACAAAAATATAGTTTTAGACTTATGCTGTGTAAAACTGCACCAGGCGACTTTCAAGTAAAGACAATGTTTATAAGTCTAGACAAGAGCAAATTACTCGTTTACTGGAAAGTAAATTCCTAAGCTTTGGTAACTACATAATTATTTGAAGACTGGTTCTTGATTTGTCTTATACCTAAGATCAGTGGTCGGTTTCATAGGCCAAAAATAAAAAATCAATTTTTGAGTTTTGAGTTCAAATGTGGCGCGCCTATTAATCGATAAAACAAAGCTTCGAAATCGATTATTTGTTTTGTTTTGCTCCATAAATTCGCGAAGAAAGAAGCGCGCAAAGAGACAGCACAAACGAAGCGTATTTTGTTTATTATAAAAGTTAAATTTAAAACACTTAATTAAAATGAATATTAAAGTTTTTATTAATTTTGTATGTTATATGTGACTATAACATTGAATGTTTGTCGACTGTATTTTTTCGAGCTCCGTTCAATTAAACATTACTCTTCTGCAAAGGTAAAAAATGTAAAGTCACTCTCGGCTACTAATTAAACTTTTTTGTAAAACATAAATTAACATTAAGTTAGTCTAATTTGCGATAAATCTGCTGCGAATGCGTTTGGAATCCGTTATAGAAGACCCCACACAGAAGCAGAAACTTTACTTAAATACAATTGTAAAAGATTTTCTGTGTATTGGAAGACATGCAACCGTAAAAAAGTTTTTGTAACTAGCAAATACTCCGATTGGTTATCAAAAAAGGACAGCATTTCTCTAATCTTGCAAGCAGAAGAATTAACTTAAAATCGAGGACGGCCTAGAATCAATTTTGTACAGTGTTCTCAAAGGACAAAACGACGTCGTGTTGGTGAAGGTAGAGAATTAAGTGAGTCAGCTGTAAATGATTTACTTTCCGCAAGCCTACAAGAAAAGACCTCAATTAAACCTGCTAAAACTTCTTCTGTAATCGACCTTATAACAGATGCAAATTTAACAGAGCACAGTACCTACTTATAAGAAGTTTCATCAACACAACAATAGATGCAGAGTTTTTACCGTGTTATGAAAGGAAGCTAACTTCGGCACGCCGAAGTTTATATACCCTTGCAGACAGAACTTCGATGATTAGTTATCCATACAATATAAATTATATATATTTATGTTAAAAAACAATGAAGTAATGCCTGCTTTCATTTCACTCACCTATACATATTATATTTGCAGTTTTACATTCACAGATTTGCATTTTTGCTCCACATCTAACGATCGTTTGTATGGTACCAATTTGATATAGTCGTTTGATTTTCATAAAATTTGATACAAAATGACTATATCTCAAATTTGATGCAAATCTGCTGAAAACTGAAAACGTTTTAATTTTTTATTGTATTAATTTCTCGATCGTTTCTATGGGAGGTATATGATATAGTTGTCCGATTTTCATAAAATTTAACGCAAGATTTTAAAATAATATAAAATGGCTATATCTCGAATCTGATTAAATTCTGTTGAAAACTGAAAGTGTTATAATTTTTTTTGTAAAAATCTTCCGATCATTCCCATGGCAGCTATATGATATAGTCGTCCGATCCGGCCCGTTCCGACATATATACGAGTGAGAGTATATAGAAGACTAACTACAAAGTTTTATTCAGATTGCTTCAAAACTGAGAGACTAGTTTGCGTAGAAACGGACAGACGGACATGGCTAGATCTACTCGGCTGTTGATCCTGATCAAGAGTATATATACTTTATATAGTCGGAGGTGCCTCCTTTACTGCGTCGCAAACTTCTGACTGAAATTATAACACCCTGCAAGGGTATAAAAAGAAAAGCTACACCGATAACATAACTATCACACAAAAATTCAGAAGCCAACACACACGCAAATTGTCTCGTGTTTTGACAAATACCGACTTCTTCAATAGATTATTATTAAGTTCTGATCCGTATATATCTGGGCAAAGAAAATTAAAAAGCAAAAGGTCAATTTAAGATGAATCAGTTTTCGATTTGCTTGAGTAACGATTTTTAGTTTATATTACCTAACATATTTTTTCTTTAACATACATATTTACTTATTTTTAACTACCATATTAATTCATCTGTATTTGTTAATCATCCTTTGTTCATTATTTAATTAATATAAAGTATTTCATAAATATAATCGTTGAAAAAAAGCTGATAAAATGTGTTGCGTGCATTTGTCAAATTTTATAGCTTTCACTGTTGATTCGATATTGGGGGATAGAAAGTGATTGATGGTGCTGATATTTTAAATATAATATTTTTACGCAATTATATTTCTACAAAAAAATTTCAAGTCGGTATCTCTACTAAAAGTATTTTTGGCCACCATCTCCACACGTCACCGACCACTGTACTGAGGTTGAAAAATACACATTAAAATAAAAGAAATTACACTTTAAAGCACTATTACTGATGGACATCCAAAAGATTTAATTCATCCGAATATTAAAATAAAATCTCGCCCAACTAATTAATACATCTTCACAAAGGTACAAGGTACCGCCATGGATCCCCCCAAAAATAAAGTCAACCAGGCTGACCCCGAAAACACAAGTTAAATACCTGGGCACTGTACTGGACAGCAAGCTGGCATGGAAACCCAATGTACTAGAGAGGGTGAAAAGGCCACCATTGCGCTATATGGATCCAAGAAGATGCTCAGCAGCACATGGGGTCTCTCACCCGCTCTGATGCACTGCTATACTCTGCTATACGGGGTCTTAGTGTGGTGCCAAGCCATGGAAAAGAGGACCTACAAAATGCTAATGGAAAGAACCCAGCGGCAGGCAATGCTCTGCATATCTGGGGCGCTGAGGTCAACCCCTACAAAAGCTCTAGAGACGATACTTGGAATTGATCCCCTGGACATCCACGCGCAACTGACCGCTGGAAAGGACACACAGCGCTTAGTAGCGCTAGGAAGTATGTCAACAAAAGGATACGGGCACAGTTCAATTGGTCGAACCATGAGCAGTGTATGTGACTACATGACGCCTAGAACTTGCCCGGATGTGAAAACATCAACATTTAGGGGACCTGAAGACTGGAAAACGGTTCAGGACCACGCTCGACACCTCAATATTTACACTGACGGCTCCAAGATGGAAGGAGGAGTTGGAGCGGGCATACACTGTACAGACGCCGAGATGAGGCTGTCGTATAAGCTACCAAGCCATTGCAGCATATTCCAGGCGAAAGTCTTCGCCATCAAGAAGGTGGCAGAGCTTGCGCAGGAAGTAGGCCGCCCATGTGAGGCGGTAAACCTGTTCGTAGACAGTCAGGCGGCGATTAGATCCATGCAATCGTCAGCGGTCAGTTCCAAAAATGTACTGGCAAGCAAGGACGCACTAGATAGAAGGAGTCGGACTGGCTATTGATAGAACAGAAAACGTCCCAGTCTCTCTAAGAACGCTCCAAAGCGGGCAGAAAAGCAGGTGGAGAGGAAACTCTGCGACTTGCATCTAAAATCATGTGCAAAGAGCGCAATGACAAACTCAGCCACTACGTACTGCATCTATCCCAAAAAAACTGCAGTGGGAATGCTTAAGGGTCACTGCCTGGCTGCCGCGCATGCAGTCATGCTGGGCATCACCAACAACGGCAACTGCAGGAAATGCGATGAATCTGAGGCAACCGGAACCTTGGAGAATCTCATCTGTAAGTGCCCAGCCCTAACGCAGGCAAGAGTAAAGCACTTAGGTGCCCCAGTACTGGCATCACTAGTAGATGCCTCCAAGAGGTCGCCAGGTGAACTACTTGCCTTCGCGAAAACTACCGCGATCCTAAAGGATTTCAACACCGCGTAAGATTCTCAAGGACCATGTGAAAACAACAACTGGATAAATAAGGGCCATACTGGCAAATGATTGGCCCCCTCAGCATGGCCGTCCGGTTTAACATAACCTAACCTAATTAATACATCACTTCTGCAGCCAATCAGGGTATAATTTACATATAGACATATTACACTATGCGCTCTATACGCTAGATTTGGGATACACTGATACTGACTCTATCGATGTAACTATTGCTTGGAAGAAGCTTTTTATGAAAGATAGCCTTGAGTTGGTAAACTTATCTTTAAAATAGATGAGGGCTGCTAGAGAAAATTATAGCCACAATTCGAAATCAGATTATCCGATCAATTTAACGATAGAAAAGCTCCAAACAAGATTCATTTAAAATTCAGATCCGTTCATTCAACGACGATTTAAGTTTAAGAGAGAGTTGAAAAAAATACTTTTGTCTTATAAGGGGTGCCATAAAACAGATTTCAAAGCCACCAAACAATTGAAAATTATGATTTTTTTTATAAGCAGCCACCAAAAAAGAAAACATGTTGAAACAAACTGGCTTAAAACATAAATGCCACCAAATGCATTTCAAATTTGATATGAATAAAAACATATGATCCTCCTACTTTTTAACATTTTAAAGTTTCTATAAAGGTGGGCAAGGGGGTAAGGTATTTTATGTTTTTTTTTTATTTATTTTTTTATTTTTTATATTGAATGAATTTTTTATATCTGAAGAATATTGTGCCAAAATGGCAAGGCAATTAAAACAAAATTGACGAAGTAATGACTATTTTTATACTTGCCGGATTTTCGTTTTAAACTGGAACTACTGCACCGACCCTTTTTAAATTTTAAACACTATTTCTGTACGTACGTAACGAGGTAACGCTGTCGACTTTTTCATCTTTATTAAAAATTTTGATTTTACAATGACAAATTAGACAATTTCTTCTCAAAAAATCGTGTTTTTCACTTCAAAGCTTTCGAAAAGATTCAAAAAATGGAATTAAAAAAAAACTCGACAAAGTTACCTGGGGTATTATATTATCTAATGAAGGAATTTCGGTTTTTTTTATTTCCGATGTTCCGGAACCGAGTAATGATTGGCACCACAATTTTCGATTCGAGATTTTTTTTTTAGAAACGTTCGTAAAATTGCCGTCCGGTTTAACCAAACCTAACCTACGAAGCCAAGTGACTTTGACTATGCTTTTCTTACTTATTTTACGGTTGTGTTCTTAATTTGTTTATTGTTTCTTATATACGTTTAATTTAAAAGTATTTTCGTACCTGATTGTTTAAAGGCAGCGTGAAGATCTTCATTTGATTTTGTAAAGTACTGGGCGATAGAGTCAACGGCTTGTGGTGTGCTTGTGTTATTAAAATGGGGTTTGCTTGCTGGCTAAAATTACTATAAATTTTTGGTAAATTCGCTTTTGACTTTTCCAAATTTTTTATTTTGTTATTATCACTAGCAATTATTAGTTCAACGCCGTTGGACATAATGTGAGTGGCTAGATTGTATCTCGCTTCATCCCAGATACTTTCATTAAGACGAACGCTGATGTCATCCTTGATGTACAGGAATTGCTTGCTGGAGCCTGTATTTATAAAACGTTACTGTTTACCTTATTAACTCAGTTTAAAAATCTATTTTAAAATTATATTATGCAGAATTGAAGTAAATTTTTGAGATAGTACCAAAAAAACACAGTTTTTTATATAAAATTCTTGTCCTGCCCTTGAAAGGTTTTAAATCACACAAACTTGGGTATAACTGAGTCAGCTTCTTTATTGTATATAAAAAAAAGGAATTTCAATTAAACATTTTTTTTTAATATATTTTTGTAATAGTTTATATTTATTTATTATAGTAAATATTAGTATTATATTTATGGTTATAAATATTTACAAAATACAAATTCAATTATATGTAAATGGTAAATGTATATTGAAATAACGTATTCTTTATTACTTCCAAACTTGGACATTATTACATATTACATTTACAAACCTCTTGTATATTTATTTATGTATAAAAAACTAATAAGCTAATAAACAAATTAAAACTTAAATAAGTAAAATGTAATTACAAATATTACAACCTACAAAATCATCGAATATACGTTTGAGAATGTTTGTATTTTCTTATTCGATGTTTTGTAATTTTGAAGTTATTTTTTTAAACCATAGTAAGAAATGTAGAAAAACCGTGTTGAAATAGAAAAATTTGCTGAGATGAGGAAATAGTGACAGAGCGATTCAGAAATTATTAAAATTGTAAATAGAATATAACTAAGATCTTGTGTGAATTTTGCTTTAAATTTTCTATTTTTTATCTGATTTATAGAACTACCATTATATTTGTTTTTTTCATTTAGAAATATGTAGTTGGTGTTTATGAAGGCTCCTGTAGGTATTTCCTTTCTGTATATTGACTAGTTTTATCGGACACCTTCCAAAGGGCTTGGGCAGTTTGCTGGCACTAATAATATTTATTAATATTTTTTAAAGTTATGTTCAAGCTTAAGAAATTGTTTTGCTTTTATTATTTATTAAACCAAGATTTATAATGGTTTTTTTTTCTGGTAGCATTGACTGTCGTGTCGATTGTGATAGCCAACGATCAACATCTCCCACAATGCTTTCTAATGATGTTGTTCTTCGGCTTAATTCAGTTGAATCTTCTTCGTTTGGGATTATCTCTTTGCGATCCCTTGATAATAGAGTATTTTCTGGTTGAAATTGATTCGCATTTGTTACATGACTGCTTAAATATGCTTGTCTTTTGTGCAATGAAGCCGAGTGATCATAGCCATTTACAGTCGATAAAACAGTGCTAAATTCCCCGGGTCTACGTCCGGATATATATAAAGTTACAATGCTTTGTTGGTCCGGTTCCAGTTGTTCTATAATCTCCATGTTTTGATTTTGTTTATGGCGTCTATTGTGACCTCCTCCCGACTTTCTAGACTTTTTTCGCGGACTTTTCGTCGGCTGCTCGGCTTCCGTTTTGATTAACAAATCAGAAAAATCTTCATTTATAGATCGCGTAGCATCCTCTAAGTCCTGTAAATTATTACTTAGGAATACCTGTGGCGACAAAGTCTTAGATATGGCTTGAGCTTCCTGCTGTTGTTGTTGTAAAAGTAGTTGCTGCAATAATAAATTATTTACTTGCTGAACAGACTGTTGTTGAATTTGACTCTGAATCACTGGAGCAGTATTAACAATAGTATCTACGCTATATTCCGTTGCTGTTATTACCTCCGCTGTTGTATCATAGACCGTTGTTAATATCTTTTTGCCTTGAAACGTCACTGGAAGTATAGTAGATTTTCCATCAAAAATCGTGGTTACATATGTGGAGGTGTGAGTTCGATATTCGGTAACGGGTTCAACAGAAGTCGGTACTATAGCTGGAAGGGCACTTGGATGTTGTATTATGGGATGACCTGGAAGGTTAAGGTTACCCAAAAGTAATTGGGATAATAATATATTAGCAAGAGGAGCATTTGCCGAGATTTGTGGCTGGACAGTCGTTACTAGATACTCAACCGAATACGCAGTGGATGGTAAAATGTGCGAAAATGAAGTCTTTCTGCCACGAATAGTTGTTGGTGTAAATATAATCGTACTTGTTATGGATTCATGTAGCAAAAACTTTGTATGCTCTGTAGTTCCAGCATTGTTTACACTCGTTTCTTCACGATTTAAATATAACGAAGTCAATCCATTCGGCCCTGCAAATTGTGTTACTTGATTTTGTCCAACAATTTCGGTGCTGGTTTTAGCAGTAACTATATTTTTATACTCGGTGACGTGTCCATTGATTACTGGTATCATTACTTCGGCAGGTAGAAAATGAGTAACTGTTATTGGTTGAGTTTCCTGATTAATGGCTGGTAGATCTGGGGAATAGTCATTACGATTACGACCTCGACTCCCTCCTCTTCCTCTGCTCAATGCGTTATTCGAGTTGGTATTACGGGAACGGGAAGTATTTATAGATAATCGGCCATTGTCAAAAGTTTTTTTATTATTTCCAAAGTTTCCATAATTTTTAAGTCTTCGATTATTTGAAGTTCCTGTACTTGTAGCTGTACGCCTCAAAGATGTACTTCCACTGGCAGGCTGACGACGAAAGTTGCTACGTCCTGTTGTTGTCCCTTTGGATGTGGGAACATCCGTCTCTCTCAACGTAAACTGTGGGCGCTTTGAGGTGGGTCGAGTGGGACGTATGGACTTATGATTTATAATTGCTGTTGTTGTTTCTGGCGTGTGAAATCTAGAACCAAATCTAGAACTAGTCTTCCCCCTTGGATTGAGTGTACTGTCGTCGAGGGCCTCTTCTACTTTTTGATTTGGACTTATAGCAGTAACGTTCTGGCGACGAAAACGAAAGCGACTTCTACTTAGAGGATCTACTTGACGGCGAACTCTAAGTTTAGTTGATCTCTTTTGGTTTTGAAACGTCTGTTGATTACCGTCTTCATCGTCTTCCGAAGAATCATCGTATTCGGAATCAATACCAGTTAAACCTTCATTTGTATTAGACTCCAGAGGATCAATTTCTTTTTGTGACTGGAAAAGACCTCGGGGTGGAAATAGGCTATTTTGGGGCCTTGATCTATTTTGAAGGCCAGATGGTCGTTGGAACGTGAAGGATTTTGGTTTTGGGGTTGTTGTTGATGTTGTAGGGCTTGTAGTAGGCGAAGGTTTTGATCGTAACGATAATAGTGGGTTCTTTCTTAAAGAAACTCCAGGGGAAACGCCAGAATTTTGTCTTGTTGTTGGACTGAAGCCACTGGGCTTATTTATTGGGCGTCGAAACCGGAGCAATGGATTTTGGTTGCTTCTCGTTTGCTTTTCCTCTTCGTCCTCTCCGCTTATTTCCTCCGTTAAGTTTCCTTCATCTTCGTTACTAATCTGACTAGAACTCGAGACCGCTTTTGATTGTGCGTTTATGGACAAAGTTGATCCCAAACTAGTTGGCCTTACTCGTAACTTGGGGTTATTAATTATACCAGAAGCCCGAAATCCTGGCGCTATTGATGGACGAAAAGATATGTTTGGGCGACGAGAACTTGTAGCGATAGGATTGGATCGTGAAGATGATACAAAACGGTTTCGAGAAGGTTGGAAAGAAGCCTGGCTACCAGATTGATCAATGGAATTACTTAACGATTTTGATGGACGACCGAAGAGGCGTCTTGAAGATTGAGACAAGTTGGATTCGCTTGGATTTATAGGTGCACTAGAAATAATGCCACGTCGAGAAGAGATATATCTACCTCCAGAAGATGACTTTAAAGCCGGAGTAGCAGTAATTGTTGGTGTAATGTCCGATCTGGTAATTATGGTGGCACTACTTGGGCTAAGAGTTTTCTGTTTTGGCGCATAAGAAGGACGATTTCTTGAGGCAAATGGTCTTATCACGGGTGCAAATGGACGCTGTGGCACGTCTCCTCTAGTAACCTCGTCATCTTCTATATCCGCAATATTTTCTTTATTTCCTATTAAGGACTTTGTTAATTCAACTTTTTGTGTTTCCGGTTCGATTGATGATTCTTCAACACTGGTTGCTATTACTAATTCATCAGTTTTAGCCTTTTCATAGAGAAAACTAGATGTACTCTCAATGATCTGTGCATAACGATTATCGATGATGGTTCCAATAACCTTTGATTGATATAATGTTGTTGTATTATTTTGAATACGTTTACCCTCAATAAGCCGAACCAATCCGGTTTTATACATTTTTGAGGTACTTGAACTATATATTTCATCGTCTTGTGTGCTTAAATTAGACTTTTTAGCTTCATCGACATGTAAACGGGAAGTGCTGCTCGTAACTTCAATATTAGAACCATCAAGGTTCATTGAAGAGACAACTTCAGTGGTAAAATACAAAGTGCTTACTTCATCAGCATCTATGATGTGTTTATAATCATACAAAATAACATTGGGATTTTTAGTGATAGGTATTATTTGCTGTTCGGTTGAAGTTACGGAAATGCTGGGTTCAATGTCTGATGGAGTTGAAAGGTAGGACGTTACCACATTGGTAACAGTCTCTAAGTTAGAAGCAATTATTGTAGAATTGGCTTCATAGGAAGTTGTATAATAGGTATATGTTGTATAATAAGTGGTAATATCAGTGGAGGAGCTGGAGGTATGAATTACATTACTAACAGCTTCGGTTGTTTCGTTTGTAGCTTTATAGGGATATGATATTTCAGTACCATTATTCTTGGGTTGTATAACATTATATAATGTCTCTTCCCGGCTTAATGTTGTAATCTCACCATCTTTTGCCAACTTTGTCCAATAAGTGTAAGTTGTAAAATAGGTAATAGGAAAGGAGGCATCTTCAACACTCAAATGTTTCGTCGGCTTCAAGGTTTCAGTAGCCACATTAGTCACAGTCTCCAAGCGACTAATAATATTTGTATCATCGCCCACATACATGGTGGTATAGAAGGTAAATGTGGTAAAGCTAGTTTGTAAAAGCAACGTTGCCGATGGCATTATTTCATCATGATCATTACTCTCAGAGCTAACCTGATCGTCCAGAGGTGTTTTCTGAATAACTCTGCTTAACTCTTTATGATTTTCACTTGTATGTTCTACAAGATTTACTTGACTGTTCTCATAAGTACTATTTTTTTCGATTGAACTCAAAGTATTACTATCAGTTAAAAAATTTGTAATCACTTCCGTTCTGGACGTTATTTCCGTATCATTATTGGTAAATATGGATGTATAATAAGTATATGTTGTAAGTAGAGTTTTGGTATATATATTATCATCTAAATCAATGTCAGTTATTGACTCTAAAGACATTCCAGTTTCCGAACTTAAAACGTTCACAATATCCAAAGGTATTGTATACTTGGTAGAAATTGATGAGCTGTTAATATCCTGCTCTTCAAGTGTATTTTTGATCGACACTAACTCCGTTTTTCCCACATCAAGTGTTGAGGAAATGATATTTGTTATAATCTCTGTATGGCTAGATACCGTTGTCTGTGAGCCCTCAAAAAATGTAGTCAGATATGTGTAGGTCGTGTATAAAGTTTTATAAATCAAATCAATCTCCTCATTATTGCCATCGTAATCATCATCATCCTCCGTCTCAGTCGTAACATCATAATCCTCAACATTTTTAGCTGTGGTCTCATCTAGATCATCTATTAACTCTGTGGGCATTAACTCTTCATGCATAGATTGTATTGAAGTATCTACGGATGCCATGATAGTATTATTCACGACTTCTTCTGCAGCTTGAATGCAATAGTATTTTGTGGTTTCAACAACATTAAAGGCCAAAAATGGATTGGAATCGTTACTAGCTTGGATTGATAATGATCTTGGTATTTGGGTAAGAAATACTTGAGATGTTAAATGATTGTGATCACACGATGGCTCATTCAAATCATCTTGGCTTGATTTAATAACTGATGAATCAATTATACTATTTTCCAAAACTGTAGTTATAATAGTTTCAAGCATTTCTTCTGTTTTTGTTATTTCAACACTCGCATTAGAGATTTGGTCAGTTTTAAGTTCTACGAAATTCGTGAAAGGATCATCATCAAGAAAAACAGTTGTAGCACCACCGTTTTTCTGATTAATTATTATGTGTGAACTTTTATCGCTTGGAATTAATTTTGATTCGGATTGTGTGCTTAAAATTTCAGTTGGCATCACATGGACCATTTCCTGTAATAATGATGTACTAGCCACAGGTTCTTTTAGCCAAAATGTACCTGAAACTCCGTCTTCTAAAGAAAATATACTAGCTACACTTTCTTCTGAAGATAATGTACTAGCTAAACTTTCTCCTGAAGAAAATGTTCCAGCTACACCTTCTTCTAGAGAAAATGCACCAAATTTATCTTCTTCCAAAGATACATTATTAACACTAGGTGTTGTAGAAAAGGTTATCTTCTCAGCTGAATTCGCACTGGGACTCGAGTTTAAAAATAAATCAGATTCCAGACTTAGCGTAGGCTTGCCTTTAATTGACGTTACGTGTCCAAAATTTAAGCTGCTTTGCGTGGAGCTCGGTGAAAAAACAATGACACTGTCTCCTACTATTGTAGTAAAATCGGCGAATCCATAATAGGTTACACTGGCCAAAACACGTTTTGAGCCAGGAGATTCCACATTTTTTGCAATACGGTGTTGTTGAATTTTTGATACATTTTCGTGGAAATGCCTAACATTATTATTAACAGTAAATGTTTCCAAGTGATCTGTTAATTTAGTTATTTCATCCTTCGAATTTTGTTCCGTCGATGTTGCAGTTATATTGTGGTTTGCAAGTGGCTTGTTGACTTGAACCGAACTAATTGAATCGTTAACCGAAGATAAATAGTTTGTGGTTTGGATTCCAACAAAATCCGTATTGCCCACAAACTCGTCAAGATTATCGTCTATATCCTGCCAGTCGACCACGTCGTCCATGTTGAATAGTTCGTTGTGATTCTGCAGAGACAGTGTCTCGCCCCCTTCGCCAACCCAACTGGTGACCACTGATGGTGCCAGTAAGTGTTCATTGTCATAAAAAACTCGAGAACTCTTTTTCAAATACTGCGCGTAAAGTTGGCCATTATTTAATTTGGTCCCAACCACTTTTGTGGCAAATTCCGTTGTTATTCCACTCTGTATGAATGTCCTTACTGTTGAAGTTAAAAGACCAATTTGGGGTCGTACAGTCAGGAATCGTCCATGGTGAGCACTATTATTTACCAAAAGTACAGTAGTTACATCTTATATTGGTATAGATTTTTTGCAAAATATAGGAATTAAGAGTAAACACACAGACCAAAATATTTACATAGTTTTAACAAAATGTACATAGATAAAAATATTTATGAAAGTTAAGAAAATAAGTGTTCCAGAATGTACATCCCAAAAAGATGGTGAAATCATAGAAAGAAAATAGAGAAAATGTGAATAAGAAATATATAGTTATTACCTCTATATTTTATTGCCGAAAAATATAAATAATGACTTAATTAAAGTCTGTATGTACGAAAATTCGTAGAATTCTTACCATCAGCGCCGAGCGCTGGCAGTATTGGTGTTGGGGTCACTTGATACGATTGATCTGAAAATAACATAAAACATTTAAAGAACAAAAAATAATTTTGGCGAATCGTACACTAAAGCTAACTTTATAGATTTATCTGGCAAGTAAAACAAAATATAGCACCCAATATCGAAAATAACGTTAGCGGAAAGTTCAAAATATGGGCAATTTTCCAGGAAGATTAAAAAATTATAACATAAAAATTTGTTTTTTTTTCGCGAATCTCACACAAAGATTACAAAAAGGCAATATAAAAGGCACAAGGACATATGCGATAACCAATATTCGTACAGTTTTAGTTTATAGTATCGCTTTCTAAAATGTCGCGTGCGACCGGGACTAAAAATTAATTTTTAAAATAACTGCTTAATATTTTAAAGTCAAACAAAATACATTATTCAATAAATTTATTACATAATTAATTACAAATTATTGCATTACAATTTTTCATCACGTTTCAAATATTGTAAAATTAAAATAAAGTCTTGGCACATGTTTTTTTTTTAGTTTGCAGACGTACGAATATCGCATTCGACATTAGAAAATTATTCATACATATATAATAACTTGTGTTATAATATTGAAAACTATAAGAAAAAAGATTACTGTTTTTATATTTACATATATTTACGACTATATATGGGTCCAACATATGTCAGGAAAATTAAATGAAAACTTATGAATGCGTTAAATTAAATGCATTATTTAAATTGTCCAGTATTTTAAAAACCTTGCAGAAAAGTACTAAATCGATCACAGGAAAAATGTTATGGGTATTGGAACGGAGGTAGTTAAGTGTTCAATGCATCTGCATTAAAAACTTTAAGGCACTTTTCTGAAATATGCCATTTTGAATCCTGTACCCATAGTTTTAAGTCTTGGCACACAACTTCAAGTTATTGTAACTCTAGAGTAATTCTCACGTCCGAATTAATTTTTTTTATTATATGTTTTATTTAAGAAAATAACTTCTTTTTAATAATAAATATGGGATTAGACTCAAAGTTTTATAGAGTTTGCCTTTGTCAAACTTAAAAGTTGATTTCCCATCTCTTGTGTTAAAAATTCCCATAAGTATTTACCAAATTGAGGTGGAAGACCAACGGTTCAAAAACCGGTTTTGCTTGTGTATATATAATGTGTATATGGCAAGTCTTTCTCCGTAAACCAAAAGTTCGAATATTGGTCTCACTCAATTTCTAAAAAAATTAAATTTATTTATAAGAGCGCAGTACACTTACCGTTTATTAGGGAAGCTGCACTGTGATGTCCTATAGTTAACATTAAGCTCGTTAACAGAATTAGCGTCACTTTATTACGCTGACTATTAAAATTTAATAATAGTTTCATTGTGCTGATTGGTCGATAACCAGTTATTCCTCTGGTTTCACGTGGCTCTAACATTTTTATAGTTTCTTTTCGAAATAAATAAAATAACTTTTAGTATTTATACTTTTTCATAAGTTAGGTAAAGGCGTAATCTAATCCACTATTATATCAGACAGGACTGCTTTGATAAATGATTTCAAAATTCAACTTATATTCGTTAAACTAGTTAGTTATTAACTTGGCTTTTATAAATGTATAAGTTATAGTGATTTGTTTTGGAAATGTGACTAGCAAGTATCTGTCATATATAAATAATTAAGTCTTGACACAAGCCTCTCTTACAATTTTTGGAGGAGGAACCACTCAACGACCATCCGTAGAAGCGAAAGCCAGAGAACTGATTTCCCTGAGACGAAAATACAAAAAAAACTCATCCGGTTTATTGCTTAGCTTGAAACCACAAATGTGGTTTGTCTGGTTTTGGCCAACCAAAGCTTTATACCTCCATTCCCAATCAAACAATTGATTACACTAACAGCTTTAACGACTTTAAGTTGCGTAAAAATAGCATATAACAATGTATGTATATAATAATAATGAACATGTATTAATTTATAAAAGATTCCTGTAAATGGCAAGTTCAAGAGAAAGTTAACTTTTATAGGATAGTATTCAGCAATAGACATTCCTTGTGACGAAATGACTTATAACACATTGTATATAGTTTTATTGGGTTGAAAAAAAGATGAAAAAAACGCCTTTGAGCTTATAGCAAATACTTACTATTGATCAGTTAATATTAGAAATCCATTCAGTAAATGTGAGCTCAAAGTTATTTGTGTGCATTTATTTTATTTAACAAGAAAAATCCCTACTTCTTAAAGTTAAATAATTAAAACTAATATTAATATGAATAAAAACAACTTTAATTTATTTTGTTGGTATTCATACATCCAAACTGATTTTACCAATATTACATTTAAGCCATTTCGTATTTACCTCAATAATTACCTGCCTTTAAGTAACACTTAACAAAATAAATTTTAAACACTAGCATATTTAAGTACAAAATATTCTTGATTACAATGGCAGAAGCTTACTCTAAAAATCATACAGCTAATAATAATACGTTGAATTCTTCTTCAAAATGAACTGTTTTCCACATTAACCTACGTATTATTTAGTTGACGATGCCTAAAAAAATCCTGGAAACTTGCAATTTTGCGGCGGATCATTGCTTTGCTCGGCTCCCAAATTAACGTAGTGCTGTTGTTCGTCTTCCCATTCAATTATATCATTGGGCTGCTCGTAAACCTCATTTATTGGCGGCCAATTAACATTATTCAATACATCATACTCAAGTCTCATGTACTTTTGTTTGGATGTTATCCAGTTCTGATCACGCTTCACTTGATACTTTTTAAACACCAAATATTCAACGAGAAAAGTCTCCACAAAAACATGACATATAAAAGCTGCCAAGCCATATAATAACATCACATAACGAAAACTCATTACCGGAGGTACGACTAGTTGAAAAAAATCGGCTATCCATTGGCTCGGATAAACAGTTAAATAGATAATTACACATAAATTTATAATAAATGCAAAACATAGTGGGTAGTTTGACCATAGTGGTTTACGATACGGTGCACCTTTTGAGAAAACAAAGGCAAGGATTATATATTGGAAACTGGAAATGCAAAACATGGTATAGTTTTCATAACATCCCAAATGCTCTTCATCCGACTGGGGCTGAAAGGGTTCGAACCAGGGCTGAAGATGCAAGTGGAACCACCCTGAAAAGAGAATGAAATTTAATTGATTATTAAATAAAATTCGATTAAAGTTAAAGAAAAAGAGAACCCATTACACCAAAAGGCGATAGTAAATCGAAACTATAGCCAAATGTTTGTATATTTACATATATGTATGTACAAATCGACTTCGCTGCTTCTGACACGTCGTTTCAAATATGCGTATACCATATCAGAACGTTTTCAAAGTATTTACTTGAATATAGTTAGATACATTAAATAAATGAAGTAAAATTTTAAAATAGATTTTTTTTAAGTTTATCTGGCGTATTAAATAAATGTTATAAAACCGACTCAGAGTATTTTGTATTTTGTACATTTACATTCCCATTTCCCAAGCGATCAGTTATGATATGCGTTATTTTAAGGACTGCATTAATTTTTTTTTAAAACATTAATATTGTATAATGCTTACCCGTTACCTGAAATCCGGTTACCACAGTTAGATGCAGCAAGAGGGAAGCCAATGGAGTTGAAGATATCAAGGAATTCAGAGGGACCTGCTTAGCCAAATTACCATCAAATGATTCCGTTTTGCCAAAAAAGAAGGCAAATATGGATATCAAGCCGAGATCCACATAAAGATACTGTTTATCCGTTAGATTCGAATCGATTGAATAGAGAATCATAACGGAAATAAATTGAACAAGCGAATAAGCGGCCATATATTTAAAAATGCCAAAAGATGTGACCAGCGCCGCTCGTCCTTCTTTAATCACATTTATGACAGAAGCAATTGTTGGACTTCGTGAGGTAAATGGTGATGCTATCGAAGATTCCGTTTCACTAAGGGAGATGCCAGCATGAGCAACCTTAAGAGCACCACAATCATTGGCTCCGTCACCGCACATGGCCACACAGTAATCCAAATTCTGAAGCTCCATTATTAACGCCTGCTTTTGATCCGGTGACATTCTGGCATAGATAGATCCACGAGTTAATATCATCTGCAATTTTTCTGGAAAATGCTCTTTTATAATTTGCCAAGTTTTGCCATCCATGGCGAAAACATATTGCTTCCTCCAGCTATTATCATCCTGAAGTTTTATACCCACTTCCACATCTGTTACATCGTTATGTGTCCAGGTTTCTGTGGTTTTAACACTGGCCAAACTTTCACTCGTGGGAAGGACAGTGATTGTGCTCGATGTACCATCGTTATCATCATTCTTGGCTAATGAATAAGATGATAAATTCATGGTCAGTTTTCCATTACATTCCACATGCGATGGTGATATTTTACTTCCCAGATCCAAGGTATACTGCAGCCTAAATTGCTGATGCAGACCTTCATTGGAATTATTAGTATGTTTAGAGGAACCAGCTCTCGCAGTTTCTGCTGGATTAACATTATTAGTGTGGCCCACTGCATCAGCGTGAACTGTTATAACAGCTTGCGAAGTCGTTACAATCCCACAATCCCGAGCTACACTGATCGCCGTTAAAATATTATCACCCGTAATCATTATAGTGCGTATCTTTGCGGCATTTAATGCATTAATAACTGGCGCAGTATCCGGTTTCAGGCGATTCTCGAGTATTACGAAACCCAAAAATATTAAATTCGATTCAACGTCCTCCCGGGCTAGTCTCTGAACTTTCGTATAATTCATTTTAGGTGATAAAGCCTTAAAGGCAATTGCAATAATTCGATAACCTTTTTTGGCAAAAGTCGATAGTTGTTGCGTATAGTCTTCAGGCAGACTCTGAGGTATACACAATTTCTGTAGCATCTCTGGTGAACCTTTGCAATAAACATTAAAAACTTGTGAGCTAAGACAGCGGGTAAGTACCGACATTCGTTGTAAACTGGAGGTGAAGGGAAATTCCCGTACGATTCCATGATCAAAGGTTCGTTGAGTATGGGAAATTCCAACGGAGGCCAATAGATCATCAACCGAAGATTGTCGCTTAATTTCTTTGGTAATGTTTTTATCATTATCGGTTTCGTTATCGTTTACTATTCTTGGTTGCCTTAAAATGGTTGGATAAAGCAAACCGTATTTCTCATTATCTGGTATATTGCTTGAATCTTCTAGAGTCCAACCCGTGGACTGGAACATCTTTAAGTCTAACGGATCTCCCATCATAGTGCCGTTCATTACGGTAATCGAATGACAAGTGACCATTCCAAAAAGAAAATGATCGTAAGGCAATCGTTCGATGTTCTTTAGTGGAATTTGAAATTGATTGGTTGATGATTTTGGTAAAACGCCCCACATATCTAGGCCATCTTCGGTTAGTGTTCCGGTCTATAAGTAATACATAATATAAAGATAAAAAATGTGTTAATGAAAATACAGAGATGGAATATCTCCTGTATTTCGTTTGGTTTAGATACAAAATGATGACTAAACTAGATTACTAACCTTGTCAAAGCAACAGCAATTGATGCTTCCAGCCACATTGATCGATCGTGGCGATATGCAAAATATTTCGCTAACCTTTAAACGTTTCTGTGCATAGAAACGTCCAACCGTCATAGCTGCTGGGAGGGCTGGAGGAACAACAATGGTGATCAAATCCAAAGATTCAACAGCTATTTTAACAGGATCTGTGCCACGTAATATCTGAAAATGTATTAAAAAATTTGTTTAATAAGTATTTCTTTAAATTGTGTTAGTAATATAAAATAAATTATAAGAAAAACAAGAAAGGAAGCTAACCACGGCACGCCGAAGGTTATATACCCTTGCAGATAGCACTTCGATCACTAGGAATTATATTTATGTTAAAAACTAATTAAGGAATGCCAGTTATCATTTCATTCACCTATATATTTTACGTTTAGCACTATAATTGGTCGATCGATTTTGGGCCCTTGTTCGTTTCCAAGATATTCACTAAAATGTAATAAATTTCGCACGCGACAAAAACTGATTTTGATTTAGCGAAGCGTGATGATATATGATATAGTCATCCTAACTGGCCCATTCCGACATGTATACGAGTGAGAGTATATACATATGTTGATACTGATCAAGAATACATATACTTCATTTGGCCGGAGGTGACTCACTGCGTTGTCTGAATGAAATACCCTGAAAAGGTATAAAAATTGGTGCTGTTTTGAGTTTATTAGAACGTCAAAAAATATTGTTCTTTTTATTCTGTCCTGTTTTATACTGTCCAATCGAAATATTGCCAAACAGATAAATCCAAGGGCATTTGGAAAAAAATTGAAAAGGAAAAAAGTTACTATATGTTTTAGCGATTAGCTAAATTGTAAGAATTGCTTCGAATTTGAATAAATCTGCCGCAAAGACTAATTGGCTGGACTAAAAACAAGCCTTTTAACTGCTCAGCGTAATATCAGAAATGTAGAACACCTAGAACACACTATACCTTATAGTCGAGAAAGGGAAATAATGGTGTGTGGCTATAGAGAAGAGCTGACATTATTTTTTCCGATCAGCAGATGAACGGGAATTTCCTCTTTAGACAATTCTCCCTATTCTTGATTGATTATTGATCAGCATTAACAGCACAGTAGAGCTAGCAGTGTTCGTCAATTGAACGTTGATGCACTACGGTCAGTATGTTCAAGTGGCCCGTATGACACCAGGCACGTGCCTGTTTGGGTTAGGTGTTAGTAGGCGCGATGAAATATATAGGACAGAATACGAGGAAATTGACTACCGGCGTCAATTGAAATTGAAATTGATTTACTAAGTGTGTTAGTATTAAAGATTTTAATTTGGAAAGACTTATATGAAACTTAGTACCTTAGTTTTAAATGAAATGTTTTAGTTAGTTTTAAATGAATGAATGAAACTTTACAGTCGGACCGGGATGAATTGGATGACTATGTCACAAGCTGTTATAACAACGATCGGATATTCAACTTTGTTTTTCCAAATATGTTTATCTACTTCGAGGCATAACTACATTTATTGTTTTAGAATTCTTGTTTTTAATGAACATCGGACGACTATATCATATATCTACCATAGGAGCAATCGGTAAATGTAGAGATGTTAAAATGGAAATATAATACATATGTATATGAGAATTTTATAATAGTTGGATTTGAAAATAAACATGTATAATTTATATTGTATTTGGTATGAAAAGGTTGTTGTAATCTGTAAGGCTACTGTCAGTATATGCACAGATTATCTACGACGGCAAAACACTAAATTGAGTTACTTACTTTGGTCACGAGCGTATAAATAAATCCAATGCAAGCGATTACGGCTAGAAACTGTATAAACTTGTACGAATCCTGCTCGAATTTATAATCCACAGGCGGCGGATATAAAATAGATCTAATTAGCTCTCCTTTGGCCGTTATATTTCCAGTATTTATAACAAAAGCCAATACTTTTTTTGATCCAATATACCGTGTTTGAATAACTTTAGTCCCACAAAAGAGCGTATGTCGCGCATGTTCCTTTTTGTCATATATAACATCACGTTTTGAGGGCAATGGAGTTTTAGTTACCGGCACACTTTCGCCAGTAAGCATTGATTCATCGAGTATGCAATTTCCAGACAACAATACGGCATCGCATTGCATTGTACATCCAGAGGATGGTATTTCAATAATATCTCCGGGTACTAACGATTCCGTTGGCACTGCCTTGGATGAACCGTGCGGGTCCACAACCCAAGCGTTGCCAGTATTGTAAACAGTTTTGATCAGTACGTCTTGATTCTGAGTGATGGAAAAGTCATTATTTATAATCTTCATTATATATAATAAGCATATATATAACATTTACCTTTTTAGTTTGCAAAACGGAAACAGTTATGCCAAACATGGACATTAATAGTATAACGCAAGCGTAATAATAGTAATCATATGTAAACCATAAGATCACTGAGAATATTTGAAAAACATAAAATGGATTTAAAACTTCCAGGAACAGCAAAGTCTTGGCATCGCGTAGCGGTACAGTTATAGCATTATCGCCAAATACAATACGTCGCGAGAGCTGTTCATCCAAATGTAATCCTCTTTGTTGATGATAATACGAGCAGGAAATATTCAAGTCCAAGCCATTAATCCGGCGAAAAGAATTTTGGGAAATATCCCAAGCGTAAACCAATTGTTTACATCGAAATATTCGAAGGGTTGAACATCCTAAAATCGTAATTTACATATATTATACAATTCACATTATTAATTAATGTGCCATACTTTTAAACTGCGCTGAAGTGAAATGGACAGAAAGGTCCAGGGAATTTTCCAAATCCATGCGGTTGTTTTCTTTGGGCAATAAGTTTCTGTTAAAAAAAGAGACAAACTGAGTTTTATTTATACTTAACGACAACAGTAATAAAACAGGCAAACAGGTTCATTTAACCTCAACTAGTAAAAAAAATTACAATGTTCAAAGGTCATAATACTTTAGAATACATTATTAGCAATGCTCATAGCCGAGTCAAAATATTTTTCTTCGTAATCTGTGAAACGTTAAATTATTAACTTACCTGAGATTGTGTCCGTTCAAAACCTGAATACGCTTCACATGATAAAGTTTGTGTTTGCCTTGATAGTCCTCTGGAGGGAAAACAAATGAAAAAGGATATATTATTGTTTTATTACCACTCTACAAGACAATTTCGACCGTTTCTTTCAATTTTTTTTATAGAACGAATATGTTTACCAATAAGTTAATGAAATTTGGCCATGTTTTTTGTTCAATATTCAAAATATCATAATTTATGCGATAGCGATACTTCTGACCCCCAGCCACTCCCAGTGTCACCATTTTCTTGCATATTCCTAGAAAGTTACTTAATAACTTGTTTAAAAAAAAGTTAAGCAAGAAAGGAAGCAAACCTTAACACAACGATGTTTATATACCCTTGCAGGTAACACATTCGATTAATAGAAATTAATACAATTCTACAATAATAAAAAAAAGGGATATATCTTAAATTTGAATAAAGTCTTTTGAAAACTGAAAGTTTTAATTTTTAAGTTTATTAATTTCAAATTATGGAATTAAATTTCCACTCGTTCCTATGGCATCTATATGATCTTTTGGTCCATCCGGCTTGTTCCGACTTATATACGAGTGAGAGTAGCTTAAAAACTGAGAGACTAGTTTGCGAAGAAACGAATCGACGGACATGGCTAGATAGACTCGGCTGCTTATGATGATTAAGAATACAACGTATTTAGAAAAACATCGAATTGTTATAGCTTTTTAAATTAGCTGATTTAAATATTAAAGAAAAGGGATTTTAATATAGCAAAACGAAAATCTGCAATGGTGCATTTCCCTCATGTGTAGCTTTGTTTGTTTTTTTCATACCTTTTATCAACACCTGTTCCGCTTCCTCTAAGGAACACTGGGAGCAAGTGGCAAATAAGTACAAATGACGCCACCAATGCAACACGAGACGCAAGATACCAGCGGTTAAAAATATACATATCCAGCACAAAGTGGTTCGTATTCGAGAGCGCCGGTAACCTGAAATTTGCATTTGGTCCTCCTGACCTGGATTTAAAATTCCGCCGGTTGTACATGGTTCAGAAGCTAAAAATATTAATTAAATTAAAAAAGTTAGCTTCTGTAAAGTTTAGGTATTTTTTATACATAAAATCTTTTCTTGAACATTTCAACTTTTTGCATTTGTCTGAAGAATTGAATACCTTTCAACGTGTTTCTGTTAATCATGGTACACCTGCCTCGCTACCAAAAAAGCAAATTTTTACAAAGAAATCCAACGATCTTTGATTTTAAAAAATATACACAGAACATGGATGGCATATGTATATATATATGTGCATATGTATGTATGTATTTATTACTGTTACTGTTTAACGGCAAGGTTATGTTACACGGGACTACTTTAAAAAGGGTATTACAATCAAATGGGTTTATTTTTTATGGAAAATAAGTGAATAAGTCTATGTAATACAAACAAAGGTAATACAAATAAAACATATGTATATACAAAGTCGACTAATTAAGGCGCCTTAAAGAACCGATCAGCGAACAGTTCGCAACGAGCTAAAGTGAGCTACAGCAAAGCGTTTAATCAAAAAGGCAACATCAATAGATAAAAACGGAATGATAAGAGTATAGAGCGAGCGCTAACGCACACACTTGTTATTATTTGCCAAGACACTTGTGTATTGCTTATAATTTTTTTTATTTCTTCTTATGTATACGTATTTATGTATGTACATATATACATATGTATACATATATGCATATGTATGTAACATGTATGGAGAAGAGGGACTGCCGACCATTTAAATATTTTATTAGTATTTTAAAACAAAATTTCTTTTCCAAGTCAAAATATGATAATATGTATATTAACCACAACAATTCAAAGGAACAATAAACATTTTAATAAAAATTAATCGCGCTTTATATACACACAACGTCGACAATAACAAAGCAATCGTATTTATCAATTAATAAACTAAAACATGCATATGTATATGTACATTCATATGTACATACATACATGTTAATATTTGTGTACGTTTGGGTAAGTGTACAAAACGCCGTTGATCACACCGAAAAAACTTTGACACAACAATTTTACATATGTATGTATTTATTTGTGAATAAACATGGCAACACTTTTTAATACTCTAGATGAGACTATAATAGTTATGGTATAGAAACTGCTTAGACGATATTTTCAGTCGTTCAGCTACCCGAAACCGCTGAATATATCGACTGAATTACTGAAAAGGCAGTGTGGCTTTTTTTTTTTTGCTAAGTTTGCGATAAAATGGCTATATCCCAAATTTGAAAAAAAAAAAAAATTAAAAAAAATTTCTAATTCTTTTTCTTGGGAAAATTTACCGATTATTTCTATGGCAGCTATATGATATTGTCAGTGAAGGATTAATCTCCGACCATATAAAGTATATATATTCTTGATCAGCAATCTAGCCAGGTCCGTCTGTCTGTTTATACGAAAAACTAGTCTCTCAGTTTTATAGCTATCTGAATAAAACTTTGCAGTTAGTCTTCTATATACTCTCACTCGTATGTATATATGTCGAAACAGAATGGATCGGATCAAAAATTTTTTAGAAAAATATCACTTTTCCAGTTTTTAACACATATTCATCAAGTTTGGGATATACCCATTTTACATTATTCTACAATTTTGTTAAAAACTCTGCAAGTCAGCTGTTTGCTTGCTCAACAAAAAATGAAAACTTGCAAGTCATTTGAGCTGCTACGACTCTGGTTATTCTTAAAATTTGTTTTCAGGCCCAGTCAGTTATTTTTCGTGCCCATGTATGTTGTAGATCATTGCTTCTGAGCACTCTGCGGACAGTTTCGGTGTATACATTTGCTCCAAGAAATGTGGCAAAAGCGATGTTAATTTTGGGGGCTGATAAATGTTGGTTTTTCCTGTTTTCTTTACGAATTTTTCTCTCTTCTCTAGTAGTAAAAGCCTTCGGAAGGCTACGTCGCTGAAGATTTTCCAGGGAATTTCGCGATTTCAGTCCTCTCTTACTCTCCTTATATGTATGTATAAATAAACAATATATTGTTAAAAGTTAAATCTATCTTTCTTTATATACATCTCAGCTCGCAAATCAGACCGGTGTTGAAAATGTTAACGAAAACGATTACATAACACGGTATCAAATGGGCCGATTGATCTGTTTGGCGTATCTTTGGTTTTCAGATACTCGAAAGAGACCCTGCTCTTATACATTTGGCAGTGCATCTTGGAAATTGACAGCGTGTTTATTTGACGGAAGAGACTGCTCTACAACGTGCATCGAAAACCACTTAAACTGAGTTTTTCCAAGTATGTAACCGTCAAGGTATTCCTGGTCAATTCGCAAAGACATTAGTGTATACTGATGTGCCACGATATTTTAGATGGAATAAGCAGTCAAAAAAGTGGGGACCACGAAAGCGACGTTTTCTGGTTGAAGGATAAAACGGCAATTAACGGGAAATACATAAATACAGTCCATCCAAAGCAACGCGAATGTTTCTTGCGGTTATAGTTAGTTAATGTCTCTGGACCCACTGGACCCTTCCAATACTTGCGAACAGTGAATGGCATTATGAACTACACATATCATAATGTGTGTTGCGAATTACATTTGCATTACATTACATTACTTGCCGATGTAGCATTAGGTTCCTCTTCTCATCAAATTCACCAATTATTTGCCATATTGACGACATGTCTTCCATCTCAAGCTTCTGTCCTCTGGGACAAATATAAAGATTCCATGAGCAACGACATTCCGCATCGCATTCGGATCGCTGATAAAGATCCTAATATCGATTTTTAGCAGGAAATGTATAACGAGGCGCTCATAAAGATTGAAGATATTTACGTTATGTTTTTGAATATGCCACTCATAACAATCCATTGGCACTATCATTCTCCGAGCAATTGCTCAATATCATTGCATAATAGGCATAGATAATTATGCAACATGTTCAAAACGGAAGATGGTTTGATTTAATATTAATATTAAAGCATATTTATATGTATATTTAATTTACAAGCTTATTAATTATATTTTGCTTCTAGAACGAGCTATTTTAGCTGCAAAAATACCGATGTTGACGCTATTAACTTCAAAATCAAATCAACAGTCATTGTTACACTTGGTACACCGCTACCGATCATGACGAAGCAGTCAACTATCCTGTTGAACATTTGCATTTAATAGATTTACCAGGAATGCCACCACATAGCTTGCAATTGAAAATTGGTTCATCTATCGTTCTGCTTCGGAATTTAAATGCACCTAACCTTTGCAACAATATTGAACGGTAAATTTGAAGGTGAAGTTGTTCTCCTGCCGCGAACTCCAATGACCCTTCAGACTCACCCCTTCCATTCAGATGTATGCAATTTCCAATTCGCTTGACATTTGCAATGAATATTAATAAGTTACAAGTTCCAACGATAATTTCAGTCAGAAATTTGCAACGCAGTGAAGGAGTCATCTCCGACCATATATATTTTTGATCAGAATCAACAGCCAAGTCGACCTAGCCATGACCGTCTGTCCCTTTTTAAAAAAACTATTCTCTCAGTTTTAAAGTTATCTCCATGGAACTTTGTAGTTAGTCTTCTATATACTCTCACTCGTATATACATACATAAATACATATGTCGGAACGGGCCGGATCGGACTACTATTTCATATAGCTGCCATAGGAACGATCGAGAAATTAATACAATACAATACAATTATACAGATTTTCAAGTAATTAAGGATATAGACATTTTGTGTAATTATAAAATGGCTGTGTTCATTTTTTGACAAAATCGAACGACTTTATAATATAGCCGTCATACAAACGATGAATATAAAACTGTACATATAATATGTGTAGGTGAACGAAATGAAAACAGACATTATTTTGATATTTTTTAACATAAATATGGATAAATTATATTGTATTAATTCCTAGTGATCCAAGTTCTATCTGTAAGGTATATAAACTTCAGCGTGCCGAAGTTAGCGTCCTTTCTTTTTCCAAAATGAAGTCACTTTCTCAGTATGGGTCTTTACAAAAACAACTAAGGCTTTTTATACCCTTGCAGGGTATTATAATTTCAGTCAGAAGTTTGCAACGCAGTGAAGGAGGAACCTCCAACCATATAAAGTATATATTTTCTTGATCAGAATCAACAGCCGAGTCGATCTAGCCATGTCCGTCTGTCCATCTGTCCTTCTGTCCGTCTGTCCGTTTCTACGCAAACTGGTCCTGGCTGGGCCGGATCGGACGACTATATCATATAGCTGCCATAGGAATGATCGGCAAATTTTTACAAAACAAATTATAACATTTTTAGTTTTCAACAGAATTTAATCAAATTTGAGATATAGCCATTTCATATTATTCTATAATATTGTGTAAAATTTTATGAAAATCGGACAACTATATCATATAGCTCCCATAGGAACGCTCGAGAAATTAATACAATCAAAAATGATAACTTTTTCAGTTTTCAGCTGATTTTTATCAAATTTAAGGTATAGCCATTTGATATTAGTCTTAAATTTTGTGTTAAATTTCATGAAAATCGGACGACTATATCTTATAGGTGCCATACAAACGATCGTTTGATTTAGAGGAAAAATGCAAATCTGTGACTGTAAAACTGCAAATATAATATGTATAGGTGAATGAAATGAAAGCAGGTATTACTTCATTGTTTTTTAACACAAATATATATAATTTATATTATATGGATTCCTAGTCATCGAAGTTCTATCTGCAAGGGTATATAAACTTCTGCGTGCCGAAGTTAGCTTCCTTTCTTGTTAATATTTGCATTTGACAGGAGCTGTTTCCTTCTGCCTATGTATAAAGCCAAGTTTCATTTAGCCTTATTGTAACAAGTTTCCTAGTTTCGAGTTGGTTTATCAAAAGTTTCAATCATTATTTTTGAGAGCAGCAGTGTCAGATTTGCTCTTTCGAACAATAGTTCTTTCCAAGCCCTAAGTCGTGTTCAAAGCCTTTGCTTTCGAATATTCTTTTGGGTCAAATAAAAATAACTTATATTGACTATTGCAATGACATTGTAATGCACTTAATAAAAAAAAATCCATGATTTCACCTATTTTAAATTGATTCCTTTAGATTACAAATAATCCTACCTATTTGAGCTTAAATGTAGTGAAAATAACATAAATAAATTAAATTACAAAAAACATAAAAATAGAAGAAATGTGATAAAATTAGCTTTTTACATACAAATTTGTTATCAAAGTGTGCCAATTATGTACCTTTAACCGAAATTTCCTGCACGAACTTAAATAAAACAATAACAAAATTTTTTTGTGCCAATTATACGATATACATACATACATACATATGTACATACACGTATGATAAGGCTTAAAATCCGATATGGACGGAGAGACTGACAGACTCGGCCGGTGATGTTCATATGTAGTTATTATTGAAAATTACGGCTAAGTACTCTAGAATGTACATACCATCGACAAGACGGTGCGAATCCTTTAAATATTCATATTCTTCGACATTTTGGTCTAAAATTTCTTCAACTTTGGATTCACTGTAGGCATCGTGATGATGTTCATCGTTAGTTAATAATGTTATTGGATTTGTTTTTGGCGTATTGTTAACACGTCCATTAAGTAAAGTATTATTATTTTCCAACTTATTCTGGTGTCCCACATCCCGCGTTTGAGCTGATGATGAATGCCACCAATTAAGCTTCAATAATTTGTTTTTTGTAGCTATTCCAGAGAGCTCAGGACTATTTTGTTCAGTGTCGAAGTCTTCTAAGTCTCCAAATTGCACATTTTTAGTGACGACTTTCGGCGGTATTGAATTCATTTGCAATGCCTCACTACGTGTAGAGGCAATGTCAGTGACACATAAGTCGTCATTAGTAATCATATTTTATAATAATATAATTATACAAAACTAGGAAAAAAAATATTAGTTTCGCTTTCTACGAAGCTAGCATTGTTAGGTATTTTTTCCTAAAGACGGACCAAAATTTTTTGACTGAACCGTAGTGTCAGCTGAACACTTGCTCTTCCGTAAATATTATTACTATTAAGCAGTTTAGACGATCGCCAACTAATTCCATAAGATTCATTTTAGCACTGTCTCGCTTACTTAATTTATGGAAGAGTATGAAATACTTCCAATGGACAAAATTCACAATTTTAAAGCGCGTTTTCTTGCGCTGCTTTCGTTGTCTCTTTCCACAATAATCTGGGGAGAGTTGATGATTAATCTGTGTTGGATTGTTGGCTGCTTCTGCTGCTAAGGGACTGCTACTGCACCAGCTCCTCCTTCTTAATCATCCCAAACATCATCCAAAGACTCCTCCTCCTCCGCTGCCCACGCGCTTCTCAAAATAAAACTGCTTGATATACTCCTTTTGTAAAATTGCCAAGCTCAGACTCGTCACGTTTGACGGTTGGAGTATCCCGTCGCTGCTGCAAGTCAAGTAGTTGACAGTTAGTGTGAATACACTATAATAGCACCACTTGAACAGCTTGCTTTTTTCCAGTTGCTGCGCCAAATTCATTACGATATTCGATATTCGGTGGAATATAAACTTGTTTCGTTATATTTTCAATTATATATATAATTTTAGTCCGCTGTTGCCTTTTAGGTTTTATAAATTAGAAATTGAATGCCACGTTGTGCAGAACAGTCTATAATTGGTATTATTTTGGAGATTTTTACCTTCCAATAATACATTTATATTACGACTAACTTCTCTACAAGTAGAGCTACATGTCATATTAGCAACGGAGACCATGCAAAGGGCATGTAATCCAATGATTATTTTACTTCTTTTAATCTGAAACGAAAATAAACGAAGTTGGTTAGCTTTTCACATATAATCACATGTTTACATGACGTAATTCAGAATTTTTTTTTAATGACAAATCATGGCATATCTATATCTATACATCTTTACATGTATACATCCTACTTTCACATACATTTACCTTTATACCACTCACTCTGTACATTAAACTTTTTCAAGGAAATATATACGTACATACTATGTACATACAAAACAGCATTAAAAAAAACATTAACTGCAGCGTACTACTCAAGTCATAGACCCACCTGGTTTCGAATGTTAGACACAATCAACGAATGTGAAGCTTTTAATTGAAAATATGTATGAATCCATGCAAAATATTGCGTTTGGTTATAAATTGAATTAGAAAATCGATATCGAATATATGTGCTCCCTAATAGTGATGATGAAAACATCGATGCATCGAGAACCTATACTTAGTACAGCGATGTTTTCCGGGTTTCCGATTTTCTTGTTAGTATCGATGATTGATAAAATATCCGTCTCCAAATTACCGAAGTCGGTGTTGCATTTACATACACATGAAAAGACTACTCTGAAAGCAGTATAGTTTAAATGTTGTTCCTATGAATATTGTACTTTTGTACTGTACTTTTATATTTTTACTACAATGTATAATATCAACAAAATAGAGCGGCTGCTTTAGAAGCAATAATATTGTTATAATAGTAAGTCCCTATAAAAGATTTAACAAATCATTTCACATAAATAAAGTAATAAAATTAAACTTGACTTTTTTTTAATGTATTAGAAAAAATTCAACGAGCTTTTTTGTGTATTTTTCTTGACACCGATGTTCTTCTTAGAAAAGATTTGTTGACAGACATCAGTACTTTTCTAACTTATGTTTTGAAAGTGTAGTTAAAAATTTTCTTAATACTTGTATAAATTATCTACACTTCAATAGCGTCGAATATATTAGCCTCTGTACTTCTAATTTTTTGTGGTCAATTCTGCTTTTTAATGAATATCTTGGTACTAACATGGGATAAATATTCTTCAAGCGGCAAAACTCCATATGGACAATTTTCCAGAAAGCTTCACCGCGGCCAAAAAATTAAAAGTTCTTAAAAGCGAGTATTTTTAGCATGGTTACATCAAAAATTTATCGAATTGATCACGATTAAAAGATTCAAAAAGAAATTTCGAAATAATCGATGTCAAGCACGCGTAAACGCAATTTATGTTATTTGTATACAAAAAGGGCATGTTTGTGTCTTGATGCAAAGTCAGTATAAAATGCAAGAGGATATATGCATAATTCATTACAAATTATTGTATTAAAATTTTTCATCACGCTTCGATAAAATCAGAGCTTAAAATGGTATCTTGCAAATGTAACATTAGTGTTTGTCGCGTGCGAATGCAGTTAGTGAATATGAACAAGGGCCCGATCTTAAAACCAAGAGCAATAAGTTTCAAATTTTGTAAAATTAAAATAAAGTCTTGGCACATGTTTTTTTTAGTTGTAATTTTCAAAAAAGGCTCCGAAAAAAAGAAAAAAAATTTTCTTAGCTCTCGCGCGGGTACTAACTTGTGATAAATATTGTTAACGAAAAATTTAAAGCGTTGCCGGATCAAGAACTAAACAGCTGTGATTTAAGGAGCGAAATAATGAATTGTATATATATTTTTAAAACCAAGATAGAAGGCATTATCATTCTTGCATGCAGCTTTTTTCTAGTCGGCAAGAAAGATGGAATAAGAGCATTTATGGCAAGGCAAATATTATAAAATGTAATTCACAAAAGGCATTTAAAATACGAAAATAATCAGTTATTGGAAGTCGACGGCGTTGGTGACTCTGGTTATTTGCCTCCAGCTTTTTAGCTGGACATACATACATTAATAAAAATTATTACAATATTTACAAGAACATTTGAACATTTTGACAATTTTTTTTTGATTACACTGGTTACCGCGCAATATATATATTGATTTCACTATCTACGTTCTACTATCAAGACTGCTGGATTGGATACTAGATGACCCGAAAACCAAGGCGTCTTGGAAGCCCGGAACAGCTGCACCGATTGGACCAATACATTCTGGACGGCTTTCAACGAAAGAGTTACACGATGATATCCTTGATATCTTGATATTCATCAGTCGTTTGACAGAGTCTGGCAGCCTGGCCTGATGTCAGAGGTCAAGAGTCTGCACCCTCAACTTTATGACGCAATCAGCAGCTTCCTAAGGGTTGAACAATACAGGTAGTCCATGATGGAGTCAGCTCCTCTTACAGGACTCATTAAGTTTGGGAACTGTGCATACAGGTGGAACGTGGCTATTAGTCGTGGGATGTGGGCAATGGTCACATACGCGCTAAGGAGAGGAACTAGCCCTGGAGCCTTCTTTCATGGCCAGCTTCTTCCGCAACACAAGGAGTTCACTTACCTGGGGCTAGTCCTCGATTCCCGGCTCACATTTGCATTTGCTTATCAAGAAAACCAGGGACAAACTTGAGGAAGCTGCAAAGCAAGTACGTTGGCTCACTGGCTCGAGGAGCAAGCTCAGTTTAGAAACTAAGAGAAGAATTTACTTGTCCATCCTTGCTCCTAATGGGAATTACGGGTTTCCCATTTACTGAGCAGCGTCCAAAACAAACTTGCTGAGGATTAAAGCGTCGCAAGCTATATTCCTGGGGCGGATTACCGTCTCGGAATGGTACATCCGAAACGCTGGCATCCACCGAGAGCTGTTAATACCGTTGAAACACCGAGCAAGGCTACAAAAGCACCCTAACCCCCTGGCAAGACACATCACCACGGACCATATAAGACGGAGACTGAGAAAAATCCCATTAGGACAGCTTTTGGCCCGAAAAATATTATAAAAACAAGTAAATTTAACAAACACAACTATAAATAAAATGTTAAAAAATTTAATAGTTATAAGAATGTAATAGACATTTAACAAACTGCTTAGGGGGGCGATCCTGCCCGAATTGGAGGCCAAAGATTTAACACGTCGCTGGCGAAAAATTAGCCCGTCAGTGTTGAAAATATAGGCGGGGCGTCGTGGTATATTTTAGGGTCAGCTTTTATTCGCTGCTTACATGAGAATAAAAACTTAACTTAGAACCGAGCTCCCGGTCGCTTTGCATCGTTAAAACGAGAGCGGGAGATCGACAAACTTAACTTAACTTAAGCCGGGGACAGAAAGCCCACTCCTGAACAGAGGCGGCACAGTGGGCCCCTCACGAAGTGGGCCCCAACCGAAGACGGTGCTTTGGGCCACTGGCAGTCCATTGTGGATCTTCAGAAAGACGGGCTGCATCACTCTCGAATACATATCCGCGCCTAGGACCACGCAGATGGTCGCCGGTAGATGGAAACAGAGTGATGTCGCGGAAGTCGGCCCGCACCGTCTCGCTTAGCTCCCAGATTGGAGTGCGGATGAGCACGTGAGGCTCAACCTTAAACACCACGTCGATACGGAATTCCTTTCCGTCTTGAAGCCCGCAGTAGCGATGAGCGCGGCCGTGTCGAAGGTGCGCGCTTCGATGGCAATCCGTACCAGCGCGGTCAGACGCGCTGACGCTGTGTCGCTGCAGCAACGTTGACAGCATCGGCTCTGCAGGCGCCCCTGGGCAATGCTGGACGGTTGGCTTTGAGCGACGGACGATGGTGTACGGACGGGGGTCGACCGTGGAGTGGCGGAGGCCGTCTGAGGAAAGGCTACAGATTGCCGAGAAGGGGCGACGGCGTCCCGAGACAGTGGTCGCTCGGATAGGTGAAGCAGTGTGTGATGGTCCTGGCCACACGTTTTGCAACAGTACCCTCGCTGACACGGCATTTTCGTAGTGGGTGGATCCCCCTGCAGACTCGGCAACGGTAAGATAAGATACCTCGAGTTCATCTGCCTTCTTGTGTGATGGCGGTGTGTGGACGCGGAGTCATCGTGCTAGGTATGACACTCATCCCTCAGGATAGTCTGGACAAAATTGCGCTCGCAGACCTCATCGGCTTCCGGGACGATACGTGTCGGGCCTTCCTCCACCTTCCAGAATTTCGCGAGGAGCGGATCCAGCGACTCGTCGTGGCCGCAAGCCACTCCTGTGGAAAAGGCACTTACACTGCGGTGAGTGGCAGGAGACACAGGGCTTGTCAGCACCCATCCGAAAATAGTCCCTTGTCCGAGAAGCGACCCGCAGATGTAAGTTTTGGAGTTGCGTCAATTTGGGAGCTCTCGAAGAACTTGGGATCTGCCAGGGGGACGTCGCAAAGCCCTTGTAGAAGGTCTCGCGGAATCGGATACGAGGGCAGATTGCCAGCGGAATTACATATGCTGCAGTCTTTAATTGTAGCCCGGGTCTGGCAGGTGACCGAATTTGAACGTTAATGAGGGCGGTGCCCAATAGGACGGCTCCCGAGCCGGAAGCGAAGCACACTTTTACGTCGGAGTGTTCTTCTGAGCTACCCGAACCTCTGGAAGTGGGCGCGGGTTTGTGCCTCGTTGACGCCGACGGACTTGGAGCGGTTGCGAAGGGGTTACCGTGGTGTAGATGAGTGTGATGCCGGCTATGGCAGGTGGAGTAGCTGTGGGCACACGTACAGTCTCGTTGCTGATGCCCTCGTGCAAAACAGTTTAGGCAAAGCTGCTTCCTCTTGATGTAGTCGGATCGACCATTCACATCCATTTCAAGAAAACGTTGACATAAGCGATCGGGGTGATTCCCGCCGATCTTGGCCGAACTAGCTCCGAACCACGAGGTCTGACGTCGTCGATGTGGGTGCAATGACGCTCTGTCAAAAAAGCATCTTAATCCCTCCATATTGGAATTTCCGCTTTGTTGTGTATGGATTGCTCCCACAGCTAAAGTGTTATGTTGGGAAGCTTGGAGGACCCCATATTCACCAGGATGCAATTCCAAGAGTCGACTTGAATCGAGGACATCTCTAAAGCTGTCGGTAAGCTCTTAATGGTGCCCTGCAGATCCTTCAGCGCGACTCCGCATTCCTGAGGCACAGCCTGGATATTGAAGAGGATCTTTAACTGGCTGTTGACCAACAGTCGTCGATTTTCGGGTGGACACTGCTAGCCGCCAGAGCAGACTGAGAGGCGGCATGTGATAAATAAATAAACGGAATTGCAGTAGCTGTATTTTGACTCCAGCACTGTCGAGGTGGCCTAGCCGTCGTCGGACTCCGAGTGCAGTTCAAAGCTGCTCTCATACACACACTGACACTGTCTGTTGTGGCAAAAAACCGTTTAAGAGCGACATCTATCGCATTTTGCGCCATTTTGACAACTGACCGAGTTCATCTAGGCGAGGAAACAGAAACAGTGCATCGACGGATTCGTCGCTTTTTGCACTTGGAATGGCGGCAGCAGCCCTTGGCTTCAGTTGAGACGCCCGCGGAGATGCGGATTGGGATTGGATTGGATGCGGATTGGGAGAACAGTCACACTAATGCACTGTCTGGATCGACAAAAAAAACGGAGATGACGGACGAAATTTATATGGAACTCGGGATACGGGTTTAGGCAATGCGAATGACGAACAAGCGGACTAGAGCTCACTGACGGCTGGAGGATACGAATGGAGCCAAAAAAAACGCAGCCGAATGGAGGTACTGAGCTTAGATATGTATGTATTGTGAGTTATTGAGATGGGGAGATTTAATCGCGGGCTTGGTTGTAGAGAAAAAACTCGCTAAGTTATACCGACGGCGAGCGGTGCCTATATGATGGCCAAGAAATTAAGCGGCAACAACAACACGCACGGTCTCTGCGGTGGCGATGTGGATACTAAAAACAAATAAGCAGAACAAGCGCAGTCGCATCTGTGTGGATTGAATTTGGATGTTGGTTATGGAGGTACTTGTCTAACAAATGTTAATCTCATCAACTGCAAGTCGCAAATGTTGAATTGTTCCGAGCCGAAAACCTGGATTTAAAAGATCGGCACTTGGTCGCGAGGAAAAGCTCTCTACGTTATGCCGACGGCAAGCGGTGCCTATGTGAGGGTCCCAAGAATCGAAATGGCAACAACAACAACACGGCCTCTTCGGCGGCGAAATTGAAAACAATTAAAACACTTGCGTTTACGTTTGGATTTTGTTGCTATTGTTTCGTTCACTTTCAATTTTTTTTAAATTTTATTATCTGGATTAGTTCCTGGAATCGTTGTGAATAGAAACAATGTGTCAGGGCACAGTGGAGCGTCGAGAAGTGGACTGTATTAAATTCCGCGAACAAAAATATGGGCATATATGGGCACGGCACAAAAGACGACAAAAAAATATCGCGGCAGTGGCGGACTGTTCGCCGAACAAGGTAAACTCCCGAAACAATTGCACACCGGCTGTTCGCACACAAGCGGACACCGATGGAAGTTTTTGAGAAACGGAGGCGAATAGAAATTGGAGTTCCTCAGCTGCCTTGGGGTCAGGAAAACTCGGACTGGGAGTTGACACGAATGAGTGCGGGAGTGCGACCGAAATTGAGTGTTCGGCCCACTGTTGCAGATCGGCAGCGAGGATAGACGGAGAAGAAAAACTCGTACTTATCTTGGCGGACAGATGCCTGAACTGCTGGTGACTTGGAGGATATCCTGCAAGAAATCCGGCTCGAAGGACCAAAATGTTTAGGGGGCGATCCTGACCGCAAAGATTCGTTATTGGAGGCCAAAGATTTAACACGTCGCAGGCTAAAAATTAACCCGTTAGAGTTGAAAATATAGGCGGGGCGTCGTGGTATATTTTAGCGTCAGCTTTTATTCGCAGCTTACATGAGACTAAAAACTTAACTTAGAACCGAGCTCCCGGTCGCTTTGCAGCGATAGGCAGCGAAGGCTCGGTCCTGAGCAGAGGCGGCACAATGGGCTCCTCACGAAAACAGAAACCAACAATATTTAAAAAAAAAATCACATTAAAAAAATATTATAACAAGAAAGGAAGCTAACTTCGGCATGCCGAAGTTTATATACCCTTGCAGATAGAACTTCGATGACTAGGAAGCCATACAATAAAAATTATATATATTAATATATAATATATATATTTCATTCACCTAAACATATTATATTTTCAGTTTTACATTCACAGATTTGCATTTTTGCTCCACATCTAACGATCGTTTTTATTGCTCCTATGTGATATAGTCGTCCGATTTTCATAAAATTTGACAAAAAATTTAAGACTGATATAAAATGGCTATATCTCAAATTAATGAAAATCTGCTGAAAACTGAAAACGTTATAATTTTTAATTGTATTAATTTTTTGATCGTTCCTATGGCAGCTATGTGATATAGTAGTCCGGTTTTTTTTTATAACTTTACACAAAATTGTAGATTAAAATAAAATGGCTATATCTCATATTTGATGAAAATCTGGTGAAAACTGAAGAAGTTATAATCTTTAATTTTAATAATTTCTTTTATTTCTTTTAAAATCTCTATGTATCAAATTTTATGAATATCTGTTGAAAACCGAAAATGTTATACTTTTTAATTGAATTAATTTCTCGATCGTTCCTATGGGAGCTATGTGATATAGTCGTCCAATTTTCATAAAATTTTACACAATATTGAAGAATAATATGAAATGGCTATATCTCAAATTTGATCAAATTCTGTAGAAAACTAAAAATGTTATAATTTTTCAGGTAAAAAGTTGCCGATTATTCCTATGGCAGCTATAGTCGTCCGATCCGGCCCGTTCCTACATATATACGAGTGAGAGTATATAGAAGACTAACTGCAAAGTTTCATTCAGATAGCTTAAAAACTGAGAGACTAGTTTGCGTAGAAACGGACAGACGGACAGACGGACATGGCTAGATCGATTCAGCTGTTGATCCTGATCAAGAATATATATACTTTTTATATTCGGAGGCGCCTCCTTCACTGCGTTGCAAACTTCTGACTGAAATTATAATACCCTGCAAGGGTATAAAAATAAGTACATATAACAAACACACTATAAACAATTTAATAGCTATAGTAATAAACAGACATTTTACAAACCAACAATATTAAAATTAATTCATTAGTGGACTAAATGACTGAATTGTTGAAAATAATGGCGATTTATCGCGATACTTAGCTGATATTTTTAGCCGGATGGAACGACCAAAAAAAAAAAAGGCGACTACATTCTTGAACAAGTAATTTCGAAAGGTCTAAAAGTCAAGGGATAAACTTTCAAGAAAATAACTAAAGAAGCTTGAAAACTGAGTTATTACTAATTGCATGCCCGAATTTCTTTACTTACAGTTATGTAAAGAAGGACTACAAATTATTATTTTATTTTTCTTCAGTTAGATTTTTTTTTCAACCATTGATATTAATATTTTAACGATTATTTTTTGCTGATCATGATAAACGAACAGAATGTATAGTACTATCATAAAAAATCTATCTGTAATTAGTGATCATATTGTTTTGCTAAACACATTTTTTGTAAACAACTGGCTCTTTTAAAACTTATGACTCTTTCACTATTTCAAATATTTTCATTAATTCAGGCGTATAGGAAATACCCTGATTATATTGAAAAAACAATACTAACCCCAATTAACCTCAGCTTCAAACCTCTTAAAGTAAATCCTTGCAAAAGGATTAGACACATGTTGTATATTAGGCATGCATCCAACTTGAACAAAAACCGCTTCATTGGAGGATAATGCAAGTTAGGATAGGTAAGGTTAGGTTAAGCCGGACGACCCTCCTAAAGGGGGCCAATCATAGGCCATAATGGACCTTATTTATCCGGATGTTGTTTTCACCTGGTCTAGTGATGCCAGTACTGGGGCACCTAAGTGCTTTACTCTTGCCTGCGCTAGGGCTGGGCACTTACAGATGAGATGCTCCAAGGTTTCGGTTGCCTCAGATTCATCACATTTCCTTCAGTTGCCGTTGTTGGTGATGCCCAGCATGACTGCATGCGCGGCAGTCAGGCAGTGACCCTTAAGCATTCCCACTAGAAGTCTGAAGTCTTTTCGGGATAGATGCAGTACGTAGTGGCTGAGTTTGTCATTGCGCTCTTTGCACATGATTTTAGATGCAAGTCGCAGAGTTTCCTCTCCACCTGCTTTTTGCTCGTACGTCTGCCCGCTTTGGAGCGTTCTTAGAGAGACTGGGACGTTTTCTGTTCTATCAATAGCCAGTCCGACTCCTTCCTTTGCCAGTTCGTCAGCGATTTCTATGCCCTGGTGGCTGGGCACCCAGTAGATCCGCACTGACATTGTCGTGCTCAGGATATCTAGTGCGTCCTTGCTTGCCAGTACATTTTTGGAACTGACCGCTGACGATTGCATGGATCTAATCGCCGCCTGACTGTCTACGAACAGGTTTACCGCCTCACATGGGCGGCCTACTTCCTGCGCAAGGTCTGCCGCCTTCTTGATGGCGAAGACTTCTGCCTGGAATATGCTGCAATGGCTTGGTAGCTTATACGACAGCCTCATCTCGGCGTCTGTACAGTGTATGCCCGCTCCAACTCCTCCTTCCATCTTGGAGCCGTCAGTGTAAATATTGAGGTGTCGAGCGTGGTCCTGAACCGTTTTCCAGTCTTCAGGTCCCCTAAATGTTGATGTTTTCACATCCGGGCAAGTTCTAGGCGTCATGTAGTCAGATACACTGCTCATGGTTCGACCAATTGAACTGTGCCCGTATCCTTTTGTTGACATACTTCCTAGCGCTACTAAGCGCTGTGTGTCCTTTCCAGCGGTCAGTTGCGCGTGGATGTCCAGGGGATCAATTCCAAGTATCGTCTCTAGAGCTTTTGTGGGGGTTGACCTCAGCGCCCCAGATATGCAGAGCATTGCCTGCCGCTGGGTTCTCTCCATAAGCATTTTGTAGGTCCTCTTTTCCATGGCTTGCCACCACACTAAGACCCCGTATAGCAGAGTCGGACGCACCACCGATATGTAGACCCAGTGCATCAGAGCGGGTGAGAGATCCCATGTGCTGCTGAGCATCTTCTTGGATGCATATATATTTGACTTGTGTTTTCCGGGTCAGTTTATTTTTGGGGGATCCATGGCGGTACCTTGTATCTCTTTGTGAAGAGAATGAGGTCCGTCTGATCCGCATTGATATTGAGTCCTATCTTGTCCGTCCACTAAATTCAATCTCCCTGAGCTAAGGGTCGATGGACATACTCCCGTGATAAATATGCTTATGTCGTTAGCATAAGCTGTTATCTTTGGGGCCTTCCTCTCGAACCTTCTGATTAGGTCGTCGATTAGATTCCATAGGAGGGGCGATAGGACTCCACCTGGCGGCGTGCCTCTGTACGCTCCTTTTACCGTGGAAGCGGTGCCCCAATCCGATTGTACCCGTCGGCAACTTAATAGATTTCCAATCCAAAAGTTGATGACGGGGTGCGTGTTAGTCGCTCCTAGGCGCTCCATTATTGCGTTTGTGCTTACATTATTGAATGCCCCGGATATGTCTACGAAGACTCCGAGCGCATATTCCTTGTTGTGCAGGGCTCCCTCAATGGTGGCTACTAGCGAATGCAGCGCCGTCTTCACTGATTTTCCTTTTGTATATGCGTGCTGGTTAGTTGACAGTGATCTGCCCACATCGTTTCTGATGTATAGGTCCAGCGGCTTTTCTAGCGTTTTGAGTAAAAAGGAGGTGAGACTTATCGGCTTGTAGTCCTTTGGACTGACGTGGCTGCTCTTCTCTGCCTTAGGCAGGAAGACAATCCTCTAAGTCCTCTATTGGATTAGGATACAGCCCGTACTAAGACAGGCTGTGTATATTGCCTATAGCCATGGAGTAATGTCTTCTTTGGTTGCCTGCAGCATGGCTGGAAATGTTCCATCATGTCCTGGTGCTTTTATTCCCGCGAAGGAGTCTATAGCCCAGTGAATTCTTCTAGAGGATATGAGTTTATTTGGGAGATGCTCTTCCCTGGTTCTTGTTAGCATCGGTGATCTCTGTGCAGCTTAGGAAGTGCGCGTGCATTAGTACTGTTAAGGCCTCTTCGCAGCCCTCAGTCTAATGCCCGTCGTCGCGTTTGAGCTGACTCTGTAAGGTGGGTTGCTTTGAAAGCAACTTCCGTAGTCTAGCCGTTTCTGCGGCCGACTCTATGTTGGAGCAGAAGTTTCTTCAAGAGCTTCTTTATGCCCTGCGTGTTTCCTTCTTGTCGTTCCTTAGCAGGATTTGTATTTCTCGTTGATTATATTATCCTCCGTCTGCTTGGCGATTTTAAAGAATTCTCTGAGGTTATCGCATTGGAGCGAGAGGTCCGTGTTCCACCAGGATGGTCTGGTCCTTTTCTTGCTTCTTGAAATCGGGCATAATGCGTGATATGCATCCAGTAAAACCTTTGAGAGGGTCTCTAAGGACTTTTCTAAGTCTCCATCGGATTTTACTATGCCCGGACTAGTCGCGAGCTTACGAGAGATTATATCTTGAAACTTTTCCCAGTTAGTGTTCCAGGGGTTCCTAAGGACTGTTGTTTTTAGAGAGTAATTGAACTCGCATTGGAACTGTATGTACCTGTGGTTTGAAATGAATGGTCTCCCCAGGACCTTCCAGTCTGATACCATGATACTTTGTCCCGCTACGAGTGTTATGTCTAGCACATTGGACGAGGTGGAGCCTACAAAGGTGTGTTCCGCCCCCACGTTTGCTATATTAAAATTAGTAGAGAGAATAAAGTCTAAAAGTGACTCACCTCTGTCGTTTAAGTCGGGGCTTCCCCATACGCTGTGGTGCGCATTGGCGTCTGCACCCACTATAAGTTGCTGGTACTTTGGGCCGGGATCTACCAGACTCCTGAGTTATTCCGGTGGAACTGGCCTACCGCGTGCCATGTAGCAGGAAGCTACCATTAGGCGCTTCTTCTTGCTTTCTAGCATCACCACTGTCAGGTCGTCCGAGCTGTAATGAGGCATAAGGTTAGCTTGAAGACCCTTCCGTACGAGTACGGCGGTTCTGTTTCTGCTTACCGATGGTGTGTAGAACGCGTTGTAGTTTGAGGATTTTAGTCCGGCGACGGTATTGCAATCCATGGCTCTTAGACTAGAGCTACATCAGCAGACCCTTGGTCCATGGCAATTAGGAGTTCCCCCGACGCCACTCGACTGGTTGACTATTATCGTCAGGTCACCGTCTTCCTCCTCATCGGACTCATCCAGCGTTAGTTCCTGGGCGTCGTCAAAAATGGTTTCCAGACCAGCATTATACTGCGCCTTAGCCTTCTTTCCCTCGCTTGAACGCTTCGGCCCGTCTCTGCGCAGGGAGCTGGTGCCTGGTTCTGGCCAGCGAAGAAGGCTTTCTTCCTCTTCTTTCGAAATCTGCACGGTCTCCAAGTCCGAATCTTTATAGACAGCGGTACCCGTGCGGCATAGCCTTCTTTTCGTCGTGACATTGGCAGTACCGTTACAACTGACTTGACCTGCTCCCGTCAAATCAGAGGTGTGGCCGCTGGCGACACGCAGAGAGAATTGCTCCCCTCTGTGCCCGCCGGTGGTAGCTGTCACGCCTTCCCCCGACGTTTGGGCTGCCATCCCAACTCCGGTTGCCTCTCCTGTCTCCATCCTGTGAAAAAATTGTTTTTTTTTTCGGGGAACCACCCACTTGCGTTTTATGCCTGCATCGGCATCGTGGGGCAGAACCACTAGCTACAAATTTGCGTCCTGCAATTGGCCAATAACTTTGCTGCAATGTGGCAAGCAATGCTTGTGATCCTGCATGTAAATATTTTCTATGAAAATAAACGACGGTTGCCTTTGTGACTGAATGATCCTTGGGTAACAATATCGGTTGCCTCTTATCGTAGTCCAAGTTTGAGCTCTGAAGACTTCCGCTAACGCGAAGTAATCCATAGAATCCAAGCAATGGCCTTAGTGAAATCCGTTTGCTTTCCTGAGGGCACGGCTTGCCCTGGCTAAGAACCCTATACTCTTTGGCAAAGTAAAGCTGTTGGATACTCCTCAGAAGCAGTACAGTACCAAGGCTGATCTTCTCAACCGAAAGAAGGCCTTTTAACGGAACAGCTGTGGCTTTGAAATTGGCAATGAAACGATAAATGTGTTCAAATACGCGCTGCAACTTATCAAAAGTGTTTATGAAGTTTCAGCTCCAACTAAAGTTGCGAATCGACGCTCTGGAAGATCCTTAACTGCCTCCAGTAGAGAGGGCCAATTCGACGAGCTTTGAAGAGGGAAAGAAAGTCCGTTAGGCCAAACGAAATGATCCTACAATTCTCTTGGGGTACATCCTCGCGACACTACTTCTGCCGGGTTTAAAATTGTCGAAACGTGATGTTAAATCATGTCTTTTGTTATCTCCTGTACTCCCTCGGGGGCTGGCGAATCCATGCCAACACAATAGATGAGTCAGACCTGCAATGAAATGCGTAGTCGAAATCTATACTTTCCTTGACGTTTACTTTAAGATCAGCCAATAATAGTGCTGCTGAGAGTTCCAATCTTGGAATTTTCAAAGGCTTCAAGGGAGCTTCTTTTAATTCTTCATTAACCGCCGATAGCAAATATAAACATGCTCTATACGCTGATAGGCCAGCATCGCAGAATCCATGCAATTTAACGGAAGCCTGTGGTTGCATTGCGAATCGTGGTGTTCTGGAAGACTACCAATTTAGTGGTCAACTCCTCTCACGACGAAAGAATGAGCTCTGGCAATACGTCATCCCAATCCTTGTTAGCACTGCATAAGGATAGCAGAAAGATTTTAGATTTTGTACTGATTGGTGTAATTAGTCCAAGTGGATTTTGCAATTGTTGACAATGCAGTTCATTTGGTGGGTCGATGAGTTGTCAGTATTTGAGAGAAATTAAATAGGAGCTGATCAGACGCCGGATTCCAGGCCAATCTCAAGGCCTTGGCGATGCCCGATGCATCGTGGAGTTCTATTAACTGATCCATGTCGCAGTCAGACTCCCGGATTTGCGGATTGAAAAGTACCCTCGCGACGGTAGTTCCAGACAACGAATTTCTCTCACCTCTTATTCACTTGATCACCAACAGAAATTAAATCATCCTCATAGAAATCCCTACGAAAAATTTGCTCCAACTGGGAATGATTCCTTCTCATCATAAGAGTGCTGATGCATTACTTTTATACCCAAGAAGGCAGCTGGCTTTACTACGGCAGCAAGTGTGTCATCATCAGAATGATTACTAGGATCCTTGACGATGGCAGCT
Organism: Drosophila serrata; assembly: GCF_035046125.1. Taxonomy (NCBI): domain Eukaryota; kingdom Metazoa; phylum Arthropoda; class Insecta; order Diptera; family Drosophilidae; genus Drosophila; species Drosophila serrata. The sequence continues at coordinate 911,267 of NW_028257058.1, forward strand.
AAGACAGACTTATGAGTTGACGCACTCGGCAGCCCTCCAGACACGCTCCAACCAAGTTTGCAGTTCTGAAGTCTAAATGAATTTGTCCCGTAGCAATTATTTCGAACAAGAGGCCAGCACCAATTAGATTTTCTATTCGTTCTGATCGGTTGAAATGAGAATCAGCGAGCGATATATTTTGCGAAATTTTCAATGATGTGGCATTTATATTGAAATGGGGCTGATAATCAGTGATACTATTAGTCACGACCGCGGAGAATGAGGCACGATAACTTGCATCCCGGGATTTTGCTAGAATGTCGACTGCCTTATCAGAATTCAAGGAAGATTCACGAATCCCAGCGACCTAGTGTATGCGACTTTCGATGATTCAAATTTAATTGGTTCGCTAGGAGAGAAGTTGTGAGGTTTAACGGAGACGCAGAGTCTAAGATTGCTCGGCCAATATTTTCTCCAGTCCTATTTCATCCATACATATATAATAGCGCTTGCAAGCAACACGTAATCAACGGGCAGAATATTTGTGGGTTTTGGTGGAGGGTTTGAATGGCGACAACGTTGGGATGATGAATGTGAACATGATACTAATGCTGATGAAGATGATGTTAATGGCATGAGAGTTTAAAAGTGCATCGGATGATAGTGATTAATATGCAACATGAGTGGTGTTTCATGCGACAAAATATCTCCAGTGCGTTGATCTGCGTTGCTTCAAGCTATGGCCCTTGCGCAAACAGTTTAGGCACAGGTGCAACTTCTTTGCTTTTTTAAATCGAAGATTCAGACTCAAATTTAAAAATCGAAAGCATTTTGCCAAATAATGATCCCTAGCATCACAAAATATACATAGCGGTAGATTTGATCTAGTAGCTGAAGCAATGAATGTGTTTGAGCTATATTTATGCATGTTTTTTTCCACCTGAGTCCTTGATCCAGCTTTCGTGCGACGATGTGAATTAGCAATCCATCCAAGATTTGCTGCGTAGTGGGAAGGGTACGGATTGTTCGCAAATGCGAACTCATGCAATCGCTTAGCTCCTGAAGACCTTTTTCGATTCCTTTTCGACCCCTTTTAACCCAAATATTGCCTGTACGTGTGCCTGAAAATTTAGAACTTTATTATCAAATCGATTGGTCTCTAGACCCATTCCGCCTAAATTTGACCTTAGATATTGTAATTTGTCAATATCGCTTAGCTCCTCATCATTTAAAATGACCATGGTGAACGTCGCAATAAAATCCGGCCAATCAGAATAGGATCCATGGAAACGAGCTATCTACTGAGTTTTTTTTTTTAATTTCTCACTTTTGCTTATAATGTTTGGCACAACACAGATTTATTTACACGGAAATCAGCGGCCGGCTATGTCCACCCAAGTAGTTCTATATGTATGTTTGTGTGTGCGTTTGCTTGTCTGCTTATGACCGAATGCCAGTAAGCGACAACACAGTAAAGCGATTTGTTTAAACAATATTAAACAGCGACCACGGGGTTGCAGACTCTGAGCCAAAGTATCACGTCCTATTCTTCTCTCGTCGGATCTGCAACAACCGATCGAACGCTTGGCTTCAATATATATACGCTTACTATGTACCTATGCTTAACAGATAAGGCGACAGAAGAAGCAGAGAGAGAGCAATAGACAACAAAGAGAAGAGCGCCTAAAAGCGCAGCAGGTGCAGCGCATAATCAGGCGAGAGCGGTCTGCTCCGAACAGAGGCTAATAGACTTACTTAATAGACTTATCACCTATCCGATGCTCAGCATGCATACCGGAAAGGTCGATCAACAGCAACAGCACTACTTGTAGTAGTGGTCAGCTTTTGACATGGGATCAAAGACACGACGGCACATCGCCTGATTGCTGACCGGGTCACATTGATTACCTTACTTGATACAACGACGTCAAAAATGGTGACCATGGCCTACCAAGAAATGTGAAGGCGGATGTCAAGGATGGGACAACACAAAAGATCGAAGTTACTGTGGCCGAACTTCATTTTTGCCTTTCTGTACTATTCAGAATGGGAATGAAGAAGTCTGTGTCTCTTTAAAAGTACAGAGAGGATGTGATCCAAAACGGAGCCAAGCTATAATTGGGGGTCAGGTCAAGGAAAAGCAACACCACTCATAAGTACCATACTAATATTTAAATCAAAAGTTTGCAACGCAGTGATGGAATCATTTCCAACTACATATATGAAGTATAAATATTCTTTATCTGCACCAACAGCCAAATCGATCTGGGCCTGACCCTCTGTCAGATCATCTGTCCATTTCATCACAAACTAGTGTGACATGATGTTATTTTGATTCTTTTCGCTCTAGTGCGCTCTAGGCACATCCAAAGAACACACAAACGAAGAGCCGGCGGCGGCCATACGGATCTTACCAGTGATTTTATCACGGCCACACTAAAAAGAGATTTTTTTTTTCAAAATTTTTTTTCCACATTCCTTTACTTTCGCTCACGTTTTATTCATTTCTTTATTTCCAGCTAATAATTCAATAGCTGCGCTTCTTCTCCTACTGCCTTAGCCAGTTGCTTTCACCTCCCTATATGGCCTCGGACCGCTTTGAAAATTGCGACATTGAAACGGTTGTTTTACATTAGTGTATAAATCGGTAGGATTCGAAATTTCGACAACAAATTAATATGATAGTTATACGAGATACCATTTTTATGACTATTTTATTTGGCTATTGATTGGAGAGTAAATATATAAATGTAGTTATTTAATATATCATTAGCATTGTTTAAAGGTGCCAACACCCGATGAACCGCATCAATTTCTGCAAATATATTTCATTTCGTCGATGGTGGATCAGCTGAATGTGCTTTGCAATATACAGTTAACTCAACTCAACTCATGCTGTGGTTAATATCTTCAAAACAGCATTGGAACGAACGCCATCGGATACGTACAAATTTGTTATAAGAGCGGATTGTACCCCAACAGGTGAACATGTGCACTTACCGTTAATGATGTTGCTGCAATTATGGTTTGCGATCCAACTAAATCGCGAGACATTGTCGTTCAGCAAAGAAGCAAAATCATTATCATATCTTATCATTTATTGACAAGGCAAGACGGATACTACATCACGTTGAAGATGGTCGATTACAGGTAAAATATTCGCACACTAATTCTTGTAATTATTATTTTCCATTAATTTATTTTTTTTTTTTGCGTTTTCAAGCGTATCAACAAATAAAAATCTAAGCGCAATGAATTACTATGCGTATCGTATAATGAATGCCATTCTGAAGTGCCGTCGGCTATATACACCTGCGTGATGTTATTCATTCAGATAGTAACGTCTGATTGGACGTCTGACGATTCTCCCATCATCTTATATCGGAAGCCAACGCCACAGACACGAATACACTCAAGATGCCAAGACGTACGTGCGGAATTATGGACCTCCGGTTTTTTTTTTTAAGTTCACATGCAATCCGAAGTGGACGGATATTGAATGTGAGTTGGAACCGGGCAAAAAACCGCAAGATCGCCAGGACATATCGCCAGAGTATTTCATCACAAACTCAAGGTTACGATGGATGTGCTAACTAAGTATCAAGTTTTTTTTGACACACGGGATTATATGGTGGAATGACAGTAGCGTGGACTACCGCACGCTCATATCCTAATTTGCTTGGAGCATGTTGGTTGGATAACATCTTATCAGCGGATACAGTTACGGATTCCCATCTACACGACATTGTGACGACACAGATGGAGCATTGACCGTGCGGTGCATTAAATCCATTATCCCCTTGCATGGCTGAAGGAAAGTGCACAAAACGATATCCGCGACCGTTAGTTGCTGAAACAGTCACTGGATATGGATGGATATTTTTTAATCACCAAACGAAATGTTACATAAAACGAAGCCATTTGGTGGCGAAACGGAGCTCTCCGTGTTTGCTAGACAGTTAATGAAATTGCTCATCAAGAAATTTTAACACCTGGTCATTTTTTGATTGGAAGACCGCCCTTAGAAACCAAAATGAAAAAATCGAAAAAATAATCGATAGATCACGAAATCCAAAAATTAATATTTGCATTAACATTTCAAAAAAGAAATATATGGATATGGAAAGTTCCTAATACGAAGGGCCAATTGAGTTATTATTGGCCGAGATGGCTTTTGGGAAAGGTGAAAAAGTCCATAAGGGGACTGATGTTAAGGTCCCAGTGGCTACACTAAAGATGCAGGAAGGATTTATCACAAGACCCGTTACCAAAATTTGTCTCTTGGAAAGAATAAAGTCTTTTGACAAAAAGAAGCTGACCGACCATGAGCCAAAAAGACAAACTAGGGCAACATCAGTAATTTCCAAGATCGGTTTTGTCATGGCGATGTTGTTGTTTATATTGAGCTGTAAATTTTCTAGGGCATTGCATACAAATTTAAAAACAAGTTCAAGGATACATAAAACTACAGTAACAGATTAGGATCCGCTAGAAGATGTTGTAAGTACTTTTTGATATTTATAATTTGAAATGTACTTATTTTAGAATGATTACAAAAAGGTAACGAAAAAGGTTTAAGAAAGGCTTCATAGCTTTGAAGAGCAATGTAGTCTAGTTTTAAATAATATGCAATTAGTTATCGGAACTAGAAGAATACAATAAATAAATGCAGTCAAGATCCTGCATCAAGCGTGTCCCATTTTCCCGTTCGGAAAACACAGACAAGACTCTCTGACAAACCTTAAACTTTGGAGCCTTCTATATTTCAATCGTTCATTGCCATCTTTGTTTACATTTTCATAGTGAATGCTCAAATTTTCACAGCCTAGAAGAATTCAGAGTTCGCCTAAGAACCGGCAAAACAAGTCCATCAAATTTGAATGAACAACCGATAAGGAACAAAATGCAAAATTTCGGAACGGCAAACCCTTATGAACCATCCGTTCAACGGATAGAGGAGGCAGACGGGTCTTTGTGAAAAGACCCTATAACTTAAATTCATTATACATATTATACACGTTTTCAAACTATACCTGACCTGTTAGATTTTAAAGTAGTAACCAACTGGAGCCCCATGCAGATGAATTGCCGCTACGCGGCTCTCCCCTGATCAAACATTGGAAGACGTTCTCGCCTTTATACAAGGGAAAACCAGAGCTGATAAAATAAAGATTAAGGTGGAAAAGTTTAAATTTTCTTACGCTAGGGATATTTCATCTTTTAAAACAAATGTCCCTAACGAACTCTTTAACACTATTTGCTTTACCAACTTCTGGCCAGAGTACGTTGTTGTTAAGGAATTCGAAGCGAAGAAAAAGAAAAAGCGCCCTGCAGGAATAACTCTTCCCAGGCCTGATCATACCACTGCGCATTCTACGTCTTCCAATCTCGACCCAAAAAGCTAACCTACTCCCTATGTATTTCCTAGCAGAATGCAAGAGGCTTACGTAGTAAGCTTCCTAACTTGTGTTCTAAAAGCCTTTCGTTTGCTTCTCAGGTTATTGTGCTCACAGAAACCTGGTTAAAGCCGGAGATTCTGAGATATCGGCTAGATCGCGCGGGGATGGAGTTCTTATAGCGGTTGACTCCTCACTCACGTCAGAATTATTAACTTTCGAGGAATGCAACGATGTTGAATTCCTCTGTGTGAATCCATCTATCAAAGGTAGCCCCATTTTTATTACATGTTCCTACATACCTCCATTCTCGGAACTTTCTATTTATTGGAATCACCTTTCCGCTCACATGGTTTCCAGTAGACTTTTGGATAAAGACCAGTTGGTAGTCCTAGGTGATTTTAATATCCCTGGTGCTATTTGGTGCTCAAATAATTCCACCAATACTCTCCTAGCTTCTACACAACATGACTTTATCGCTGGCTTGTTCGACATTTCGCTGTCTCAAGTCAAGCATGTGCAAAATTCATCTCTGGTCCTGCGAGAGTCAATTTAGCAAGGGTGGCGCCTCTGACGCAGCCCGAAGATCCATATCATCCTACTTTCGATGTGACTCTTGATATTGGATCTGACTTACAGAATATATCTGACTGTCAAGCCAAAAAAGTTCTGTTTTCACAAGACGGACTTTGAACGGCTGAATATTGGTATATATGAGTTCAATTGGTCCGATCTATGTGCACTGACATGGCAGTTGCCGTGGATATTTTTTACAATGCCATGAATTAATTTTTTACTGAATGTGTTCAGTTTTACCATCCGCCAATCTCGAATAAACCGCCGTGGTTTACTAAAGAATTGAGCCGACTTAAAAATACAAAATCTAGGCTGTATGCTAAATTTAAATTCACCGGTTCTTAATCTGCCCTTTCATCTTTTTTTATCAGCTCGGTCAAACTTTACTGTGCTGAACGCGCAGTTTTATAAAAACTATTTAACTCGTTGAAGGGCCCAGTTCTCACAGGACCCAAAACTTTTTTATAACTTTGTTAACACTAAACGTAAGCCTAAAACAAATCCTCGCTTTCATCTGGTAGCGCGCCAGTAATAATTTCCTCTTACTGTTTTCTATATTTCCTATCGCGCCTACTAACACTTAACCCAACAGGCACGTCCCTGGTTTCATACGGGCCACTTGAATGTACTGACCGTACTGCATCAACGTCCATATTCATTTTAATATAGGGCCAACAATCTGCCGTAAGCTGTATGTTTTCTGTTATTGAACAGCCCAAAATAGTTCTTAACTTATGGTTGGGAAGCTGAAGTTAACGCAATGAAATACCATTAAAGCGTATAATCAGCGACTTTCTTTTGAAATTTTAATTTTTTATGTCAAATATAAACATGCTTAATCTCAAGACCATTTATACATTAGTCAATAAAATTGCCCATCAAGAAGTTTTAACACCTGGTCATTTTTTGATTGGAAGACCGCCCTTAGAAATAGTCGAACCGATGCAAAATAAAAAAATCGAAAAAAAAATACGATAGATTAAGACTTATTCAAAAATGGAAAAATTAATATTTGCATGCACTTCAAAAAGAAATATATAGATATGGAAAGTTCCTAATACGAAGGGCAAATTGAGATATTAATGGCTGAGATGGCCTTTGGGAAAGGTGGAAAAGTCCATAAGGGGAATGATGAATTTTCTAGGGCATTGCACAAAAATGTAAAAAACAATTTATTTAATAGAGAGGATAAATAAAAATACCGTAACAGATTTAGATCCTCTAGATGTAGAGATTGTAAGCACTTCTTCGAATTTAAAATTTAAAATGTCCATATTTTATTTATATTTATATTTATACTAGCTGTACCCTGCCACGTTTCTCTGTGGCATATTGTGGTTAAGAGGGCACTTCTGAATACATCAATGTTCCGGCAAAATCATCTTCCTGGCATAAGGTGAAGAAGGCAGTCAGAGTTGTCGCTGGCGGATTCAGGACTCTTTCTTGCACATTTCTTTCTGTGAAATAGATACGTTGACCATTCTCCAAATGGACTGCCAAGTGAACTAAAGCTGGATAGCGTTCATGAATGGGGAACGAACAAATTCTCCATGCAACCTCGTTGCTGCTTATGTATCTTCCAGCCTGGTATTGAGATATTTCATCGACAACTCGCTGTCACCATTTTCTGTCTGAACACCAAAAACTGCCATATCGCTGCCTTTATTCACGTACTTGCAGATATATTTAATCGATTTCACGGAATTGCAATATTCTACGTTGATGTGCGCTTTGTATGATTTTGACAATAGTGGTGAACCACCCAACGATTGTCTACCTCAATATCACCAATTCTCATGTTTAAAGTTGCCGAAGTCCCTCCATCATCAGTTGACCGTCTCCTATACAGAGGATATCCATCTTCCCCTGTTACGGTGTTGGCTGTAAATGCTCGACGATATCGCTTGAAACACTTCCCGTCTACCATGCTTGTTGAACTTCGGTTGAGGGTACCACATGGGCCATGGATCATGTTCTTGATGACAACTGCATGCAAATCTGTATCAACCTCTGCCCGTGGAATCTCAGCGCATATCACATTGTCAATTTCGTCTGGAGTAATTTTATCATACAGCCAAATCAGTATGTGCGCATGCGGCAATCCTCTCTTCTGCCATTCTACCACCGCACAGATCCAAAAACTCCATGTTTCACAATGAAATCCATCAGTGACTTGAGCTTTTGTCTAAAAACACGGGCTGTGATGTCATGCCTATCCCTATATGATTGTCCAGGAAATAACAGCTGTACTATCTCGTCCCAAGCTGGATTGCATGTGAAGGTGATAAATAAGTCTGGACGGCCGTAGCAACGAACATATGCCTGGGCATCTTGAGCATATTCATGCATGTGGCGTGGACTACCTATGTATGAGGATGGCGAAATCGTGAGCTTTCCAACGTTGGTTGTATTACGGTCATTCATCACAGCATCCCGCAAATGGATATATTCCTCGGACCGAAGTTTCTTCTGATTCAATCGGAGGAACAGCAAACGTTGTTTCAATTTTTGCATACATATCGACAATGTACTGATGAAACAACTGACGACATTTCAATATATGATTGCAATCGGTCCTCCGAACCATTAACCTGTATGAGTAAAAGTTCATCGCGCAGCCGCGTCTCTCGGATGGAGGCCCGTTCTTCGTCAGTCATATTCGTAATCTTACGTCTTTTTGCTTCTGTATTGCGAATACGACGACCCAATCTCGACTTCTTTGGTGGCATGACTTCGTTTCTTACTGAACCTGAACAAAAAATAAAATTTGTATCTCCAATTTCTTCTTTCAATATGTTTTTAATGTTTGACAGGAAATGCTTTGATTTGCATGTAGAGGGCGCAGTAGTAGGGGCACGGGAAACGCTAAAAAAATAGATATATTCGCAACCGCAGATAAGCTATCAACATCAAAAGTAGTCAATAACCGAGCTGGAACCTCAACGCATGTTCTCTAAAAATTTGGGCATAAACGGTTCAGAACTTTTCAAGTTTCTTCTTTCAATATGTTTTGAATGTTTGACAGGAAATGCTTTGATTCAGCTGGCTGCCTGTAGATGGCGCAGCAGTAGGGGCACTTGGAAACGCTAAAAAAATAGATATATTCGCCACCGCAGATAAGCTATCAACATCAAAAGTAGTCAATAACCGAGCTGGAACCTCAACGCATGTTGTGTAAAAATTTGGGCTTAAACGGTTCAGAACTTTTCGAGTCTATGAAGGATGTAGACACGAACAGAGCATTTTTATATATATAGATTTTGCAGCACAAAGCGCAATAAGGCTGAATGCAAGCAATTGCTGGAGGGAATACGGCGCCGGGCACGGCAAGATTCTTGGGAGCAGCGACATAAATACTAACGTTAAGAACGACTACATGATCGCGGAAATAAAATTTGGGAACGCATTTTCGACCTCATACTGACAAAAATACAAGTACAAGTACAAGTACAAAATACAGGTACAAGTAACATGGGTACCGGGACACAACGAGATCCGAAGAAATGAGAAGGCAGACGAACTAGCCCGTGCAGGATCGACAGGGCTAAGTTCAGACTTCGAATTACGGATCTCTCTAAACGCGATCCAGACAAGGATCCATGACTACTTCAAGCAGATAGCTAACAAAGAATGGCTAAGTAAGAGCCAGCACAGAAGGTCAAAAGAATGTTGGCTGACGTATGACAAAAATCGATCCAGTGAACTGTCATCCAACAGCAAACGGGATATCAGCTGGATCACGGCAGTCACCACGGTACATTGGGCGATCGGTTTGCACGCCATGAAGTTGGGACTGCCATGCAATGCAATCTGTAGAAGCTTTAAGCAACCTACTGAGCAAGAGACACCGGAACATCTGCTTTGCTTCTGCCCAGCGCTGAACCACATCAGACTTCGCCACTTTGGTGCCTACCAGATGGAGTCACTGGGAAGTATAGGAAAGCTGAAAGTTTCGGCAATCCTAGGTTTCCTTACTGACTCTGGCTGGTACTGATAGTGAACAACAACAACAAACAGAGGGAGTGGAACAAAAGGAGCTTAGCTCTAATTGGAGGCCCTAGTATCGGGCCTCAGGACTGTAACCTACCTACCATATTTTAGCATGATTACAAAAGGTAACGCGCTTATGGGGGGATGAGAAAAGTTTACGAAAGGCTTCATAGCTTTGAAAATCAATGTAGTCTGGTTTTAGATAATATTCAAAGTCAGTTATCGGAACTAGAAGAAAACAATAAATTGATGCAGCCTAGATCCAGACGCAAGCGTGTCTCGTTCGAATTTATGGGTTCAGTGTACCATATTTTACTTGAAATAATGAATGTCTTCGCCAAAAAGACGCATATTTTCTAAATCAGCCCGCCCAAGCTAGTTTTGAGTTTAATTTCAAGTCACCTTTAAACCTAACATCCGGCGCACGTTGCGCAATATCCCAAAGAGTTTCCGTGTTTTTGATAATCGAGTGTAGCAACAGTTAAAACCGTCCCGTACAGAGCCGGATAACTCTGTTTCCACTATCTCCGGTGGCTTTAACACCGCAAGATAAATAATATTTACATTACTGCTGCCAGTCATACAGTGATGTTATGCGAAACTAAGTTCGCTTCTACTGCAGTACTGCAGTACGGTACTACAGGGTTATAATTCCCTTACGTGTATTAACTGTGTTCCGCTTGCACCCTGCAGAAATTCATCAACGTTTCATCAACAGTCAAGGGGGTGATGTTGATTTTTTATCGATGACAGGCCATACAAACTGTTGATTTATTTAACATGGGCATGTCCTAGGCCGCCATCAATAAAAATTCATCAACAATTAATCGATGATTCATCAACAATTCATCATCAATTCATCGATGTTTCATCAACAAATTTGTCAACGGCCAGGCCATGGTACTGCCGACGACTGCCGTCTAGACTACCTATTGATGACACGCGGTACTGCAGGGAACAAACATACATTTGGAAAGCTTCGTGGTATTCTGCGCCAATTAGCGAACTCCTCAGCTTAATATACAAATACTAAGCAAATTTTGCGCTATTAAAAGTTCCCAAGAATCGGCGAAGTAGTCAAATTTTTTCCTAACTGGCAAAGAACGGTGACACAGTGCCGACGAGACACTTTAAAAAAATTAAATCCAAAATACAAATTTTAATTTAGCCGAATAACTAAAAATTATTAGCACCCAATTACTGCCACACTCGTTACCTAATTTATAGCTAGTCTAGTAAGATTTGGCGGGATTTTTTACACAATTACAACGAATTTTTCGTGGTGTTCCAAAGATCAAATCAAAGGATTTCAAATAAGTCTAAAATTATTGTCAAATAATTATTATCTTTTTTATAGGTATACTACGATTCCAATTGGTTCTAAAATTTCAAATCCAGCTTCGACACTTATAAACAGAGCTCGCAAATAACTGTCGACCGTTTCTCGTTGTCTGCAAATAAGTGTCTTTTCCTGACACTTTACGAAAAAACTCAGAGAGCAACCGAAATAAGGGAGCTTAAATGAGCTCGCTCGCGCTCAGAGCGAAACCGTTTTTTTTAATTCTGTTTTGTTCTGGTTGTTCCAAGACCGTTTTGTCGTGTTCAGTGAAGCAAAAAGTCTTTTGCATATGTATTGGTATACACTCACACGCATAGGCAAGCAAGTCGTTAAGCGTCTGTATTGCGATCGTGAATTGAGTGTGTGTGAGTAAATGCAAAGACCGTTTGCGTTGAGTTTTTCGGACAATCGGTCTTTTGCTGACTCTCATTGTGCGAGCGTTTCTCGTTTCGCTCTTTAGGCAATGCTCATTGAAAGAGCGACACACAAAGATCTCAACGAAAAACGTTCAACAGAAAAACTAAAAGAATACAGCAAGAGTCTCTTGCTCAGAGCGAGAGCGAGAGAGTATGAACTTTTTCGGTTGTGCTCGCAACGAGAGCGCAAGAAAAAAATCGGTCGACAGTTATTTGCGAGCTCTGCTTATAAACCATTTCGAATATATAAATTTAAAATAATAAATTTATTTTACCTCTGACAGTCTCAATCAGTTCGAATCAAAATTCTGCAATCCAAGAGCGCCCATTCCACCTCAGTATACGTGCAAAACTCATCTTTACCATCTTCATCTTTACCGAGCACTATGGGAGAAAGAGCACGAAGCTTTTTCGAAGCTAATTTCAGTTCAATTCCTTTCCGTCTGGGTGTCGGCTTCCTCCGTGCGATACGGAAGTTTTCTCGGGCGATTACCTTCGCTGTTTAGCTGTCTATATAGACAATCCTGTGCTTACACCTGTAGAAAAGTTGTTCTAGTTCCATAGGTTCCAATGATGGTTTCCGCTCAGCCTGGGAAAACCTAACTGAGCGTTTCGAAAACAAACGATCGCTGGTGAACAATCAGCTGATAACGTTATTGAACATAAACGAATCTTAGGCAGCTTTTAAGAAGCTGGTCCTTCTACTGAGAAACTTCCAAAGCTGATGATTGCATTAGGGTAGCAGAATATCCCAAATAAAAACGAAATTTTTTACGTGGCTACAACTTAGTTACAACTTAAAATCCTTAATCCTATGCGATTTGAGTATACGTCCAAGCTTCCGTCAGATGACGATTGACGATCGTTTGTCTCACATTCAGAAAAAGATGTTGTGCATATTATTTGCAAAAGGTCATAGACTCCACGATTGCACAAGCGTCCACAACTGTTCAATATGCCACGTCGGCATTACATTTTGCGGTATCCAAGCAAAGTTCCGATTCCTACCGATGCTTCAAGGATAGTATCAGCACCTATCCAAAGGATATCCTCGTTCTCCACGTGAGCTACTACTTCACCCTATGCCATCAATAACTGGGTGCCTAACGGCGACATGCCATGTTTGCCAAGGAAATTATCCTCTATGGAATTGCAACTTAGTGGTGAGAAACGGATCCAGGCAGTCATCGAAAACAACTACAGCGTCAACTGCCTGGCCCACCACCATTCCGAAGAATCTTGCCGCAGTTGCGACCGATGCCAGTCGTGTGGACAGGATCACCACACTCTTCTAAATGTACATTAGCGTTCCCGCATCCCACGCTTTTCCGAGCTAGTCGTTCCTAATGTTCTTGCTGCGGTATACTCGCAAGGGGAAAGAGTATATTCGCGGCAACAGGGCGCTTCTTTTTAAGAGGCATTGTGATCCCGCTACCAGCCTCGAAATGTCCGGACGCTCTCTCTCCCTTTCTATCAGTCCAAAGAGCTTTAAGTTCGCTCGCCTAAACTAGATTTAAGATTCATGTTATTAGTTCTAATTTACCTTCAAACCAATTAACATCCGACGCACGTCGCGCAATATCCTGAAAAGATTTCGTGCCTTTGTTTATCGAGTGTGGCAACAGTTAAAGCTACCCCCTCCACTTCAATAGATAAAGATGACAGAGAACAATTAGAAGAAAATATGAGGAACTTATTAGATAACCAGAACAACCTTGAAAAGCTTATTCAGAAACAAACATTAGTAGTTGATTCACTACTTATTTATTAAAAAAAAAATCCAAATTTTAGGAGTATGCAAACAAGAATTGAGAACATGACAGAAGTTCATATAGAAAATTATTATGTATATTTCAGAATCTCCATACTCGAGATCAAATCGGTTTTGATTTAAATAAAACCAAAGGCACGACTTTGCCAAAAATAGCAAACCACTCTGTTAACAGTAATTGGTTTGTTAATCGACGATAAATTAAACATTAGAACTAGGAAGCCTCTGTTTAGTAGGCATTTGTTTAAATTGCATCTAAGATACGGCCTTTAAGGGGGTAGACCACCCTAAACGTATGAAAATTAAAAAAAATTGTAATTTAAAAAAATTAATTTCGACAAAGTTATTAAGCATACAACTTTTTATTGATTGGAATATGAAAGTACATAAGTTGAACTAAAATATACTTATTGGAAGAAAAAAAAATGCACTTTTTTAGGGAATGGTCGTATGGCGTACATGCTGCACAGCACTTTTTTTTATCCGAAACCCAAAAACAAAATTTTTTTTATTAACTATATAAGTACAGCTATAGCATGACGTAGCCGTTTTTAGAAAACAAATTTTTTTGAGCAAATGGGAGTGCTGGTTTTAAAAACTTATATTTAAAAAGAAAAATCATATCGAAAAAATCCTACGTAATATCATAGAGAACGTTATAGAGAAGCTGTCCAGCGGTCCAGCAGTTTTAAAGAAATCATGTACTGCGTTTTAAAAAATGTAGTTTCGAGTCAGCCGTCAGCCCTCACTTCTAATGGCTGTAATATCCACAAATAATGAAAGCCCCATAAAAAAAAAACAAAAAAAAACTATTTTTCAAAAATGTCAGGGTCTACCACCTTAAACGATGGCAACGAGGCCGCTGACAAACTTGCGAAGGAAGGACCAATGGCAATAGAAAACGTTTCAGTCTACGAACGTTCCAAAGCGAGTAAAAGTGACGGGCAGACGCATGAGCGAAGCAAGAATAAGGAACCTTGGACGCCAGGTGAACTACTTGCCTTCACCAAAAAACCTTGATCTTCAAGGACTTTAAAAGCCCGTAAAAATATTTCTGGAAATTAGCCAAAGTAAACGCAATAAAAAATTTTAACTTCATTGATATTTTTATTGTGATTTTTATATAATGTATAACCGAAATTTTTCGTTTTCGGTGGGAATGCTTTAATGAAAGCAAAACCGTAATAAGATTATAACTTCCTATAATGAATATAACACAGGTATTTTTTCCTTAATTGGAGGAAACACAAAAAACACTCATGAAATAGTTGTTATTTAGGCATTTGTTTTTTTTCGATTGGATATGCACACAAGCAGCAAATATAGGACGTTGTAGCCTTTTACATTCATACATATATATATGTACATCATATGCATCCTTTAGTACAATTCTCTGTTTTGCTCCTATGTCAAGGCTTCAGAGATTATGATAATTAAATTAAGACGGTGTCCCTGAATTATATGCTACCGCGCCACATTCACTCGACTTCAGTTCGTTATAGGAAAATAGATATAGCTACATACATTTTCCATATAACACACATATGCATTAAGAAGTATATATAATGTCAAGATGCGTACATTATATGAGTTTTTAATGCACAGACATTATATTTTATACCTTGCCGAGAATTTCTATATTTCCATTTTAAGAATCAAGAGTCCAATCACTTTTACTTAAATAGGAAGGTTATGCTTGCTTGCTTTAAAGTTTTTTATATATATATATATCTTTGATTAAATGTTAACTTACACAGATACAAGTTTTGTTTTAAATATCTATGAACGCGATGAAGAAAAATAAATTTACGGGCATCATACAAAAAATTCTAAGTCCATTTTCGTCTATCAGTCGGATCCATATTATATATTATATGTATGTATAAATACATATACGTACATATATTTATACATACATATATGTATTATATTTTTCATCTTCACAACATGGTCTTTACTATTGAATCATTTTGAAGCTTTTGTTGGGTTTGTGTTTTATGGTCACAGAATGCGATATAGTCAAAGATGATCATTTTAATCATCAACAATGGAATAAACAAGAGATACATAATCAAAGTCCGCTTCTCGGCCGGATGGTCTTGCTTGATTTTGGCTAGTTTGGCGCCATTGCGAATTATTTGTGCTGCTGCTGCTGCTGTTGCCTACATTGCTAGAAGAGTTTCCACTACTCTTTGAACCAGAAACGGTATTTCCACTTCCCACCGTTCCACCGCCATTATTTGCTGCATTAACCGAACTCGTACCTGTGCTGGTTACACTTGAGACATTTGAAACATTTCCACCTCCACCAGCAGTAGAATTAAGTAGATTCGAACTGCTCACACTAGAGTTTGAGTTCGCATTGCTCCCAGAAGCACCGTTTCCACTGTTACTGCTATTGCCATTGCCACTGCCGCTGTTGCCATTTCCGTTGGTGGTGACGGTACTGCTATTTGATTGAGCCGAAGTGCTTGTATTACTTCCAGCACTCGAGTTTACCGAGGGAGTAGATCCGTGTTGTTGTGGTAAATGCTGCATTATGTTCTGCACTTCGTTATCGCTTGGAGATTCGGCAAATATAGTTGTGTTGGCCAGAACACAATTGTTTAAAGCCATTTGCGCCTTGTTGGCCTCTTCGCGCGTTGCATATTTACATAAGGCAATACCTTGGCTTAGATACAGATGAAAATTTATAAGGGGACCATGCTGCATACACAATGTACGTAATGTGGGCCCATCAATCTGAAAAATTGTAGATCTTAAAGTTAGTAATTGTTCAAGATATTGTTATTAAAAAAAAAAGAAATGATAAAAACCAAAGACGTCAACAATGTTCCATTTTGGCTTGTTTCGCCTACTAATAAATGAAGATCAATAATTTCAGTTTCAAAATGCAGTTTTAAAGTGGTATTTGAAAAAAATGGTTGCCTTTCTCCAACCGTTGAACGGATGGTCCATATGGTTTTAACGTTCTGAAATTACCAGAGCTCGCAAAAAAGTGTAGACTGTTTCTCGTTGCCTGGAAATAAGTGTCTTTTCCTGACTCTTTGCGAAAAGGCTCAGAGAACAACCGATTTATGTGTTTTTGAATGAGCTCGCTCGCGCTCAAAACGAAACCGTTTGTTACTGTTCTGTTTTTTTCCGGTTGTTCCAAAACAGTTTTGTCGTGTACAGTGAAGTAAAAGGCCTTTTGCGTATGTATTGATACACATTCACTCGCTCAGACAAGCAAATCGTAGTGTCTGTTTTGCAGACGAAATATATATGCGAACACGGTTTGCATTGAGTTTTTTGGTCAATCGGTCATTTGCTGACTCTCATTGTGCGAGTGTTTCTCGTTCCGCTTATTACGCACTGCTCATTAAAAGAGCGACATATGTACAAAGAGTTCAACGAAAAGCGCTTAACATTAATACAAATTAATAAAGACAGCAGGTCTCCTGCTAAGTGCAAGAGCACGACAGTATGAACTTTTTCGGTTGTGCTCGCAACGAGAGCGCAAGAAGAAAAGCGGTCGACAGTTTTTGCGAGCTCTGCCTTGTTCTCCGTCTGCTTTACATCCGAATTTGATGGACTTGTTTTGACGATAGTATTTCGGTGCAACTCTGAAATCTCCTTCTTGTCGGTGAAATTTAGAAATGACCATTTACTACGAAAATGTAAAGATGACAAGAAACTAGTGGACTATGGAAGGAGCCAAAGTTCGAAGTATGCCAGTGTTTTCTGGTATATTCTAGCCCTAAATTGTCTCGAATTGCTACTTTTTATATATTTCCCATTTCTGCTTTATTTTGAATAGATTTTGTGGCCTATACCACAATGCACACTTTTTGTTAGAGAAAAATCATTCGAGAACTTCCAAATCCTTGTCATCTAATGTATAATCTAATTTTCCTTGAGTTCTCGATTTGTTGATCTTGTGTTTATTAACTTCCCATTCACTTCGCGTGTTCATGCAGCTATTCAAATTTGTGTAGTTAATTGAGTTTATTTCTCAAAACCTGCAAAAAGGCCTTTTCTGCAGGGGACTTTACAATCAGCTCCTGGCTGTGCTACAACATCATGCACGCCAAGTGTATTGGTGTTGCACGTTGGACGTTGGACGATGTGAAGAAAAAATCGGCATTTTATCAAGTTTTCGTAAAACTTTTGAAATATTCTTGGCGCTGGACACCAATTTTAAATGAGTCTCCGAGGCGCAAAAAAAACACTATTGGTGGGCATGTAGACGGACCCGGAACGGGCTCTCAGCAGCAGCCTCCTTCCTCACAGTCCTCGACCTCAGCATTAATTCCAAGAGTGCTGAGATCGAATGTGCCGCAGGAGTGCTCGCACCGCCGTTTTGTCCCCTGAGGTGTCGCAAATATTGACCCCTCAAAGTCCCGTGAATACTGATATATCTGCCCAGGGTGTTAGTCCGGGAATACCGGGATATTTCATCTTTTAAAACAAATGTCCCTAACGAACTTTTTAACACTATTTGCTTTACCAACTTCTGGCCAGAATACGTTGTTGTTAAGGAATTCGAAGCGAAGAAAAAGAAAAAGCGCCCTGCAGGAATAACTCTTCCCAGGCCTGATCATACCACTGCGCATTCTACGTCTTCCAATCTCGACCCAAAAAGCTAACCTACTCCCTATGTATTTCCTAGCAGAATGCAAGAGGCTTACGTAGTAAGCTTCCTAACTTGTGTTCTAAAAGCCTTTCGTTTGCTTCTCAGGTTATTGTGCTCACAGAAACCTGGTTAAAGCCGGAGATTCTGAGATATCGGCTAGATCGCGCGGGGATGGAGTTCTTATAGCGGTTGACTCCTCACTCACGTCAGAATTATTAACTTTCGAGGAATGCAACGATGTTGAATTCCTCTGTGTGAATCCATCTATCAAAGGTAGCCCCATTTTTATTACATGTTCCTACATACCTCCATTCTCGGAACTTTCTATTTATTGGAATCACCTTTCCGCTCACATGGTTTCCAGTAGACTTTTGGATAAAGACCAGTTGGTAGTCCTAGGTGATTTTAATATCCCTGGTGCTATTTGGTGCTCAAATAATTCCACCAATACTCTCCTAGCTTCTACACAACATGACTTTATCGCTGGCTTGTTCGACATTTCGCTGTCTCAAGTCAAGCATGTGCAAAATTCATCTCTGGTCCTGCGAGAGTCAATTTAGCAAGGGTGGCGCCTCTGACGCAGCCCGAAGATCCATATCATCCTACTTTCGATGTGTTTCTTAATATTGGATCTGACTTACAGAATATATCTGACTGTCAAGCCAAAAAAGTTCTGTTTTCACAAGACGGACTTTGAACGGCTGAATATTGGTATATATGAGTTCAATTGGTCCGATCTATGTGCACTGACATGGCAGTTGCCGTGGATATTTTTTACAATGCCATGAATTAATTTTTTACTGAATGTGTTCAGTTTTACCATCCGCCAATCTCGAATAAACCGCCGTGGTTTACTAAAGAATTGAGCCGACTTAAAAATACAAAATCTAGGCTGTATGCTAAATTTAAATTCACCGGTTCTTAATCTGCCCTTTCATCTTTTTTTATCAGCTCGGTCAAACTTTACTGTGCTGAACGCGCAGTTTTATAAAAACTATTTAACTCGTTGAAGGGCCCAGTTCTCACAGGACCCAAAACTTTTTTATAACTTTGTTAACACTAAACGTAAGCCTAAAACAAATCCTCGCTTTCATCTGGTAGCGCGCCAGTAATAATTTCCTCTTACTGTTTTCTATATTTCCTATCGCGCCTACTAACACTTAACCCAACAGGCACGTCCCTGGTTTCATACGGGCCACTTGAATGTACTGACCGTACTGCATCAACGTCCATATTCATTTTAATATAGGGCCAACAATCTGCCGTAAGCTGTATGTTTTCTGTTATTGAACAGCCCAAAATAGTTCTTAACTTATGGTTGGGAAGCTGGAGTTAACGCAATGAAATACCATTAAAGCGTATAATCTGCGACTTTCAAAAAGAAATGTATGGATATGGAAAGTTCCTAATACGAAGGGCAAATTGAGTTATTATTGGCCGAGATGGCTTTTGGGAGAGGTGAAAAAGTCCATAAGGGGACTGATGCAGGAAGGATTTATCACAAGACCCGTTACTAAAATTTGTCTCTTGGAAAGAATAAAGTCTTTTGACAAAAAGAAGCTGACCGACCATGAGCCAAAAAGACAAACTAGGGCAACATCAGTAATTTCCAAGATCGGTTTTGTCATGGCGATGTTGTTGTTTATATTGAGCTGTAAATTTTCTAGGGCATTGCATACAAGTTTAAAAACAAGTTATTTAATAGAGGATACATAAAACTACAGTAACAGATTAGGATCCTCTAGAAGATGTTGTAAGTACTTTTTGGAATTTATAATTTGAAATGTACATATTTTAGAATGATTACAAAAAGGTAACGAAAAAGGTTTAAGAAAGGCTTCATAGCTTTGAAGAGCAATGTAGTCTAGTTTTAAATAATATGCAATTAGTTATCGGAACTAGAAGAATACAATAAATAAATGCAGTCAAGATCCTGCATCAAGCGTGTCCCATTTTCCCGTTCGGAAAACACAGACAAGACTCTCTGACAAACCTTAAACTTTGGAGCCTTCTATATTTCAATTGTTCATTGCCATCTTTGTTTACATTTTCATAGTGAATGCTCAAATTTTCACAGCCTAGAAGAATTCAGAGTTCGCCTAAGAACCGGCAAAACAAGTCCATCAAATTTGAATGAACAACCGATAAGGAACAAAATGCAAAATTTCGGAACGGCAAAACCTTATGAACCATCCGTTCAACGGATATAGGAGGCAGATGGGTCTCTGTGAAAAGACCCTATAACTTAAATTCATTATACATATTATACACGTTTTCAAACCATACCTGAGCTGTTAGATTTTTAAGTAGTAACCAACTGGAGCCCCATGCAGATGAATTGCCGCTAGAAGAAGTCCAAGTTGCATTTGTTGTTTGGCCACCTCCACTTCGTGGGGTCTGCTGTAGCCAGCCATTTGCTGTTGAAGAAGGTGTGGACGATGTGCTACCGACACCGTTGCCAGATTTATTTGCAGCGACAGTCAATCCGGGCGGCGGACCCCGCGACGAAGATTTATTTAAAGGGCTTGTCCAAAGCTCTGAGGTGGCAGCGCATTGTTGAGTGTTGTCCGACCAACTATGATTTCAAATATAATTGTGTAATTGTGCAGATTAATAAATCAAAAATCACTTTTTACCTTGGAAAATTTTGATTTGGATTAAAACTCCATGTAGATGACGATAAACTTAATGGCGGCAAGTCAGTCGGTGAGTTTTTGCTTGTAGCTGTCGTTGTAGTATTGGTGAATAATATGTTGTCAGCATCTTTTGGCGTCGGATTGATGGATAAGGGAGATCGTGCCACGCTACCAGGTGTAATGCTGGGATCATCTTCTATGCTCTTAATCTGAGAACCCTTAGAAAGCAAACATCTGCTTGGGATATGCTTTGAATTTATTGAAAAGTGTTGAGTATTACCTTCCAAGGTTTCCCCGGCTCAAACTCTTGTACCAAATCGGTGTATGCAGTTGCTGCTGCTGCTGCCGAACTTGGCTGCTGATGAGCAACTACTGACCAGTCTTTATTCTCATTATCAGATGTAGGATCGGGCCAACCGTCAGCTATGTTGCGACCAGTTGACCAAGTACTAAGAAAGAAAATAATAATTAGCAAGTAATTCATTATATTGATTATTTTCACTCGATTTTCAGCTCGCCGATTTTTGAATTTCTTATAAAGTATTTAATATAATGCAATCTAAACCATTTTGTTCATACTCACCCATCATTTTGTAAGCCCAAGGAGGTAACATTGCTTGAATTACTTGTCAAATTTTGCTTTGTGGCACCGGGAGCACGTGAAAAATCTGAACTATCCGGATTTATTATGATATCCTTGTCTAATACTGGAAGCTTCCACTGATTTAAACGGGATTGTTGATTGGACGCACCTTGGTAGCCACCAGATGACTGTATAAAATTATTTCCAATTATTTTAATAATAATATGAAATTATTAATTATTTACTTGCCTTATTTAAATTGAGCTCGGTAAAGTTATTTTGCAAATTATTAATCGCGTCGTGACCCCTAAGATAATCATTGTTAGAAGTATTCATATGTGCCGGGGGATGTTGTTGCGGTTGTTGTTGCTGTTGCTGCTGTTGTGAATTTGGTTGCATATTTTGCTGCTGTTGTTGTTGCTTAACATACACCGCCTGTTGTGCATTTATTTGGTTTTGTAAATTTTGAATTTGCTGCTTGTACTTGGAAATGGCCACATTAACCGCCATTGGATTTGCATTCCCGCCACGAGCAAGCGACTGCTGGGCAGCTTGAAGGTGCTAATAAAATAAATAAACAATATATAATTAAAACATGAAAAGAAGCTAACTTCGGAATGCCGAGGTTTGTGTACCCTTGCAGATTGCAAATCGATCACCAATAATTAGTACTATATATTTTTATAAGTTTCAAACCGAAATTCTAATATGTTGAAAACTGAATAAGATATACATTTTTATACCCTTGCAGGGTATAATAATTTCAGTCAGAAGTTTGCAACGCAGTGAAGGAGGCACCTCCGTTTATATAAAGTATATATATTCTTGATCAGGATCAATAGCCGAGTCGATCTAGCCATGTCCGTCTGTCCGTCTGTCCTTCTGTCCTTCTGTCCGTCTGCCCGTCTGTCCGCCTGTCCGTTTCTAAGCAAACTAGTCTCTCAGTTTTGAAGCTATCTGAATGAAACTTTGTGGTTAGCCTTCTATATACTCTCACTCGTATATATGTCGGAACGGGCCGGATCGGACGACTATATCCTATAGCTGCCTTAGGAACGATCGGAAAATTTTTACAAAAAAAATGTTAACTTTTTCAGTTTTCAATAGAATTGGTTCAAATTTGAGATATAGCCATTTTACTATACTCTATGAAATTTTATGAAAATCGGACTACTATATCATATAGCTCCCATAGGAACGATCGAGAAATTAATACAATTAAATTTATAACTTTTTCAGTTTTCAGCTGATTTTCAAATCATTTTCAAATTTGAGGTATAGCCATTTTATTTAAGTCTTAAATTTTGTGTCAAATTTCATGAAAATCGGACGACTGTATCATATAGGTGCCATACAAACGATCGTTTGATGTTGAGGAAAAATGCAAATCAGTGAATGTAAAATTGCAAATATAATATGTATAGGTGAATGAAATGAAAGCAGGTATTCATTGTTTTTTAACACAAATATATATAATTTATATTGTATGGATTCCTATTCATAGAAGTTCTATCTGCAAGGGTATATAAACTTCGGCGTGTTAGCTTCCTTTCTTGTTATTTTATTTTTTAATTTTCCTATTGTTCCTTGGCAACTTTTTGATATAGTCGTACTGCTCTTTCCGACTTACATATATATTAACAAGAAAGAAAGCTAACTTCGGCAAACCAACGTTTATATAGCCTTGCAGATTGCAATTCGATCATTAGTAATATAACACAATATAAATTATATAATTATATCAAATAGTTGCCATAGAACGATCGTTTACTGTAGACGAAAACGAAAAACTGTGACTGTAAAACTGTAAATATAGTTTATATACACACAAATATAAAAAATGTTTTTATCAATGTAATGCCTTCTTTGGTTATATTCACCTATACATACTTTATTTAATACATTTTATTGTATTATAATTATATTCTTTATTATCGAATTGCAATCTGCCGGGTTATACAAATTTTTGCGTGTCGACGTTAGCTGCCTTTCTTGTTTCTATTAATTTCCTTATTATTCCTATGGCAGCTTTCTGATATAGTCGTCCGATCCGACCCGTTCAGTCTTATATTCTAGTCTGACAATATAGAAGACTAACTGCAAAGTGCCATTTAGAAACCTTCAAAACTGAGGGTCTAGTTAGGGTTGAAACGGACACGGACGGACAGGGCTAGATAGACTCGGCTGTTGATGCTGATCAAAAATATATATACTTCATAGAGTCGGATATGACTCCTGTCTCTTTCTTCGCAATGAATGCAGAACAGTCAGTGATCGTAACGAGACTTCTATATCGAAGTCCGTTAGAAACTTTTGTACAGCTGTTTTAAGTTTTCCCCCTAAACTTACCTTAATATTGCTAAGTAATTGGTTCAACAGATTCAATGTTGTTTGTGTTAGCGGCTGAGTTAATATCTGACTGGATATGAACCCGCTGTGAATGGCCAATTGTATTTGCTGGCCTAACATCCGTATCTGCTGTCCTGACGGCTGTTGATTGTTTGTATTTGCCGATGTTAAATTAACAGGAGCTACGCCTGCCCCTGCTGCTACGCCAACTCCAACTCCAGCTCCTCCGACCACTCCTGCTGCATTTGATGTATTTTGTTGGCCACCAAATCCCACAGATACCACCGAAGATACCGCATTTCCAACAACCGGTTGAGGGCCATGTGGTCCTCCACCTTGATTTAAATACTTTTGCACTTGCAAGGCGGTCATATTGTTGGCATTGTTATTGCCACCGCTAGTAACAGCTGTATTACTCATATTATTCATTGGATTATTCTGCAAGAAAATAAAAAAATATTCTGGGTAAAATATGTATCCGAAAAAAAAATGAAAGGAAGCTAACTTCGACACGCCGAAGATTGTATACCCTTGGAGATTGCTAATAGATCTCATTAATAATACTATATAAATTACATATATTTATGATAAAAACTAAGGAAGTATTGCCTTTTTTTAAGTACAGTCTCCTTTACATATTATATTTATAGTTTTGCATTCATAGTTTTGCATTTTCCTCAGCTATATGATATATCTAATTTTCATAAATTATGAATAAAAAAAAATATATATGTAGCTCCTGAGTAGATGAAAATTATTACAAAACTATGAGTTATAATTTTTTTTTTTTGAATTAATTTCTTAATTGTTCCTATGGCCTCTATATATTATGGTTGTACGAATTGTATAAGATTAAAACAGAAATTCTATAATAATGAAGTGTCTATGGCTCAAATTAGATGAAAATATGTTAAAAAAATGAAGTTATATTATTTCAACAAATTTTCGATCGTTCCTATGACAGCGATATGGAATAGCTGTCCAATCCGACCCGTTCCAATTTATATACGAGTGAAAGTATACAAAAAACGAACGGAAAAGTATCATTCAGATAGCTTTTAAGCTGAGAGAGTAGTTTGCATAGAAACAGACAGACGGACATGGCTAGATCGATTCGGCTGTTAGTGCTGATCAAGAATAAAGCTACTTTATAGAGTCGGAAGTGTCTCTTCACTGCGTTGGAAGCTTCCGACTAAAATTATAAAACCCTGAAAGGGTATATAGAGTAACAAAAGGAAAAAATCGAACTATGGCTAAATCTGCAGGTGCAGGCCTTTTTTTGTGCTTACATGAGAAAACCCTATTGAAGGCTGCTGTCCTCCGCTGCCAACAACTGGATATCGTCCAGCGAATCCGCCTCCTCCACCACTCCCTCCTGTCGCTGTGCCCGAGTGGTCGGAGTAGGAGGATCCGACAAGCCCGTCATCGTGTTGCTGCTGTCGCCGCCACCCGTCCATGGCCAACGATGATGTTGAGGATGTTCCGATGCGCAACATATCGGCTGCCTCCTCAATATTCATATTCGCTGTGATTAATGCGCGTTCGACATCTTCTTTTTTGAAGCCATTCTCGACGAGAATTCTATACTGTTTACTTTGCTTAATCATATCAGAGTTGATCACATTAACCATTCCAACGAGCTTTTGCTGTTGTTGGGTTTTGCCAATGATTCCACTAACCCCATGTGGATTCCAATCGTTGCCGAGTTCCACAACACCATCCATAGTTCCAACACCGGCACCGCTCCATCCGGATGTAGATGCTTTGCTTGGCTTATTATTACTTCCCCAATCGCTCCAAGATTGATTGGCCTTCTCATCCGACCAATTGTTGACAGAGGAAACACTACTGGTTGCGCCATGGGCATCATCACCCCAAGTATTAGTCACTACCCCTGAAGGATTCCTTACACCACCGCTCTGCATCCACATATTACTATCCGGTTTATGTTGTGCTGCTAATCGAGATTGTGGTCCAACTACAACACTGGTCATGGGATTAGCTCCAACTGTTGGAACATTGCCACGCATTAAGTGGCTGCCACGTCCACCAATTGAATCCGTCATATCCTTCCAATGACCACCACCGCCGGCAGCAGCTGGGGTGACAACACGACCTTGCTGCTGTTGTCCCCACAACGAGGTACCATCGTCATAGTTGGGTATACTTCTTCTTTGTGGCGGTGGTGATGGCTCTTCCCATCCTGAAATCTGCTTCGATATGTCTTTCACAACACCAACGCCCTGGGTTGGTGGACCCCACTGCGAGGTTATATTGTTAGATACGGAATTGGGACCAGGACCAGGACCTCCTCCAGTGGTTCCAACTCCAGTTGGAGCTGCCATTTTATTCAAGTTCTGCATATTTTGGCTATGCGAGATTTGAGCATGGTGTCCCCACATTTCGGATGTGCCATTAAGACGACCAGAGATTCCTCGGGGATCACCGCGTATGGGATCTCGCATTGGATCAACAATCATGCGAATATCGCGTGGATCGTTCGAAGATGCTCCTCCTCCTCCACTGCCATTACCGCCACGATGATCCACCACCACACTGCGAATATCCATCGAACCGGCGCCAGCGCTGTTTCCTCCACCACCTCCTCCAGCCAGTGGACGAATTTCACGAGGATCGCCCCAACCGTTGCCTGTATTTGTGGCATTGCTGCCACCGCTCCCAGGAACGACTCCACCTGGAGTTCCTGATAGGTTTCCAGAACCACTAGCACCTGAAAAAGATAAAAAGGGTTAGGGGGTTGAACTTGTCACAGTCTGCACATCAAATGTGCGCATCTAGACCTATTCGTTTGTTAATGATGGTAATAAAAAATAAATGAATGAGTGTATTTAATGATATCTTACCAGCTGCTCCAATTCCGACGCCAATCACATTTTGTCCCCACTGTGGTGGTCCACCAGATGAGACAACGACACCACCGGGTCCCACATTTACTCCACCATTACCGCCGCCTTGATTCACGACTTGGCCCACTGTCGGTCCAGATCCGGCGACGTTATTGATCCCCGATGACCCTCCCGTCCAAACACTACTACTGTCCGCTCCATCATCATCTTCACCCCAAGTTCCGCCCAAGTTGGACGATGGCGTATGACCCCATGAGGGCTTTGGAACTTGCTGAGCCGTTGGCTGACCGCCATTTCTTAAATTCGACTCCCACAAGTCGGTACCATTGTTAATGCTGGGCTTCCACATAGGCGGTCCACCGCTTGCATCCTTATTGGTTGGTTCCGGTGAACTGGGCACTTCCCAATTTGTATCCTGATTGACATGCTGACATCCCCACCCATCTTGGGCAAATAGTGCTTCGCGCATAGTGTTAAAATGCTCCAACTTCAACTGCTGTTCTTTTGCTTCATCAACTATTCCAGCCTTAAATAGGTTGAAAACGTCATTATCGATGGCAATTATTGCAATTTTTAAAGCGAACTATCAGAATGTTTTATATATCTTGTTCCTTTTGCTTGTTTTCTCCCTTTCTTGACTACTGTTTTTTAAATAAATAGAATATTATAAAAGGCAAGATCAATCAATAAAGTAATAATAAATAAACTGGATAAGAAATCAAATGCTTAGATTTTTACTATTTGAACTTTTCAGGATTTATTTAATACGTCTTTTAGTATCCCGACTATTAAGGTGTATACATTATTTGGAAAGATATGTACGAATAATTCGCTCTGTACATATGAATGTACATGTGTACATTTATTTAAGAACCATGGCATACACACAACTATTTTCGGTACATACGTATGTATGTATGTACACTTATGTATTTATAAGGAGCTTATTTGACAACTCTGGTCACAGGCCGCGTCGCGTCATTGACGCAATCAACCTATTTTAACTCTACCTTTCCTTTGTAAAATATACACACTTAAATACATATATGTACATATCGTAATGGCCAGTAAACATACTAAACATACTATTCGTAAATGCATCTACCAAAATCTAAATGAACAAAATTGTTTATTACACTTATAAACGTCTGTATTTGTACACATATATATAAATACATTCCTGTATAAGGCTATGTATGTATGTACCTATGTACACAAGTTAATTTTCTTCTGTTAACTTAGTATATTTGCGTGTCGCTGCTACATGTACATACGTATGTACATACACATACACAAATACAAGCAAAGACCAGAAAAAAATACAAAATGGAGATCCGAACCAACAACAATAAAAACGAAGTGTTTTTAATACGGTAAAATCATTAGATATAAAATGTATAACAATTAACAGTAGGGTACATTTGGCTTTTAAAATAATTGCACATTTTTTGTGCCTAGTATCAAAACTAAAAATTGCTTATTTTCTACGCCTGCCTGTATGTATGTACATGTATATACGGCCAAGCCACTTAAGACGATTTCAGTGTGTATAGGTAGGTAACAGACGTGACATACACACACAAACATAACGGAATCAATACGTTTTTATTTTTAAGTTTAAACGACAAATTTCAAATATTTTATGTTTAATATGTTTCTTAGCAATGCATACAAATTTATATAAAATATTACATTTGCGATGTAATTTAAAGGTTCCGACGGTACGTTTAACGACGGGGACGGTACAAGTTACTAGTGTTTTCAACGAAACACACACAGCTTTGATTTTGCTTGCAGTGATGCCACCTGGACTACAAAGAAAGTGTTTAAAAGTGTTGTCTATAATGTACATTGTAAGCCAAGAATATTCGTATTTATTGTTTACACAAGTACTCATTTTAAAATTTAGGAAAATAATTATCAATTTGTCGTTAAAGTTGCCATACATACATAGTACATACGTCATTATGTAAAAAATTTAGAGCGTGGCAACACTGTTTTTTTTTACGCATTTTTTACACAGAACTTTAAAACACTTATTTATGCACAATGCACGAATATAACAAAACCAGATATACGAAAATCAGTACATCAAAAACGATTTATTATAATTAACTGGAATTTGTTTAAATCATTTCCAAAATATATCTAAAATTAGGTTATGTTTGGCAACCAAATTCGCATGTAGTATACATACACATACATACTTTTCTTTTTAGTGTTTGTATATTGAGTTTTCGGAACAATGCTAACACAATAGTAGAACTACTATAATTAACTAGATCTGGCCGTAAACATTTGTTGAGTACTCACATCGCACTCACGAACAAACGTAAAATCGCTTCAATTAACTATTCATGTGTCTTTGCTCTAAAATAAAGGCAACCTCGAATACATGAAAGTACTTCCTCTTATTAAAACCGATATTCTTTTACGTCCATAAAAATTGTATAGTCTATCGATAGTTATAAAGCGTTTCAACTTGAAATGTAAAGTGGAACCTACGCATTGATATCATTAAGTAGGTAGATACGTGATATAACGCGAAAAGCGCAGCCCTTTCCTACTCAAAATAGAACCGAAACAAAATAAAAAAATTAATATAGTTGTTGTTTTGGCCACTATCTCTTCCACATAGGTAAAAACAACAATAAAACCTATATATGTATGTAAATTTAATTATAAGGAATTATTTTTTTAATTCTAGTACAAACAGTGACGAAATTCGAATCCAAATTATTTTAAACGAAATTGCCAGATATTTTGTTGGGGAACGATTGTGAACTATGAAATTTAAGAAAAAGCAGTCAAAGGGATCACACTAAGTCAGTGTTGCTTTTCCTTGACTGGAAGATCGATAAAAAAAACTTAAATTCTGGGAAAAAGGTAAACAAAATCAATTTTTAAAAACATATACATACATATGTATTTGTTGGTTTTAGTCCAATGAAATTTTATTTTTTATATTTCTTATATTATTAATTCTAATATATATTAATAATTTCATCAACTTATGCTGTTAAGTTCTGATGTTCATAGGATAATCCTGTGCCAATCATTCTTGAAAATATGTTGGGAAGTTTGTTTTTGTTAATCCCGTTTCCTGAAATTCGTTTTAGTGTTACCAAAATAAGCTATTTTTAAAATTATTTTTACAGGAGTTCTTGTTGTGTTGATGGATCAGTCTACGCTTCTTTGCTGATTTGACGGGGAAAAAAAGTAATTTGGCAACAGTGACATTAACTGTTAAAAATATTGGTTAATCAACTAAAGTGAAACCGTTTTTGTTCAATAAATAGGTCAAACGTTGCGCTTCTAATTTTATGAGATTTGTGTTTGAATAATATTTGTTTTAAACTGGCATGCATTCTAGCGGAGGCCCATCTTTGGAAAAGCTTAATACTACAATAACAGTTACATAAATTATAACCATGTATTTCAGGAGTCCTCGTCCAATTACTCATTTATTTATATAATAACATTTATTTTTTTAATTTATTTATCCTTACAACGTTTGTTGACAAAAATTTCAGACAATTATTTAATATTTTTGTTTTTATAAAGATGGTTCACGACCGAAATAAAATGGAATTTTGGTTCATACAAATTTGTAAGTGAAATATTGTTTACAATAGTTAGCTTAACAATTTCTGGTTTGTTCGCCGTCTTTTTTAACGATACTATTGGCACCTAGGAGTTTATTGATTCTATTTTTCTCTTAAAAATTAAGGTATATGTATATTTATTAAAAAAAGTACATTATTGCATATAAACCCTTATCTTAAAAATGTTTTAGTTAATAAAATGTTTAAATTATTTTAATGCTTATGTCCAAAAGTAATTATTAGTGGTAGCAAAGCACCACAAATCATTATAACTAATTCGCTATATTTTAATGCTTGTATACTGTTGCTACCAGTATTGTCACTAGTAACAATATCCCGCGGTGATTCTTCTAATAAGCGATAATCATGCTGACGAGGTCCACCACCACCTTGGGTGAGTTCAGGTAGGACATGCACAGTGGCCACGTATAAAAATGTACCAGCTGAAAAAAGCATGGCAATGCCCGTTGCATTGACTGAATTTAATGTCTCTTTTTGCTCTTGGCCAATACAAAAAAATGTTAAAATCGCTAGCAATGGCGCCGATAAGGAAAAAACTGCCAGATGCTGTCTAATCTTTTGTCGATCAACTTTTTCATGTAACAGAAAAGTTACCAGACCAAAGGCGGCAGGTGCCTTGTGAAGCATTATTGCCAAAAATACAATTATTTCCACTTCTTGATGGCTAGTCGTGGCCGCGGCACCCAAGGCAATACCGTCAGCTAAAAGTTAGTAAATAGAACATTGAGAAATTATTATCATGTTACAAATATTTAAGGAAAATCCATCCTATTAAATCAGAAACCACGAAATTTTATACCTGCCGCATGAACCACCAATCCAAGCGTTAAAGTAGTTGCACCATTTTTAGTTTCACCTCCAATACTACTCCGTCGCTGTGATACGTCCACTAGCATCATAAAGACAAAACCCAGCACAAGGGAAAGCCCAATTTTTTGTGAATAATCTTGGTGTTCGACGGCGCCCATAGTATATAATGAACGAATACCTTCTGGTATAATAACGGTTAGAGCAGTTCCCACCAACAGGCCAGCGCCGAGGATAGTGACACTTTTTAACTTTTCCTTTAAATTAATAAAACTTCGTTTATGTTTATTTTATTTCTTATGCACTGATACAAACCTCACTTAATTTCATCAACATAGGTATACTTCCAGCGAGATAGGAACCAACCAGCATAACTATTACTAATAATATTAATATTATTGTCTCTTGCGTCATGATTTATAGTCTTTTTAGTTATAAACACCAAACGTTTACATTATTTTGCCAGCTCAATTAAAAATTAGTGATGTACATCTTTGCAAGTATCGTAATATCGGGAGTCACTGTCACGATTTTGAAATTGTGCGTTTAACAGCAAATCGTGATCATATGTCAAAAATAATAATAATAATACAAAAACTATATTTAATGTTTTAATGTTGACAATAATTTGTAAATATTGTAAGATTAACTTTCTCAAGTCTCTACAGTCGTCGTCTTGATAAATAATTATTCGCAAAATTATGTTGATAACTTTATTTTAGAATTATCGATATGTTGCACCGATATATTTTAAAAATGATTCCATGTTATCATACTTCTGTGTAAATTGAGCGTTCGGTGGGGTTTTGTCTGGTGTGTTATTATATTAAGTCTAATTGTATTGTAGTCATAAATTTGGAATAAGAATTTCTACTATTGAGATCATTTGTTGGATGTGATACCATAAAAACATTTACATAAATATACATACATATGTGTGTAAATGTATGTATGTATTTCGTGCAAAATATTTATTTTGAAAATATTGTGGCACTTGCACAAATGTAAATGGGTTTTATCCTACTTGTATCTGTGTGTCATAAAAATGAACAATTATGCGTGCACATTGCTAATATATGTATATTTAATTTGGTTTGTGGCAATTTTTCAGACCTCTTTGACTAAACAATCATGACACTTGGCGAGGTTCCGAAAACCAGTGAAAAGTACAATGCTCGGGAAATTAATAATGGAGTACATGTAAACGACCAAATTAATGATAATATAAAGCAGGTAATTAAAATGTATACCATTACGATACCTATACATTTTTACAATTAGTATATATGTGTATGTGTGCATTTGTGTGTGGGCGTTTCCTGTTAGTGTATCTATCAACTTAATTAGAAATAGGTTTAATTGATTTTATGTGTATACATATGTATATAGATGTTGTATGCCATTCGAAGATTTACTTGTGTTACGGGCCTGTGTGTATACATATATGTATGCATATGTGATGCTGAAATATTTGGGCTATTACGTCATCAATTAAAATATGCAAATTTTGATTTTGGATAGCAGTTTCAAAGGCAAGTGTAAATACATATGTACATATTTACGTACATATAGTACGTCATATAGTCAATAGTCAACCAGCCTCAAAAATGAGCGTTTTCATCGCCATTTTTGTTTGTACTTATAAAAAACTTTAAATCCAAATTTTAACAAGAAAGAAAGCTAACTTAGGCAGGCTAAGGCTTCTGTATCCTTGCAATTTTCCATTACAGCTTTACAGTAACAGTCTTGCTGCTTACACTCAGTCTTGCATTATCCTTTACATTAAACGATCGTTTCTATGGCAGATTTTTAATATAGTCGTCCGAACCGTTCCTTTCCGACATAATAATTAATATATAATAATATATATATATATATATATATAAAAAATTGTGAACATTTTTGGAAATCTCAAATAAGTTGAGAACGGCTTAAACGATTTTTTCATTACCCCACGCTTTTAACTCTGAATTTAGTGATCTTGTTTATAATTATATACTATTGCTCTAAATTTATAAATTTTTTGTTTGTAATTATAAATTATTTTCTTCTTTTTAGTTCGGTTACTTATAAAAGCGTTTTTTAGTTTTTTTTAAACTATTATTTATTTCTCTCCTAATTGCTGCTATTAGGCGATAAAACATTAGACGACGTACAAGTGCTCTATTGTGAGAATTGTTTATTTTTTTTAATAAAGTCGGCTTTTAGACCTCGTAACATAATTAAACACAAGATGAACGTGCCGATCAAAATTGCTGCATTACTGTCACATCGTTAGAAAGCAGTCAAACTGCACATTCCTGCTCCCTTTCAATCTTCTTTCGGTTGAAAATCCTATGTGCACAATGACCAAAAATTGGGCGACAGCAAAACTGATGGGAGACTGTAAAATTGCCTTGGAACCAGTAGACCGATCGATGAAGATTTAAGAGGTGTTTCAAGATTATTTGGTGCTCTCCGAAGATTTTCGTCAAACCCCAAAATCTTCAGCTGCCGACGAGGTTAATGCTTAAATCTTAAATGGTTTTCCAGTTTAACTAAGCGGACTCAAATCCTAGTTGGTTTGGCTTTCGAGTTATTTATCTCATGCTGATTGTACATATTATGTTCCCAAGTTGGAAAGCCGAATTTTATGTTTATTTGAGCCGGAAAAATTATATAAAAAATTAAATCCTCATCTGTCTGATGAGATTCAAATAAATAACAGAAATTGTAGTTATCTCCGTTGAATTATCACTATGGAGTTATATATGTAAAATATTAATTAGGGTGTAACAAAGTTCGCCGGACCAGCTTGTACTTATATAATATTTTAATATATTTTCCATTATAGAACGATGCCACTATATCATTTCTGCGAGCTGCTCGCAGCGGAGACCTTCGAAAGGTGCTTGATTTTATAGAAAGTAAGGAGATTACGGACATTAACAGTTCCAATGCGGTGAGTGTAAAACGCATCTTTGTCATGCCGAAGTTTATATACAGTTGCAGTTTACAAATTTTTGTCAAGTGAAGGTAAAAACTCACTGGATATATGTATATAATATTTATAAATATATAACCTATTTTGATTTTGATCACATTTAAAAAAATTGCAAACCGTATATAATAACCAAATATCAGCAACCCTGAGGTACATATCGATCAGTAATACAAAATTAAATATACAAAAATATTTACGAGGCGTGTTCAAAAAGTAAGGTGACTTCAAATTTCGCGGGCAACATATTTTCGGATATCGATTTTTTTGTTTTCTTATGTTTGTACACTCTTCCCCAACATCTGTACCAAGTTTCGAGTGGATCCCTTTTTTTGTTTCGTTGTGAGAGGCGTAATGGTTACAAATTGTTTTGCGTGCTTGGCGATTTTTTGCTATCGAAAAATACAGTTTTACTCAGAACTGTTTCGGAGCACTTCATTTTATATTTTACACAAAATTTGATGCAAATCAACTTGTAACCTTTACGCCTCTCACAACCAAACAAAAAAGGGGATCCATTTGAAACTTGGTACAGATGTTAGGAAAGAATGTACCAACATAACAAAACAAAACAAGAAAGGAAGCTAACTTCGGCACGCCGAAGTTTATATACCCTTGCAGATAGAACTTTTATGACTAGGATCCATACAATATAAATAATATATATTTGTGTTAAAAAACAATGAATTAATACCTGCTTTCATTTCATTCACCTATACATATTATATTTGCAGTTTTACATTCACAGATTTGCATTTTTCCTCTACGTCAATCGATTTGACACAAAATTTAAAACTAATATAAAATGGCTATAACTCAAATTTGATGAAAATCTGTTGAAAACTGAAAATGTTGTAATGTTTTATTGTATTAATTTCTCGATCGTTCCTATGAGAGCTATATGATATAGTGGTCCGATTTTCATAAAATTTTACACAAAATTGTAGAGTATAATAAAATGGCTATATCAATAATTTGATCGAATTCTGTTGAAAACTGAAAATGTTATAATTTTTTTATTGTAAACATTATCCGATCATTCCTATGGCAGCTACATGATATAGTCGTCCGATCCGGCCCGTTCCGACATATATACAAGTGAGAGTATATAGAAGGCGAACTACAAAGTTTCATTCAGATAGCTTCAAAACTAAGAGACTAGTTGGCGTAGAAACGGACAGACGGACAGAAGGACAGACGGACAGACCGATAAAGAATATATATACTTTATATGGTCGGAGGTGCCTCCTTCAGTGCGTTGCAAACTTCTTACTGAAATTATAATACCCTGCAAGGGTATAAAAATCGATAATCGAAAATATGTTGCCCGCAAAATTTGTAAAGTCACCTTACTTTTTGAACACACCTCGTATTTATATTAAAAAAACAACTTTGTTTAGACTCACTTATTTATATTTTATTAACTGTTTTACAAATAAAGTTTTTTTTCTATAATGTTTTCCGATAATAATAAAACCGGAAATCTGAAAAAATAAAAAATGACTATTTCTAAGGAAAAATACAAATATTTTAACAATCAGCAGTTATAATTTTTTTTTGTATTTTCGCGATGGTTTTTATGACAGCTATATAATATTGTTGTCCGATTTTTATAAAATTTAACCCAAATTAAAAAATGGGTCAAAATTGCAACATTTTAGGTTGAATACAAATATGTTGAAAACTGGCAGTTATAATAATTTTTCTAAAAATTTGTGATAATTTTTATAGTTGAAGAGTATATAGAAAACTAACTGCAAATTTTCATTTAGATAACTCCAAAACTGACAGACTAATATCCCTACCCGCAGACCGTCGGACAAACGGACATAGATCGATCGATTTGGTTGTTGTTGCTAATCAAATATATATACATATACTTTTTATTTCTGTTTCTCCACGTTGTAAATTTCTGACAAAAATTAAATTATTTTGCAAGGATATAATTTAATTTAAAGCCCCGTTTCTCCTCTTTTTATAATATTCTAATAGTCTTCTGATATAACCTTGTTTCAGAATGGTCTTAATGCCCTTCACTTAGCTGCCAAAGATGGCTATGTGGATTTATGCAGTGAGTTGTTAAGACGTGGTATCAAGGTGGATAATGCTACAAAAAAAGGAAATACGGCCCTGCATATAGCTTCGTTAGCGGGGCAACAAGATGTAATACAGCAACTTCTATTGTCCAATGCTAATGTAAA
The DNA here is from genome assembly GCF_035046125.1 of Drosophila serrata. Classification (NCBI taxonomy): domain Eukaryota; kingdom Metazoa; phylum Arthropoda; class Insecta; order Diptera; family Drosophilidae; genus Drosophila; species Drosophila serrata. The sequence goes on from NW_028257058.1 coordinate 947,398, forward strand.
TGTTCAGTCTTTAAATGGCTTTACGCCATTGTATATGGCAGCTCAGGAGAATCATGATAGTTGCTGTCGCCTTCTTCTGGCTAATGGCGCCAATCCTTTACTGGCCACGGAAGATGGCTTCACCCCTTTGGCAGTGGCCATGCAGCAGGGTCATGATAAGATCGTAGCTGTTCTCCTCGAAAACGACATACGCGGTAAGGTTCGACTCCCGGCGTTGCATATTGCAGCGAAAAAGAACGATGTAAAGGCTGCAATACTTTTGCTACAAAATGATAATGCTGATATTGTCTCGAAGTCTGGATTCACTCCCTTGCATATTGCTGCTCATTACGGTAATGTGGATATCGCCACTCTGCTTTTGGATAACTCTGCCGATGTTAATTATGCGGCAAAACATCAAATATCGCCTTTGCACGTGGCCTGTAAATGGGGCAAAGACCAGGTTTGTCGGCTACTACTCTCGAGAGGAGCAAAAATTGATGCACCAACGCGGGATGGGCTAACACCGCTCCATTGCGCCTCCCGTTCTGGTCATGTTAAGGTCATTGAGTTGCTTTTGAGTCAGAAAGCTCCAATATTAACCAAGACCAAGAACGGGTTATCCGCTCTCCATATGGCCGCCCAAGGGGAGCACGATGAGGCAGCGCGTCTTCTTCTGGACAACAAGGCTCCCGTGGATGAAGTAACCATTGATTATCTAACAGCTCTTCATGTGGCAGCTCATTGTGGTCATGTTAAGGTGGCCAAGCTATTGCTGGATTATGGTGCCAATCCAAATGCTAGAGCTCTTAATGGCTTTACGCCCTTGCATATAGCGTGCAAAAAAAACAGGATAAAAATTGTTGAATTGCTAATAAAGCATGAAGCTAATATTGGTGCCACCACGGAATCGGGTTTAACGCCTCTGCATGTTGCCAGCTTCATGGGTATGTTCTACTAAGTATCTACTTCTTTGTAGTATCTATTTAGTAATTTATTAAAACTTGTTTATTCTTATTTTTATTAATGGAAGTAGCCTTATGTTTTGAACTCTCTCTGAATTATTCTAATAGGCTGCATGAATATAGTAATATATTTACTGCAACATAATTCCAATCCGGATGTACCAACATTACGCGGCGAAACAGCACTCCATTTGGCAACACGAGCCAACCAGGTATTTAAGCAATAAAATAATAATACCCGGTACCCAAACGTTTGGGAATTAAATAAAAAAACCCAAGTATTTTCCAGCGGGACGCCCAGTTCAAATAGATTTAAAAAACTGACATCTCCGTCTACAGATGATTAACACATCAATGATGTGAAGGAATTAATGCTTAAAAATCGTCATTTGACTTATAGAGACCTTATGGATATAATCAGAATATCTGAATTTGGTGCGTTTTGGGGCGATTGAGGAAATAAAAGTTGACCATCGATCTTTAATAATTACTACAGTATAAAGAATATACATTTATATTAACAAGAAAGAAATTTAGCTTCAGCACGCCGGGGTTTAAATACCTCTGCAGATAGAAATTCGATCACTAGAAATTAATATGATATAAATTATGTACATTTATGTTTAAACAAACGAAGTAATGCCTGCTTTTATTTCGTTCACCTATAATTATTATATTTACTGTTTTACAATCACAGATTTCCACTTTCCTCTAACGATCGATTGTATGGCTTTATGATATAGTAGTTAGATTGTAGAATAATATAAAATATAATATAAAGCTCAAAGTTGATGAAAATCTGTTGAAAACAAAATAAGTTATAATTTTTGTTGTAACGGAACCGATTTATATACTAGTGGGAGTATATAGAAGACTAACTGCAAAGTTTCATTCAGATAGCTTCAAAACTGAGGGACTAGTTTGCGTTGAAACGGACAGACGGACATAGCTAGACCGACTACCATGTTTTTGTGATTTTTTTTTTCCCGACGACACAGTTAAAATGTATTTATTCAACAAATGGTACATTGAAGAATAACATTCGAAGAATGTCGAATAAAAATTTTATGAAGAAATATTAAAAAATATGGCAATGGTAGCAATTGTCCGGACGTGTCTCGAAAAAAAGTTGAATTGCGGTGCCAATCATAACTCAGTGTCGGATCATCGGAAATTAAAAAAAACCAAATTCATGCGTTAGAATATAGAATACCCCAGGTAACACTGTCGTTTCTTTTTATACCCCTGCAGGGTATTATAATTTCAGTCAGAAGTTTGCAACGCAGTGAAGGAGGCACCTCCGACCATATAAAGTATATATATTCCTGATCAGGATCAACAGCCGAGTCGATTTTGAAAATCGGACGACCATATCATATGGGTGCTATGCAAAAATGCAAATCTGTGAATGTAAAACTGCAAATATAATATGTATAGGTGAATGAAATGAAAGCAGGTATTACTTCATTGTTTTTTTAACGTAAATATATTTAATTTATATTGTATTGATTACTAGTCATCGAAGTTCTATCTGCAAGGGTATATAAACTTCGGTTAGCTACCTAACAAGGTGTCAGCAGTACAAATTTCGTCGCTGCGCTTGCGAACAGGAGCACACACATATTCACGCACACATACGCACTTGCTTGTTCTTTTGTTTACTCATACAAGAAAGCGCTATTTTTAGATTTTTACGCTTTTAAATTTGTGAAAGCAGGGGAAGCCCCATTGTCGTTTGGATTAAAATATTTGACTCATGTTGCAAAAACAAATGTATGGTCATAAGTCATCTTATAGACTGTAATGTCTTTGCTTGTAAACTTTTGGTACCGGGTTAAAAAAACATATCAATATATATATATAAGTGTAGGCTTGTATAAAATATATAATCTTTGTAATTTGCTTTTCAAGTCTGACATCATACGCATACTTCTTCGGAACGGCGCTCAAGTGGATTCCATAGCCCGCGAGGGACAGACCCCGCTCCATGTTGCCTCTCGCTTGGGTAATATCAATATTATAATGCTCATACTTCAGCATGGTGCGCAGATTAATGCTGAGACCAAAGATAAATACACTCCGCTCCACATAGCAGCTAAAGAAGGTCAGGATGAGGAGGTAATCAAACTGCTCCTTGAAAATGGAGCACATCTCGATGCTGTTACCAAAAAAGGCTTTACTCCCTTGCACTTGGCAAGTAAATATGGCAGAGAGAAGATCGTATCACTTTTACTAGACAAAGGAGCAAGCATAGATTCTCTCGGTAAGAATGAAGTATCACCTTTGCTGGTAGCTACACACTACAACCATCAGGCGGTCGTGGGTTTACTCCTAAAGAAAGGTGCCTCTGCCAAGTTGTGTGCTAGAAATGGACAAAGTGCCCTACACATTGCTGCCAAAAAAAATAATATGGAAGTTGCGCAATTATTGTTACAAAATGGAGCGGATGTTGACTCTATGAGCAGAAGTGGGTTTTCGCCATTGCATTTGGCGGCACAAGAGGGATACATTGATATGGTTCAACTTCTGCTTGAATATAGTGCCAAGAGTACAGCGGCTAAAAATGGACTAATACCTCTGCATTTAGCCGCACAGGAAGGTCATGTTCATGTCACACGTTTACTCTTGGATTATGGCTCTCCGATTTCACAGCGTACTAAAAATGGGTATTCTCCATTACACATTGCCGCGCATTATGGCCATCTTAATTTGGTAAAGTTTTTACTTGAAAATGATGCAGATATCGAAATTACAACTAACACTGGCTTCACGCCATTGCATCAAGCGGCGCAACAGGGTCATGTCCTGATTATTAATCTTTTGCTGCGTCACAAGGCTAATCCCGAAGCCTTAACGAATGTGAGTATTAATTTAGCTTGAAAAACTTCTCATTCTAGAGGGTTAACTTTATAGTAACGTTTCCACTTTAAATATCTAATAGACTTCTGCATGAGTACACGTAAAACGGGAAATCTAATCTATTATTCTAGAAGTGGATAAACTTTATTACCTGTACAGTATTATTGAGTTTGATTGAATTACCCTACCCTGCATTGACAGACAGTGTTTTGAGTCACATAGTTTTACAGCTTTAAATAAATACATAACATACATAACTTACTAATATTCGATTCGGATGTTACACTGCTTGTAGTGAAGGAGTAATTTTTGACGTGGTATATGGCAAGCATCAACAGTCTAGACGATCTAGCCAAGTCCGTCTGACCTGTCCGTTTCTAAGGAAACTTGTTTCTCATTTTTGAAGCTATCTATCTATATAAAACTTTCCAGTTAGTTTTCTGTATAATTTCACTAGTATATAAGTCGGATCGGACGACTCATATAGCTGCTCTAGTAACCATCGGATAAATACAACAGAAGAAATTATAATTTCTTTATTTTTCAACATATTTTCATCACTTCAAAAATTCCGATTCTTACGGAATTCCGGTTTTAATGTTATGACCAAAATTTTCATCTGCAAGGGTATAAAAATTTCGGCTTGGCGAATTCAGCTTTTTTTTTCTTGTTTATTCAATGTAATAGAAATCAAATTGAAATCTTATTAAAGAAACCATAAAAGCCCATTTTAATTCTTTGATTAAAATACAAAAATGATTAGGAACCTAGATAAATAATGTGTAATTTCAAATTACTAATTTTTTAATTAATTTTATTATTACATATTATGTTCGGAATAGACCGGCAAGACAGCTTTAGATATTGCCAGCAATTTGGGATATGTGACTGCAATGGAAACTCTAAAAATTGTCACAAAAACGTCCGTTGTTGATATAAATACTGGTGTATTTGAGGAAAAATTCAAGGTATTATCACCGGAGATAATGCATGAGACATTATTATCCGATTCTGAGGATGACGATGCAGGGGATGATTTTTTGGATCATAATCATTATAAATATATGGAAACGGATGACCTGAGAGCTAATTGTGGAGGGGCGGACCAGCAAAACTTTGATACTACTAATCCTGATCAAATCGATCATGTCACGTCGGAACATTTGGAAAAAGGTAATAATTTCATAATTTAATCAATGTGGTAATCATTTAATCATTTAATCATTTAATCATTTAATCATTTAATCATTTAATCCTTTAATCATTTAATCATTTAATCATTTAATCATTTAATCATTTAATCATTTAATCATTTAATCATTTAATCATTTAATCATTTAATCATTTAATCATTTAATCATTTAATCATTTAATCATTTAATCATTTAATCATTTAATCATTTAATCATTTAATCATTTAATCATTTAATCATTTAATCATTTAATCATTTAATCATTTAATCATTTAATCATTTAATCATTTAATCATTTAATCATTTAATCATTTAATCATTTAATCATTTAATCATTTAATCATTTAATCATTTAATCATTTAATCATTTAATCATTTAATCATTTAATCATTTAATCATTTAATCATTTAATCATTTAATCATTTAATCATTTAATCATTTAATCATTTAATCATTTAATCATTTAATCATTTAATCATTTAATCATTTAATCATTTAATCATTTAATCATTTAATCATTTAATCATTTAATCATTTAATCATTTAATCATTTAATCATTTAATCATTTAATCATTTAATCATTTAATCATTTAATCATTTAATCATTTAATCATTTAATCATTTAATCATTTAATCATTTAATCATTTAATCATTTAATCATTTAATCATTTAATCATTTAATCATTTAATCATTTAATCATTTAATCATTTAATCATTTAATCATTTAATCATTTAATCATTTAATCATTTAATCATTTAATCATTTAATCATTTAATCATTTAATCATTTAATCATTTAATCATTTAATCATTTAATCATTTAATCATTTAATCATTTAATCATTTAATCATTTAATCATTTAATCATTTAATCATTTAATCATTTAATCATTTAATCATTTAATCATTTAATCATTTAATCATTTAATCATTTAATCATTTAATCATTTAATCATTTAATCATTTAATCATTTAATCATTTAATCATTTAATCATTTAATCATTTAATCATTTAATCATTTAATCATTTAATCATTTAATCAATCATTTAATCATTTAATTATCGTTTAATAAAACATTTTGCTAGGTCCCTAAGTGCAAATTTCTAACAATTCTTTTTTTTTGTATAGAAACAATGCAGCTACAATTGCAAAGCTTTAATGGTTCGGAAAATCGAAAAAATTTAGATAATGTGCCCATTGTTCGTCCTCCAATACATTTGGGGTAAGCTTCAGTTTCGGTAAACCAAAATTTAATGCTTATGGTAATATATTTTTTTATATAGATTTCTGGTTTCGTTTTTGGTGGACGCCCGTGGTGGTTCGATGCGCGGCTATCGTCATAGTGGCGTCAGAATTATTGTGCCGCCAAAAGCCTGTTCTGAACCAACCCGAATCACTTGCCGTTATGTGAAACCGCAACGAATAGCCAATCCGCCGCCTCTAATGGAGGGGGAGGCTCTAGTGAGTCGTATTTTGGAAATGACACCTGTTGAGGGAAAATTTTTAAGGTAAGAAAATTTAAAAACCTTTTACTATAACACCAATATAGAGGCTTAATTATTTTATTACACTATAAACTATGGCGCCGTTCTTATTTCATCTGCTGTTTCACTACGTTCATATTTTTTCCATACTCATACTGACCTAAGATATAGGGGTCTGCAAGTTACCAAAAATAAGAACGAAATTTTATTTAGTTTAGTTTAGATGTTTCTTACGATCATTTTTCCAAATTCCAAATACCAAATCAAAAAATGTTATTTTAGTTTCCGTCTGTCCGTCTGTGAATAAGACATATGTATGTACATATGTAATTTTTTTTATCAGTATCAAAAATCTTTTTTAGCTAGGCATGTTTGTCATCCGAACGTCTATACCAGATATCATATACATAGCTGTAATAGATATTTAATCATTTAACAACATTTTTAAAAAAGATATAGCTTCGATGTTTTCAATATATATCCATCTAAACTAATATTTCCGAGCATGTTCTCCCTCTCTAGCTCTTATATTATCCTTAATTGTATATGCGTAGGTGGTCAAAAGAATTTACACAACGACCATTTTCACAGTCGAATTTCTTTTAGTTGTCATTCTTGTTGTTGTTGACTGATTTCCCTGAAATTTTCTTTATCGCTTAGATTGATCTAGTCAAAAAGGAATTCGAAAGCTAACGGTTCATAGAAAAATTCTATAATTAAAAGAATAGATGCATCTACAGTGCAATATTCACACATAATTTGTTTTGGTCTTTAATAAAATTTGTTTTGGTATCTATGAAGGCTTTCAATTGGCTGGAATTGAGTTTATTAAACTATATCCAAAATAAAGACATTTTTTTTGGTTTCAGCATTGTCCTATGAACCGTTATCTTTATAGCCTTGCAGGGTATTCTAATTTAAGTCAGAAGTTTGCAACGCAGTGAAGGACGCACCTCCGACCATATAAAGTATATATATTCTTGGTCAGCATCAACAGCCGAGTCGAGCGAGTCATGTCCGTCTGTCCGTCTATCCGTCTGTATGTTTTTTCGCAAACAAGTCTCTCAGTTTTGAAACTATCTAAATGAAACTTTGGAGTTAGTCTTCTATATGCTCTCACTCGTATATATGCCGGAACGGGCCGGAACGGATGACTATATCATATAGCTGCCATATTTAATTTTCAGTTTTCAACAGAATTTAATCAAATTTGAGATATAGCCATTTTATATGACTTTACAATTTTGTGTAAAATTTTATGAAAATCGGAATACTATATCATATAGATCCTGCTGCTCCAGGGTCATTGTAAGAGGGTACGCAAGAAATAATTCATCAAGGTTGAGGTGCGTAAGTGAGAGCTCTTAAGAACGTATCGGCAGCGGACAAAGTTTCGACACTGACCGTTTTAACTGACCCTGTTTGGTTTTAAGTGTTACAACCCGGACTAATGCATCCGTCCCTGGGTGCAACTCGACGACACGACCTAGTAGCCATTTTTGCAGCGGAAGTCTGTCATCCTTGATAAGGACAAGGTCGTTGAGCTGAAAGCCTTCAGTCTCCTGACACCATTTGGGCTTCTGCTGCAGATGGGCTAGCCAGTCTCGACTCCAAGCCTTCCAGAAATGCCGTATCATCGATTGGTGGACTAGAAACTGCTCTGCGAAGAATGTAGTTTTACGACCTTCCGTTGCTAGTTGTTTCGTTGTTTTATCGACTGAGGTTCCTTCTTAAGGACAGCGTGATGTGGGAGTACACAAGAGTCTACATGCATATTGGTGGAAGTATTCCTTACTGAACTGCTTTCACTGCCCACAGCCGGCGCTATTTGCCCGAGGGTACCGTTCTGGACTGCCCGACAGAAGTCCGATTAAGCGCCATTTGATGATGTCTTCCTAGGACTATGGCTGCGCCCAGCTAGGTTTTAAGGGGCAACCGTACTATATAGTGGCGTGCTACGACTCGGCAGGCAGGAAGTAACCGAAGGGAGCACGTATGCTGAATCAACCTCAAAAGAAGTTGCCGAATGGCATCTGTAAGATGCGTTTGGGTTTTGATCCGACATTGACCGCCAGATCTGCTAAGATATGTCCTCCATGGCCGCTGTTGCACTAAGATGCGGCGTTGAAGGCTGGGTCATTGCGTGGCTCAACGGTTGGTTATGAGCCATTACTGGGAAATGCAACAGCGTGTAATGGCGCTGCCCATAGGCTTGGCAGCTCTTATTGCTGGTGTAGCATGCGAATTGCTCAAACATTTATTACATAGTTTCGCTCTGCTCACTATTTCCTTCCTCCGATAGCAGTCCAAGGCCAGAAAGGTTAAGCAACGACGCATAATATGGTCGCCACCACAGTGATAACAGGCGCTATTCGCCCGTCTTAAGCGCTCCTCTGCACTATGCACTCGCACTCGTTGGTAGATTCTGGGCCATTGTTGGAGTCGTACGACGAGCTTCGGTTCTCAATCGCATCCATTATGACCAGGCGATCATTCAAAAATGATTCCAATTCCTTGTAGGTTGGAAAGGCGGCGCCCCTTTCTTAATGATGCTCCCACGCGTTATGGGTCTCCTTGGGAAGCTTGTGTCATTATCGCGCCCTAGTGGCAACGACTCTTTGAGAAAGTGCAACCATTGCACAATACTGAAATTATTGTTGTTGTGTATAAGGCTCATGAAGGGGTCATAACATCCTGGCAAACTCACACACTCATCAGAGAACCAGGGAACTGCTATCTGTGGCATGTTCAGTCGCACTACCGGGTCGGCGTCCCCATCTGTTGGTGGCGGCGGTGCAGGAGTCTCGGGTCCATGTTTGTCCAAGTCCTCCGCGATGGCGCAATAGGCATCCATAAAGCGCTCCTCGAAAGGAAATTCTTCCCGGCATAGCTTGAGCCAGCAAACCCTCCTAAATTCACGATCACAGAACTCGTCTCACGAAACGCGTTCCTTATTTCTTCCACTTGCTACAGACGTTTCTTTAAATAAATTCTCGATTTTTCTCGAATACTGCTTAAAATTCTGCAAAACCGTTTTAAGAGATTGGTAACGATTTGCCTGCAAATTTTTTATCTGCTCCAACGTCGGAGCCTCCGTATCACATTTCATGCTGCCGAACGTCAAACAGACTTAGAGCATATCACCAACCCAAAAATAAAAAATAATGTAATGAGAAAATTCGGTAAATTCTTGTCTCGCACACAACTTGGTCATTTACTCCGTTTGCATACAAGATTCCATCCCCAAGAAGCAGCGAAACAGAAAAAGAAGAAGAATTCCGTGACCTGCAGCTGCGGCGCCTATGTATCGCCGATTCCTTTCCCGTGCTTCGAGAGGCCGGGAATAAGCACAGAAGACGAGCATCTCGAAAATTCCGCCGTTGCCGTGCCTGTGTAACGTGGTCTTCTTTTCAGGCAATTCGCCGCAATACACCAAATTTTCGAATTCAAAGTTTTCACTCATGGGCCACCATGTATAGTTGTGTCCCCTTGTATAGCTAACAAGAGGTCATTGTATGAGGGGTTCCCAAGCAATGTCAAACACTGCGAGAATATATTCAAGCTTTATAATTTAAATTAGGTATATATACAAAAGCGTGAGTGTAGATAATTAAAGATAACAGCGTTAGATCGGCGGCGTGTGTTCAGCAATTCAGACTGCTCTTTTTTTGTTTCTCCTCCGTTCTCCCTCGTATGCACCAGCAACGAGCGAGCGATCGGCTGAACGCCGCTCTCCCGCACAATGGGACAAGCGGCAAACCGAACAGCTCCCATAGGAACGATCGTTAGATATGAGGGAAAAATGCAAATTAGTGAATGTAAATATAATATGTATACGTGAATGAAATAAAAACAGATGTTACTTCATTGATTTTTAACATAAATATCTATAATTTATTGTATTGATTCCTAGTAATTGAAGTTCTATCTGCAAGGGTATATAAACTTTGGCGTGCCAAAGTGTGCTTCCTTTCTTGTTTGTTTTCATTTTCTGCTTGTTTCTGCATATCCGGTCAACAACTACAAGAATAATAACTATAAAAAGTTTGGCGGTGAAAATAATTGAGAATTTGTGTAAATACTTTTGACCACCCCTGTTTCATTTCAATGAAGACTAGGTTTGTCAGTTTTCATATTATCGGGGCAACTTGAGAAAGTAGAAAGAAAAAAACAAATTAAACAATTTTTTTAATAATGCTTTGTTCATCAGAAATTAACCAAAAAAATTAAGCTATATATTTTCTTTTTATTTTAAATAATACTTAAATTTATAATACAACTTTATTTTAAAGCCCCATAACCTTAGAAGTACCCCACTTTGGCACTCTTAGAGAAAATGAACGCGAAATTATCATACTCAGATCCGATAACGGCGAGAGTTGGCGCGAACACAACTTGTACGAGAGCGAGGATGAGAATAAAATTATTACCGATACAATCGACAGGCAGATAGAAGATTTGGCAACTAATCGCATAGTTCGCATTGTAACACAGAATGTTCCACACTTCTTTGCCGTTGTTTCACGCGTCCGGCAGGAGGTGCACGCCATTGGACCGGATGGGGGAACTGTTTACTCTACGGCGGTACCTGAAGTTCAAGCGACATTTCCGCGTCACGCCTTGACTAAGAAAATTCGTGTCGGTCTTCAGGCACAGCCAGTTGACCTGGTTGGATGTTCCAAGCTCTTGGGACAAGGTGTTGCTGTCTCACCGGTAGTTACAGTGGAGCCACGTCGTCGAAAATTTCACAAAGCAATAACTTTGAGTATTCCAGCGCCGAAGGCATCTTCCAGCGGAATGGTAAATGCGTGTTTTGCCGGTGGAAATGCCGGCAATCCTCCAACACTACGACTGTTGTGTTCCATAACCGGCGGACAGACGCGGGCAGCTTGGGAAGATGTCACGGGATCTACGCCGCTATCTTTCGTCAAAGACAGCATTACCTTTACGACGACTGTGTCAGCCAGATTTTGGTTAATGGACTGTCGGAATATTAGCGATGCTAGTCGAATGGCTACTGAGCTATACACTCATCTAGCCAAGGTTCCATTCATCGCCAAGTTTGTTGTATTTGCCAAACGTATTTCCCAAACGGAAGCCAAGTTCTCGGTGTTTTGCATGACGGACGATAAAGAGGATAAGACACTAGAACAGCAGGAATACTTTACAGAAATTGCCAAGAGTCGTAACATCGAAGTATTGCAAGATCAAATAATTTATCTAGAGTTTAGTGGTAACATTGTTCCCGTTTTAAAAACAGGCGAGCAACTGAGTATCAAGTTCGAAGCCTTCTGCGAGAATCGATTATCGTTTATTGGCCACATTAAAGATCCGGAAATGCCACACGGACGTATCAATTTTATGAGCGAGCCGAAGGCCAAGCCCGATGAAGCTCCACTTAATCCAATTTGTTCTCTCAGTGTGGATCTTTATATTGAAACATTAAACAAAATAAAATTACTCAAAAAAACAGAGTATCAGCCAAATAATTGTAATAATAAAACGATAGAAACTGCAACTAGCAAAAACGAAATGATTATCGAAAATAAAATAGAATGTGGCAAGAATCAAAAACTTACCGAAAATGCTACAGCCGATTTCCGCCTAATCGACATATGTCGATATATAGGACAGGATTGGCCGCAATTAGCGATGGAATTGGATGTACCCGAAGCCGATATCGAGCTGGTCAAAGCGGAGTACTCTGGTGAGGATTTTGCCCGGCAAGGCATTATCATGTTGCAGATGTGGTTGGACCGACATGGCGGTACCGTCGCTGAACGAAGTATGCTAGCGAAAGCTCTATACAAAATCCACAGATCTGATATAGTACAGAAGTGTATTTATAAATCAGAGCACGAGAGTCCCATCACAACAGAAGGATATCAAAAGAACAGCGGTATGTCTGAGACGTTCGGAAAGTTGCAATATATTGATTGCGTGGAAATTAGAAAAAGGAATAATATATTTATTTTAATCTTTATCAACAGGAAATTCTGAACCAGAAGAAGAAGTCGGAGACTGTAATAAGGAATTAAACCATCCTTTGACAGGTACTGGTAAAATTCTATCGCAGGATGTAATTCTACAGTCGGGTAATAAAAGCTGAACTTATTAAACAAATTTTTTAATGTAATTTATATTTTCTTACATTAATGTTACTTGCACAGGTAATAATTTGGATGCATAGAATATATATATACTACATATATATGTAAATTGACTTCAAAACTAAGGAATAACGGACAATGTCTCCAATTTAATATATAACAAAAATGATTAACCGAATTACTCATATTTATTTCTGTTTAATATATGGGCATTTCCCGAAAAAGGTCTACCAGGATGCTAAAATTAAAAGTATAAACTTGTGAAGAATATAATCAACTTACAGCATATTTATGTTTTTATTTTAAAATATTTGAACCGAAACTCACAGGTACGAAACTCATAGGTAGCGAGTGTAAGTGCTGGCTTTTTATTCTCCTTCGTATTTATTTAATATTCGTTTTTTGATTACATTTTTGTATCCAGATTTTTGTAGCAACAATAAATTAAAATAAAAAGAAACTATAAAAAGAGATTAACAATGCTTTGACTTAACGGAATTTATTGCTGTTTTGTGTATCAGTCGCGATCCCATTAGTTGTCTTTTTCTCATTTCTTGATAAGCAGTCGGAATAAAAGTTTGAAAATTTATTCTCAAATACAGCCTATTGTTAGTTATTAAAAGATACAAAGCATTTTTGTGATTGTGGCCAAATGACAGTTCTTTAGCGATCTGAATATTGTACTTTTCGCCTTATATATACAGTGGCTCACAGCTTATTTCGAGCAAAGGTTCACTTAAAATTCAAACTCGTATATTTAACGAACTGTAAGAGATATAAACAAAATTTAAATGCAGTTTTGTTAATTATTTATTAAGAGACTTCATTATTTTTAAATACCATTAGATATCGCTTAAAACTAAAATAAAAAGTAAATACCGACTTTTTTCATGTCACAGCTTATTTCGTGCAAGTAACGTGATCTTAAATAATAATTATAATAATAAACATAATATTTTGTGTGGCCTCCATATTGCTTAATTACATCCTAAAAACGAGTTTCCATCAAAGAAACTATTTTTTCTGTTGATTTTGAATTCTTGGACTATTCTTCCAAGAGGCCTGTTTTGAGCGCATATTGGTCGGGTATCGACCTCTGGCTAATACCAAGATCCAAAATTGGCTACAAATTCCCAATGACGTTAAGGTCAGGAGGCTAGGCAGGTGTATCCATTAAGTGAGGGCTGTTCCATTGCATCCAGGTCTGCAGAAAATCTGATTTTTGCTTCGGGTCATTATTCTGGTAAAAATGGTAGCTTTTCTCTATGGCCAATTTCTTGGCGTCCTGGTCAAAGTTATCCTTCAACAATTGAAGGTACTTTTCTTTGTCCATTGTTCCTTCGATTAACGTCAAGATTCCAACTCCGGATACCGCCATGTATGCCCAAGCCATGATTCTATCGCCACCATGCTTGACCGTAGGTATTAGATTCTTATTGTGCAGCTCTGTAATTAGTTTACGCCAAGAATACTGCATTCCACCCGTCCCAATTTTGGCCAAAAATGTTGATCTTGGACTTGTCTCTGAAAATAACATCATTCCAGATCGATAACGGATGAGTTACATGGTCATTGGAAAATTTAAGCCTGCGCTTCTGATTCTTCTGCCTAATAAAAGGCCTTTTGCGGGCACTTGGCCATTAAAGTTGTGTTTCCGCAAGTCGCGGCGGACGACACATTTTCCCATTTCATGCTCAATATCTACTGTAAGTTTTGGTACCCAATTTTGGCGATTAATTCATTACTTTAATTAATTTTTGCGTATAATTCGTCGTTTCTCCAAATCTGTAAAGTTTTATTCTGAGCATTTTGGCCTTTATCTGCTAACAGATTTTCTCGGTCGAAGCATTGGATGATATATAGGACGGTAATAGAGCTCACGTTGACTATTTCAGCAAAATTAAGTTTAGTTTTTTAATTTTTGAAGTGATTTAGGACCAATTTGCTCTGCTTCATGGGGCCCATTTTAGTAAATAAAAAAAACTTTTTTTTCAGTATAACCAAAGGCCAAAAAGTTATAAATATATAAGCTGATATCTTCTCCAATGGATTGCAACATGAAAAAGTTATTTAAGATTAACAAATTACAATTTTAGTGTACTTAAAGTTCTTGCACGAAATAGGCTGTGACATGATTTAAAAGTTAACTAAGGGTATTTAAAAATAATAGTGTCTTAAGAAATGCCTAACTCCTACTTAAAAAAACTGCATTTTAATTTTTTGGTATCTCGTTCCGTTTGTTAGCTATAAGAATTTGAATATTTGAAAATTTTCAAGAATGAGTCAAAGACACGACAAGTCGCCAAAGCTTTCTTTTTAGAATAAAAATAATTCTGGTAAAAAAAAACCCTTGCAAAAATATTAATTTGAGTTATATTTTTCCCATTTTACGTTGTACTAATGTACCGTTCGCCATCCTGGAAATGCCCATATATAATATACATACAATAGTTGTACTAAAACAAATAAATATTTTTGGTTGAATAATGTACACTTACTAAAAAAATACAATAAAAAATTGTTACAAGCCACTTTGTTTTGTAATTTGTTTTTAATCTGTAGAATTCTAATAAACGGGTGTTTACTTAAGTCTATTTTTGTTATACCCTTGCAGGGTACTATAATTGCAGTTATAAGTTTGCAAGACAGTGAAGAAGACATTTCCCACCCTGTAAATTACATTTATTTTTGATCAGTGGTCGGCGAAAATCCTCAAGCTGAACCCTCCACGATAGCGCCGACAGGGCAATGGGCACTGTAATGCATTGCCGCATGCCCTTTTTTTTTTTGAACGAGTCCCACGCTCACCTCCCGCCCAACCAACCGAGGGGCCCAACCAACACAACCAAACGAACGGCACTTTGGCGTTTTAGGTAATAGAACGTAATAGGTAATTTAGTTAATAGAACGAGAAAATTCAGGATTAATTTCGAGCTAATTTTCCAAGTAATAAAGTTTTTAGTTTAGGAAGGCTTTTTATGCCATCAATATTATCGAAGAGGCCATTGAAATCGGTACACAAAACCCTTAGGGGTTTTCTTCAACGTCTCCTAGTGATGTACTACTAAGGGAATGTACATTCTAGATGTTAGTCTGGGAACATGAAAATTGAGCTGACCAAGTAGATAGTGTAAAAGGACGACGCCAAACATTTAGGTCAGTATCCCATGTTAAGCCTCGGAGGGCAAACAGCAAAAAGTTCTTTTGGACAGATGCGGTTACTATCGACTCCGAATTATGGAACCATACACCAATGAAGGACGAACTAACGAAGTAAAAAGAGTCTTAGTTACATAAGGATAATATAATTCCTTCGAACAACTTTTAATAAATCCCGGAACTCCTGCGGCTCTTTTAACAATGCAAGAAATATGCTCGGAGAACGAAAGTTTAGGATCTAGTCGTACACCTAGATCGTCAATAAGAGGTATTATTTCGAAAGCGCCGTCGTTAAGCATGTTATTGGCAATCAGGAGTGAGTCAATGAGAACAGCAGTCGACCATAGGGGCTACCTGGTGGGACGTCAGGTTTGACACATAGGCTATTGGATAGAGCATTTTTAAACATAACCTGAGTCCTATCGCTCAGAAAATCGAAATTCACTTAGAAAGATCATCAGCAAAAACCTATCTGGTTTTCGTACAAGAAGAGAATGATTAACCGAGTCGAAAGCTTTACTTAAGTCCGTGTAAATCGCATCGGTTTAAAGGTTACGTTATAAGCCTTTAATAAAAAATGAGGTAAAGTAAAGTTCGACAAGATTAGTAGTGGTTGATCTTCTCCTCATAAAACCATGCTGACATGGAGAAATGAAGATGATCTGCATAAACGTTGCAAGTGAGAAGTGATTACATTCTCGAAGAGTTTAGTGATTGCCGGTAACTTAGAGATCCCCCTATAGTTACTGCCATCCGATTTGCTAAATTTTTTGTGGAAAGGAATAACAAAAGATTTTATTTATTTATTCATTTTTTTGCGCGCGGTTCCTTTCAAATAAGTGAAAATTCTGAGGGTTCTTAAGATAAGGTAAACAACTTGAGTAGGAAGTGACAAACAGCCTCAGCACATATAATATACTGGTTTACTGGCTTAACACGTTAAAGATTCTAAATTACAAAGATTTCCTTTAAGATGGAACTAGAGATTAAGTTCGAACTGGACATAGGAAAAGAATATATCGGAATTGAAGTGGTTGTGGGAGAATATATAATTTCCTTATCATACTCCTCCAAAACGGCTTGACCGATTCTCAGGAAATTTTGTAAGCGTATTGAGTTGGTATGAGGATCGGTCTACATCTACATGCGGTAAGCGCAGCATTCATGTAAATGAATTGAACGTTGAGTTCGGTGCTAAGGTGTTTCCCTTTCGGGATATTTTTTTAACACAAAGTCTGACTACAAACAAAAAAAATTCCCGCAATTATTTTACGTTTTTCTGTTGAAACTACGTGGAATTCCTCTAAATGAAATTAGAAAAATATCTAAAGAATAGAATTCTATTAATATGAACGTAATATTATATTTTTAAGGTTAGGTTAGGTTAGGTTAAACCGGATGGCCCTCCTGAGGTGGTCAATCATAGGCCAGTACGGCCCTTATTTATCCAGTTGTTGTTTTCACATGGTCCTGGAGAATCTTACGCGGTGTTGAAATCCTTTAGGATCGCGGTAGTTTTCGCGAAGGCAAGTAGTTCACCTGGTGACCTCTTGGAGGCATCTACTAGTGATGCCAGTACTGGGGCACCTAAGTGCTTTACTCTTGCCTGCGTTAGGGCTGGGCACTTACAGATGAGATTCTCCAAGGTTCCGGTTGCCTCAGATTCATCACATTTCCTGCAGTTGCCGTTGTTGGTGATGCCCAGCTGCATGCGCGGCAGCCAGGCAGTGACCCTTAAGCATTCCCACTGCAGTTTTTTTGGGATAGATGCAGTACGTAGTGGCTGAGTTTGTCATTGCGCTCTTTGCACATGATTTTAGATGCAAGTCGCAGAGTTTCCTCTCCACCTGCTTTTTGCTCGTACGTCTGCCCTATCAATAGCCAGTCCGACTCCTTCCTTTGCCAGTTCGTCAGCGATTTCTATGCCCTGGTGGCTGGGCACCCAAAAACACTGCTCATGGTTCGTGGTTCCTGGTGCTACCTACCTTTAATTAATTATAGAACTCCAAGTCACCACACGGAAACTCGTTGAACTACGTCACACTGCCAACAGAAACAGAAGATAACTTATACAACTAAAACACTAAAATAAGTTCACGTTTACACATACACATAAAGTTTAAGCACATTAACAAGTAACAAACACATACTAAGTAAGAATTAAAATACAAGTTAAGAAAATACGGGTAGGCCCAAAGCAATTAAATTCATAAACCAATGACAGAGGAAAGGAGGCCTACAGCAATGGCAACAACAAGCGTATTAGAAGCTATCAAGGTAATAGACCTAGTAGAGATCATTCCCAAGTATGAAGGAGAGGCAGGAAAACTAGATGGTTTTATAGGAGCGGTTGAACAGGTATTAGGCCTCATAAAAGGAGAGGAAAGGTCAAACATAGGAGTAATCGCACTTAGGGCGGTAAGGAGTAAAATCACAGGACCAGCGGATAGAGTCCTTGACTTGGACGAATCTGAGTTGAACTGGGATCAAATAAAGAAAATATTGATTACCCATTTCAAGAATAAGAGATCCGAGCAGGACTTGATTATGGAGTTGACCCATATTAAGGAAAAGAAATTAGAGTTGGAAGCCCTATACACGAAAGTTATGACACTAAAGAAAGCTTTAGTGAGTCTATCCAAATCCAATGAACAGGGCATGAGAGAAGCGAGAAGACCAAATGGTATGAAGAAATGGCTTTAAACGCCTTCGTTTCAGCCTTGAGGGGACCGATAGGAGTAACGATCAGAAACATGGGAATACCCAATATAGCAAAGGCTTACAAGATTGCTTGTAGAGAGAAGAAAATAATCGAGGCAGGCAGTGGTATGGAAACAATAATTATAATAACTACAAGCCTAGAGAGGGCCAGCTAGCCATTCAGGCAGGTGGAGATGCAGGAGGCAGTGGTCAGACTAGGATGTCTAGGAATTCAAACTTTTCCAGACAATTGTATAATTCAAACAATTCAGGGCAATCGAATAATTCTGCCAATTCAAAACGGTCATATAATTCGAATAGCAACTCGGAGAGGAGCGGAAACAGAACGTCAACTGGTGGTCAGTTGCATAACATCCAAGAGGATGATGCAAATTTTTCGCAATTAGCCTCGAGCAGCCAACAGGATATTTAGGGACCAAGAGGGGCCACTCAACCCTACCCTATCAAGATCACTCCAAATAAAACAATAAAAATGTTAATCGACACGGGTTCCACTTTCTCTTTTATTCGCCCAGAATTGGTTCAAGCACAGTATAGGGAAGACCTACAAAATCCAGTACCGATTAAGACAATTGCACAAACTCACGAAATTCTCGAAGAAGCTAATTTAGCAATGTTCAAGGAACTAGGTGGAGTAGGGAAGATGAGAATGTTTCTTTTCAAATTCCATCGCTTCTTTGAAGGATAAATAGAGATGGATTTGTTGGACCAAGTAGAAGCTTTGATCGACATAAAAAATGGTTGGGTCCATGCGAGGGATCAAAAGTTACGGACTCAGTTCGCTACATATAGACCAAGCGAAATTCATACAATCGAAGCTGGGGCAAAGAGAGTGATCCCAATTCCAGTACAGGTACCCGATGGAGATTTTTTGTTAGGCAGAACAACGGTGAAGGAGGATATGATCATCTCAGAAGGAATTTATAATGCAGTGGCCGGAACGAGCCTGGTGGAGGTAGTAAACTACGCGGAGATAGACCAAGAGTTCTTTTTGGAAGAGCCGTTGAGTGTTGTACAATTCAAAACCGAACAACATTTCGAATTGAATAACATAGAGAGGGCAGTTAACGGAAGTAAAAGCATTCCGTTTCACAAGATTAGAACAGAAAACTTAAACAGCGAGGAGCTTAAAGAACTCCACAGAATTTGCAGGAAGTACCCGAAGATATTCCATGAGGAAAGAGATAAAGAGATAAGTTGACTTCACTAATGCAGTCAAACACGAGATTAGAACGAAGGATGACATACCGGTGTACACCAGGCCGTACAGGTATGCATTTCAAGAAAGGCAGGAAGTAAGAAAACAACTCGAGAAGTTACTAGCCCAGAAGGTTATTAAACATAGCCACTCACCATGGAGTGCACCGGTTTGGCTGGTGCCCAAGAAGAAGGATGCCTCGGGAGAGAGGAAATGGAGAATGGTGGTGGACTACAGGAAGTTAAACGAGAAAGTAATCACAGACAGATACCCCCTACCAATAATCAATGATGTATTGGATGGTTTGGGAAGATGCCATATTCATCTTTCCAAGTGAACGGACGTGTTTTTTTCTTGCGCTCTCGTTTTGTATTAAAGATTGATTCTAATTTGTGTACATAATTGGCTTTATTTTCCAATTTAGTTGTGCTGCTAGTGTTAGCTTTTGCATATTTTGCATTCCTTTTTGTGCCTTCTTCGTCTAGCTTTTGTTTGCGCCGTCGCAACAGCTAAACGTTTTATCTATCTATCTCCCACGCTCTTCCACTCTCTCGCTTTAGCTGTGCCGCTGCACTTCTTATCTCATCCGATCTCATTCGCTCTCCCGCTCTCTCGCTCTCGCTGAGACTCTTCACTTCTTTCTTAATAGCTCTGTCGTTATTTTTTCAAAGTACAAGTACAGTGGTAAGTCCATATAATGTCCGGAAATATTGTCTGTTTTGTCAAAACCTGCAAAAAGGCAATTGCTGCAGGTGACCTTACAATCGGCTGCTGGCTGTGCGACAACGTCATGAACGCCAAGTGTAATGGAGTTGCAGCTCGGACGGTGGACGATATAAAAAAAAAATCGGTCTGCGTTTCTGTCGTGAGGCCTGTCGCGATGTAGAAAGGGAGATGATGTCTTTCATGCGGCAAACCAAAAGCGGTTTTAAGGGCATTTTAACGAGTTTTCGTAAAACTCTTGATATGTTCTTGGCGCTGGACACCCAATTTAATAGCCTTACGCTATTAAATGAGTCTCCTAGGCGCAAAAAAACTGCTACTGGTGGGCTGCATGTAGACGGACCCCAACTACCTGCAACGGGCTCTCAGCAGCAGCCTCCCTCGGCACAGCCCTCGACCTCAGCATTAATTCCAAGAGTGCTGAGATCGAGCGCTATAAAAGATTCGGTATCCGAATATGCAGCGGGAGTGCCCGTACCACCGATTATTTCTGTTTTGTCCCCTGGGGGGTCGGAAATATTGACCCCTCAAAGTCCCGTGTTTAGAGATATATCTGCCCAGGGTGTTAGGCCCGGAATACCGGCCGACAATGGCACGGCAGATAACCAATCTGCCTTGCCAAAAGCCCTTATAGCTGTTCCACCAACGAGACATATTTTTGACTCGCGGCTCTCCCCTGACCAAACATCGGAAGATGTTCTCGCCGTTATACAAGGCAAAACCAGAGCCGAAAAAATTAAGATAAAGGTGGAAAAGTTCAAATTTTCTTACGCAAGGGACATTTCATCTTTCAAAATAAATGTCCCTAACGAGCTCTTTAACACTATTTGCTCTCCCAACTTCTGGCCAGAGTACATCGTTGTTAAGGAGTTCGAGGCGAAGAAAAAGAAAAAGCGGCCTGTAGGAATAACTCTTCCCAGGCCTGATCATACCACTACGCCTTCTACGTCTTCCAATCCCGATCCAAAAAACTAACCCACTCCCTATGTATTACCTATCAGAATGCAAGAGGCTTACGCAGTAAGCTTCCTAACTTGTATTCTGATAGCCTGTCGTTTGTATCTCAGGTTATTGTGCTCACAGAAACCTGGTTAAAGCCGGAGATTCTGAGCTCCGAAGTTTTTCCAGCTGTGTTCACGGTATATCGGCTAGATCGCCCTATCAGACGCGGGGGTGGAGTTCTTATAGCGGTGGACTCTTCACTCACGTCAGAATTATTAACCTTCGAGGAATGCAACGATGTTGAATTCCTCTGTGTGAAGCTATCTATCAAAGGTAGCTCCATTTTTATTACCTGTTCCTACATACCTCCACTGTCGGAACTTCCTATTTATTGGAATCACCTTTCCGCTATTCAGATGGTTTCCAGTAGACTTTTGGATAGAGACCAGTTGGTAGTCCTAGGTGATTTTAATATCCCTGGTGCTATTTGGTACTCAAATAATTCCACCAATACTCTCCATACACCTACACAACATGACTTTATCGCTGGCTTGTTCGACATTTCGCTGTCTCAAGTCAACCATGTTCGAAATTCCTTACAGCGCTTGCTCGATCTTTGCTTCGTCTCTGATCCTGCGAGAGTCAGTTTAGCAAGGGTGGCGCCTCTGACGCAGCCCGAAGATCCTTATCATCCAACTTTCGATGTGACTCTTGATATTGGGTGTGACGTACAGAATATTTCTGACCGTCCAGCCAATAAAGTCCTATGTTTTCGCAAAACGGACTTTGAACGGCTGAATAATTTTATAAACGAGTTCAATTGGTCTGATCTATACATGTGCACTGACATGGCTGTTGCCGTGGATATTTTTTACAGTGCCATGAACTCATTTTTTACTGAATGTGTTCCGTTAGATTATCCGCCAAGCTCGAATAAACCGCTGTGGTTTACTAACGAGTTGAGCCGACTTAAAAATAAAAAAATCTAGACTGTATGCTAAATTTAAAATCACCGGTTCTCAATCTGCCCTTTCATCTTATTTATCAGCTCGGTCAAACTTTACCGTGCTGAACGCACAGTGTTATAAAAACTATTTAACTCGTTGTAGGGCCCAGTTCTCATAGGACCCAAAACAGTTTTATAATTTCGTTAACACTAAACGTAAGCCTAAAACAAATCCTTCCTCGCTTTTATTTATAAATACTAATGCAAATAATGATCAGGCAATAGCCGATCTATTTTCGCAGTTTTTTCAAACAACCTATTCTAGCTCTTCGTATCTACACCAGACCTATTCCTACGACATACCCAAATGAAACTTAATTTTCTGTCCTAGCCTAAACGAAAGCTCTCTCCTTTTAGATCTTCATCGTGTCAAGCCAGTTTATTCGCCAGGCCCCGACGGAATTCCTGGCTGTGTGCTCAGATATTGTGCCGACGCCCTGTGCTATCCCCTTCTGAAATTGTTTACCTTGTCCTTGGAAACCTCCCACTTTCCCATTATTTGGAAGGAATCGTTTATTATTCCTCTCCACAAAAAAGGTAGCAAATTGGATGCCAGCAATTATAGAGGAATCTCTAAGTTGTCGGCCATCCCTAAATTATTTGAAAACATTATCACCCCTCACTTACAGCACCTTTGTAGATCGGTTATTTCTCCATGTCAACATGGTTTTATGAAGCGAAGATTAACAACAACAAATCTTTTGGAGCTCTCTCCTATATTATAACGGGCTTCCATAATAATTGTCAGACAGATGTAATCTATACTGATTTCAGTAAAGCATTTGACTCTGTTAACCATTCTCTCCTCGTTAGAAAACTCGATTCAATGGGTTTTCCAAGTGATCTTCTTAATTGGATCTCAAGTTATTTGAATGGCAGGACGCAAAAGGTCCTCTTTAAGAATAATTTATCCAATGTTCTAAGGGTTACATCTGGCGTCCCGCAAGGAAGCCATTTGGGACCCTTATTGTTTACATTATTTATAAATGACCTGCCCAAAGTCTTGACTAACTCCAGAGTGCTTATGTACGCGGATGACGTCAAGCTTTGCGTGCAATACAATGACGTTGCCTGCCAGTCGGATTTACAAACAGATCTTAACAATTTTCAAACTTGGTGCCGTGTGAACTTATTAAACTTAAATGACTCGAAATGCAAGGTAATGACATTCTCACGTGTCGTTCCTGAGCTTGCTACTTACACGCTGAACTGCTGCTCTTTGGAAAGAATTAATTCTGTTGACGATTTGGGCGTCCGCTTGGACCCAAAACTTGACTTTATTGATCATATTTCGTCTATGGTGAATAGAGCCAGGGGTGTGCTTGGATTTATTAAACGGTGGTCGAAGGAATTCAATGACCCCTATGTTACTAAATCCTTATATACTTCCTTAGTTTGTCCTATCCTAGAATATGGATGCTGCGTTTGGAGCCCTCAGTACGGCGTCCATAGTAAACGCATTGAGTCGGTTCAAAAGAACTTTTTACTTTTCGCTCTACGCGGTTTAAATTGGGATGCAAACCAAAGATTACCTTCCTACTCTAGTAGACTCCTATTAATAAACTTGCCGTCCTTAGCCAATCGAAGAACGATGCTAGGGATAACCTTTATTTTTAACCTTATACATGGTGATGTGCAAAGTGCTGACTTGTTGAGTCAGCTTAATTTCCATGTACCATGTAGAACTACTAGATCCTATATCCCATTAGTGTTGCGCCACTGTAGAACCTCCTTTGAACTGCATGAACATTTTAGAGTGCTATGTGCAAATTATAATGATTTGTACACACTAATCTCTAACGTAGATACCCTTCCCAAATTAAAATCTTTAATACTAACACACTTAGTAAGCATGCAAGATAACAGTCTGGCAGCACGCCAGTCAATTGTCCTCGTATTCTGTCCTATATTTTCCATCGCGCCTACTAACACCTAACCCAAACAGGCACGTGCCTGGTGTCATACGGGCCAGTTGAATGTACTGACCTTAGTGCATCAACGTCCAAGAATAAGAGCCAAATATTTCTCTACCTTAGATTTGGCGAGTAGATACCACCAAATCGAAGTAAAGGAGGAAGATATTCCGAAAACAGGGTTCTCCGCTGAAGGGGAACATTTTGAATACGTGAGAACGCCTTTCGGTTTGAATAATGCTCCCGCAACCTTTCAAAGGTTGATGAACAATATTTTCAGAGAACTCCTGGGGAAATGTTGCCTTATATAATACATGGACGACATTAGGGTGTTCTCTGCATCACTGCAAGAACACATCACAGATTTAGAAAAGGTTTTTAAAAAGCTTGCAGAAGCAAATTTTAAGTTACAATTGGAGAAGACAGAATTCTTGAGAAAAGAAGTAGAGTATTTAGGACATGTAGTAACCCAACAAGGCATTAAGCCGAATCCAGGGAAAATCGAAGCGATAAAAAGATTCGAGATTCCCAAGACTAGGAAACAGATCAAGTCATTCCTGGGGCTGTTGGGATACTATAGGAAGTTTATACGAGACTTCGCGGCTATAACAAAGCCAATGACGAGGCAGTTAAAGGGCAAGAAAGCCATACAGTTAGACCAAGAATCGTTTGAGGTCTGCAAAACCTTATTATGCAATGACCCAATTTTACAATTCCCCGATTTCGACAAACCATTCAGCTTTACAACGGATGCAAGCAACTATGCGATTGGCGCCGTGTTATCCCAAGGAAATCTTGGAACGGACAGACCAAAAGCGTATGCGAGTAGAACCTTGTCAGGGTCAGAGGTAAACTATGCCACTATAGAGAAAGATATGTTGGCCATTATTTGGGCGGTAAAGCATTTCAGACACTATGTATTCGGCAAAGATAGTGACCGATCATAGGCCATTAACCTGGCTGATGAGTGTCAAAGAACCAGACTCGAAACTCGTAAGATGGAGACTCCAAATGTTGGAGTACGTTTACGAGATTGTGTACAAGAAAGGGTCTTTGAATGTAGTGGCTGATGCATTGAGCAGAATTCAACCCGAGCTCAATATGGTAGAAGCCGCTTCAGAATTAGCAACGAATAGAGAGACAATTCACTCCGCTGAGGAAGACCTACAGATATAGTCGAGGAGACAAAGACGAGGGACCGAGTGAGAACACTTAGGGACAAATTACAAATGGTGAAGGCAAGGCTAGAAGCCATATGCCCGAGGAGCAGAAAAGCGAGAGGGTTAATAAATGGCCTAGGGTCAGTTGTCAATTCCATAACAGGAAATTTAGATGCGGAGGATGCAGAAAGATTGGAAGAAGAACTAAGAAAGATGCAAGAAGAAGAGAGAAGGTTGAGAGAACACACAGGAAAGAATAGGCAGTAAGTTCACCATAATGTTTAAGAACTTGACAAAATTTATAAATGACGAGCAAAGCAGGGTAACCGCATTTATAAATAATTACAAAAATGGAATAAGTAAAACATTTTTAGAGGAAGATAAGAGGATTTATAGGCTAGAGTACATCGACATTGAATATAAATGACGTAGCCAAAAGTTTGTTATTGGCTAAAATCGGACTAATTTTAAAATTCATTTTTGACAAACAAGAAACAGTTAAATGCATACAGAAACTAGAAGAATAGGGCATACCGATAACACCAGAGGAACATATGTACGAATTTCTAGAATTTAAAGCAATTATGAATACGACAGATTTAATATTTGCGATAAAATTACACATTTTTAAAAAAGAAACGTATTCTTTACATAGAATTATATCATTACCTATGAATAAGACAGAATTTGTAACAACACCGGAAGACGTGGTAATTAATAACGAAGAAATGTACTACTATCAAAAAAAATGTCAGAAAATACGAAATTTATATATATGTAAGAACAACAAAATTGTAAACCAGATTAATGAAGATTGTTTAAAAAACCTGATCAGTGGAAAGGAAGCGGACTGTGAAACAAGAGATGCAGGTCTCATAAGCAGGATTTTTGAGCCAGAAGAAGGATATATTGCAATTTTTAATGGAGAAAACGTAAAATTGCAAATGGACTGCGGAGAAGATAGAATGGTGAATGGATCGGCATTAATTGCATTTAAGGAATGCGGAACCATAATAAACAACGTCCAGTACGAGGCGGTGGAGAGCCTTGGCACGGCGAAGCTAAAACTGGAGATACCCCAGACCGAAGCTATTAAGAAGAATGGAACTACCGAAGAATTGGGAATACACGAGCTAAAGATGGAAGGTATTGATACGAAACTACAGATCAACGGAATACAAACTAGAACAGCAATTCACATAACAGCGACGTATACAATGCTAACCAAGTTACTGATAGTGGTGCTGGCTGTGGTCGGTTGTTCAAAAAAGACGACCACCTTCACTCCAGAGACGCAACTTGCAACGTTCACGCCAACTTTTGCTCCTTCACACCTACCATTGCTCCACTATGGTCGGTAGTTCAGTCTGAGGGGGGAGGAGTTAGCATTGGCCCTCCGGCAGCCACTCGAGTAAGCAGAGCTGGCCGGCAACTATGTTACCAAATAAGCATGCCAAATAAACATGCATCCGGTCCGGTTTCACTTTAATTCTGCTAGGTCAGCAGATTTGTAAGTAGACCATAAGCTTCGAGCAAAAGATATAAGAATAAAGAATTCATTCTGAATTGCAACTGCAAACAGACAAGTACTTTGAAATCATTAATTACTGGTCGGGAAGATACCTCACAAGATCATAACTCGCGTGCATTAGTGCTGTTAGGGCTTCTTCGAGGCGAAGGCCCTAAGTCCACTGTCCGTTGTCACGTTTGAGCTGACTCTGTGTGGTTGGTGGCTTTAAAAGCAACTTCCGTAGACTACGCGTTTCTGCGGCCGACTCTATGTTGAAGCAGAAGTTTCTTCAAGAGCTGCGACCTGCGTATTTCCTTCTTGTAATTCCTTAGCAGGATTTTGTATTCTTCGTTGATTATATTATCCTCCGCCTGCTTGGCGAGTTTGAAAAATTCTCTGAGGGTATCACGTTAGAGCGAAAGATGGTTGTTCCACCAGGATGGTCTGGTCTTTTTATTGCTTCTGCTTTACTGCTTCTCTAAGGACTTTTTTATTTCTTCATCGGATTTTACTGTGCCCGGACTAGTCGCTAGTTTACGAGAGATTATATCTTGAAACTTTCCCCAGTTAGTGTTCCAGGGGTTCCTAAAGACTGTTGTTTTTAGAGATTAATCGAACACGCATTGGAACTGTATGTACCTGTGGTCTGAAAAGGATGGTCTCTCCAGGACCTTCCAGTCTGATACCATGGTACTTTGTCCCACTACGAGAGCTATATCTAGCACGTCGCACGGCCCCACGCCTACAAAGGTGTGTTCCTCCCCCACGTTTGCTATATCTAAATTGGTAGAGAGTAAAGTCTAAAAGTGACTCACCTCTGTCTTTTATGTCGGGGCTTCCCCATACGCTGTGGTGCGCATTGGCGTCTTCACCCACGATCAGTTGCTGGTCCTTTGGGCCGGGATCTACCAGACCCTGAGTTATTCCGGTGGAGCTGGCCAATCGTGCGCCATATAGTGCTTCTTCTGGCTTTCTAGCAATGGCACAGTCAGATCGTCCGAGCTGTAATGAGACATAAGGATAGCTTGAAGACCCTTCCGTACGAGTACGGCGGTTCTTTTTCTGCTTACCGATGGTGTGGAGAACGTGTTGTAGTTTGAGGATTTTAGTCCGGCGACGGTATTGCAATCCATGGCTCTTAGACTAGAGCTACATCGGCAGACCCTTG
The DNA here is from genome assembly GCF_035046125.1 of Drosophila serrata. Classification (NCBI taxonomy): domain Eukaryota; kingdom Metazoa; phylum Arthropoda; class Insecta; order Diptera; family Drosophilidae; genus Drosophila; species Drosophila serrata. The sequence continues at coordinate 975,494 of NW_028257058.1, forward strand.
GTCCATGGCAATTTGGAGTTTCCCCGACGGGCTGACTATTATCGTCAGGTCACCGTCTTCCTCGTCTTCGGACTCATCCATCGTTCGTTCCTGGGCGGCGTCAACAATGGTTTCCAGACTTAGGTCCATCTCAACCTCGCCTGCCTTCAGGGTGTTGTCATCCTTATCCCCGGGATGGCGCTTTTTGAGGCGCAGGTAGACGCTACCTTCGCTTTTGGGATGGATGGGATTAGCTCCTTGTCCACCACCTCCAGCTTGGCCCCATCCCACAACGCTTTCATCCGGCCGACCGTTTGCGTCAGCCACTTTCTCGTCGGGTCATCCATACACTTTAGGATTTAGCCACCCGGCACCATCGAATGTGGGCATGGGCGCTACAGGGTCTTCCTCCATCCGTGTGACTAATGACTCCACGAGTCCACGACTCCACCATTCTCATCGCACCTGTCAATGAGTGCCACGATCAAATGTCCTTTGGTCGCCTCACTGGCCTTCACGATTTTTCTTCCCCCCTTCTTCACTTTTAAGAGGGGGGGGGCCTGCTTCCATGGGCACGTGTTGCCGCTTGCTCGCCAGAGTGTCCTTTATGGCACTCTCGGCGGAGCGTTGCCATTTGGTGGCAAGCATCTCCTCCACCTTGTTGGCGAAACATGCCGTTGATGCCATGCTAGGAAGCTTGGCGAAGTGCAGCCTGCTCTCCTCTATCCTTTGCTCGGCCCAGTTAAGCTTTACCTTTTCCTCTTCGGATAGGGCAGCTTTTGTCCGGAGCCGGCTCTGGATTCGAAGGACAGCATTATACTGCGCCTTAGCCTTCTTCCCCTCGCTTGAGCGCTTCGGCCCGTCCCTGCCCGGGGAGCTGGTGCCTGGTTCTGGCGAGCAAAGAAGGCATTCTTCCTCTTCTTTCGAAAGCTGCACGCTCTCCAGGTCCGAGTCAGCCCTTTTCGTCGTTATTTTGGCAGTAGCGTTACAACTGACTTGACCTGCTGCCGTCAAATCAAAGGTCTGACCGCTGGCGACACGCAAAGAGGATTGCTCCCCTCCGTGCCCGCCGGTGAAAGCTGGTACGCCTTCCACCGATGTTTGGGCTGACATCCCAACCCCGGTTGCCTCTCCTGTCTCCATCCTGTGAAAAATTGGTTTATTTCCGGGGAACCCACCTGCGTTTTATGCCGGCCGTCAGGCACCTCCAACCATGGCTAGTGATTCATTTCCTCCGGCGTTTAGGCGGGAGAAATCGAATCGAAGCCTTAGCTAGACACCGCATTACCCCGGAGTAGAATGCGCCACTGCATTACCTTACATACAGTGTCCATTTTTCAGCCGGCTCCCTCGTGAAGGGTTGGTTGAGCTGGAGGATTTTTGCCTGGCTATATTTTTTTAAGAGTTTGTGAACTTTTTATGTAGGATAATTTTGTTTTCTTATTTAACCACATAATATTGAAATATTATAATTTTGTTGGTCGATCTTTAACTGAAACAAAAATTTTTAAAAGAAAATTCATTGAATTAACAAATTAAAAAATAAATTAAGAAAAAGTTTGACTCGCTCGGGATTTGAAATCGAGCTAGCCTGTTTAGAAGGCGGATGTTCTTACCCCTGAGCCACGCGCCACGGTCGCCTCTCTCCTCTCGACGGCAAAGACAAATATAAAGCGAGCAAAAAAATAAATGCCCTAAAGGGGTCGCAAGTTTTTGTCCCTCTCACACGCAATATGCACATGAGTGTATATTGCCACACAATTTTAGTTTGCTGCGTGGCGCGATGTGTAAGTGGTCGGACTGTTAAAGATTAACAGGTAGGTTTAATCCCCAGTTGGTCGTATAATATTCTAAAAAAGTTTGTAAATGTGCTGAAAATTATTTACTACAATTTAGAAACAAATGTAAATGTAAACGTAACAAATGTAAAAAAATCAGCTTGTAAAAATGTCGAAGTTTCATACATATTTTTTTTTTGCAATCGAATTTTTTTTCTGAATTTCATCCATACATCTCATATGAATTTCATCATGAGCCGAGATGCGACGGCGGCACCATGAATTACCCCACTGAGCGCTCAGGGTGAATTTGATCTTGAGTTGAGCAGCGACGTCGGCATCATGAAGTACCCCGCTCTCACATGAATAAAAGTGAACGGTGGCTCCTACCCACAAAATAAGACTTCTCTCGCTAAATACGAAGTTGTCGGCCATCAATTTTGAGTGTATTTCAATCAAGTGATTTTTATAAGCTCAAAAAAGTTCTCAACACGTGGAACAATCTTCAAATAATAACGGCTTTTGTGTTGTAACTGGATTGTGCTGCGCAAGTAGAAAAGTCAAAATTGATCCATTACTTTTCAAAAATATAAAAAAAAAAAACTTCTTCACCTTTTAATCACCAAACCATCTGGTGGCAAAACGGATTTCACCGCACTTGCTAGTATAAATCTATATATATAAAAATGCTCTGTTCGTGTCTACTTTCTTTATAGACTTGAAAAGTCCTGAACCGTTTAAGCCCAAATTTTGACACAACATGCGTTGAGGTTCCAGCTCGGTTATTGTCTACTTTTGATGTTGATAGCTTATCTGCGTTTGCGAATATATCAGTTTTTTTTTTCGCGTTTCCCCGTGCCCCTACTGCTGCGCCCTCTACAGGCAGCCAGCTGAACTTTCAATACGTCTAGAAAATTCTGACATGACAATGGAATTGAAAGAAGGAATTTACAATGAAACTTTGATAAGGATTGAAAAATATTTTAAAAATTTTGAGCTATCTCCCATGATTTCCAAAGTTGTATATTGGAAGCCATGAGAAATAATCCCCAACATATTGAAAGAAGAAATAGGAGATTAAAATTTAATATTTTTGTCCAGTTTCAGTTAGAAACGAAGTCATGCCACCCAAGAAGTCGAGTTTGGATCGTCGTGCTCGCAATACAGAAGCAAACAGACGTAAGATTACGAATATGACTGACGAAGAACGGGCCTCCATCCCAGAGACTGAGCGGCTGAAAGCTATGCAGATACACAACGAGGAATCAGCAGAAAGACGAGCAGATAGGCTTGAGAGAAAACGATTGAGAGTTAGGCAGTCGCGTTCTGCAGCAATCGATTTGATTCACTCTCAAAATAATGAACGCGACAGGGCAAGGGTAGCTGAAGCGCGTTTACAGCTTGCAACAGATCAAAACCTGCAATACAATCGTCTTGCATTCCGATATAATCCAACTGTTGATTACAGCTCGAATCGCAATGTCAGGCTCCTTCGATTGAATCAGACGAAACTTCGGTCCGAGGAATATATCCATTTGCGGGATGCTGCGATGAATGACCGTAATACAACCAACGTTGGAAAGCTCACGATTTTGCCATCCTCATACATAGGTAGTCCACGCCACATGCATGAATATGCTCAAGATGCCATGGCATATGTTCGTTGCTACGGCCGTTCAGACTTATTTATCACCTTCACATGCAATCCAGCTTGGGACGAGATAGTACAGCTGTTATTTCCTGGACAATCATATAGGGATAGGCATGACATCACAGCCCGTGTTTTCAGACAAAAGCTCAAGTCACTGATGGATTTCATTGTGAAACATGGAGTTTTTGGATCTGTGCGGTGCTGGATGTATTCAGTAGAATGGCAGAAGAGAGGATTGCCGCATGCGCACATACTGATTTGGCTGTATGATAAAATTACTAATGGATATTCTCTGTATAGGAGACGGTCAACTGAAGATGGCGGGACTTCGGCAACTTTAAAAATGAGAATTGGTGATATTGAGGTAGACAATCCTTGGGTGGTTCCATACTCACCCCTATTGTCAAAATCATACAAAGCGCACATCAACGCAGAATATTGCAATTCCGTGAAATCGATTATATATAACTGCAAGTACGTGAATAAAGGCAGCGATATGGCAGTTTTTGGTGTTCAGGCAGAAAATGGTGACAACAATGCAGTCGATGAAATCTCTCAATACCAGGCTGGAAGATACATAAGCAGCAACGAGGCTGCATGGCGAATTTTTTCGTTTCCAATTCATGACCGCTATCCAGCTGTAGTTCACTTGGCAGTCAATTTGGAGAATGGTCAACGTGTCTATTTCATAGAACTAAATGTGCAAGAAAGAGTCCTGAATCCGCCTACGACAACTCTGACTGCCTTCTTCACCTTTTGCCATAACCTTGATGTATTCAGAAGAGCCCTCTTAACCACAATATGCCACAGAGAAACGTGGCATATTACAGCTAGTATATATATAAATATTTATATATATAAGAAAATTAGGTGAATAAATAGCTGGAGCACGGACGTGAGAGGGAAATTTAAACTTGAAAGCGCGCGCGTGCCCAAAATAGCGCAGGGGCACACTAGGCCAGGCATTGGCACGGGCACACTAAGAAAGGGAAATCCCGCACAGGCAGCGGGCACACTGAACCCTGCTAAGCCCTATATAAAGGTGACCACACCCGTATTTCGGCACTCAGCAGCAGGCAGCGATCGGGTGAGGTATTAACCTCAGCCCGCAGTTTGTATCAAAGTCATATTTGCTTGGACAAGATCCTCGCATCAAGTCCGCTTTATACGTTGTAGTTAACCCCGTAGTTAGTAGTAACAACAACTCCCTCTGGTTGACTTTAGGGTTCTATAACAAAACTCTCTGGCTGACTTTGGGGTCCCATAACAACAACTCCCTCTGGCTGACTTTAGGGTCCAACAGTAACAGCTTCTCTCGAGCTGACTTCAGAGTCCAGAAACAGCTTCTCTCTGGCTGACTTCAAGGTTCCATAACAACAACCTCTCTCGTGTTGACTTTAGAGTCCAACAACAACAACAACGACTTCCCTCTGGCTGACTTTAGAGTCCGACAATAACTTCCCTCGAGTAAACTTTCGGGTCCAACAACAACAACTTCTCTGGTAGAGAGTAAAGTCTAAAAGTGACTCACCTCTGTCTTTTATGTCGGGGCTTCCCCATACGCTGTGGTGCGCATTGGCGTCTTCACCCACGATCAGTTGCTGGTCCTTTGGGCCGGGATCTACCAGACCCTGAGTTATTCCGGTGGAGCTGGCCAATCGTGCGCCATATAGTGCTTCTTCTGGCTTTCTAGCAATGGCACAGTCAGATCGTCCGAGCTGTAATGAGACATAAGGATAGCTTGAAGACCCTTCCGTACGAGTACGGCGGTTCTTTTTCTGCTTACCGATGGTGTGGAGAACGTGTTGTAGTTTGAGGATTTTAGTCCGGCGACGGTATTGCAATCCATGGCTCTTAGACTAGAGCTACATCGGCAGACCCTTGGTCCATGGCAATTTGGAGTTTCCCCGACGGGCTGACTATTATCGTCAGGTCACCGTCTTCCTCGTCTTCGGACTCATCCATCGTTCGTTCCTGGGCGGCGTCAACAATGGTTTTCAGACTTAGGTCCATCTCAACCTCGCCTGCCTTCAGGGTGTGGTCATCCTTATCCCCGGGATGGCGCTTTTTGAGGCGCAGGTAGACGCTACCTTCGCTTTTGGGATGGATGGGATTAGCTTCTTGTCCACCACCTCCAGCTTGGCCCCATCCCACAACGCTTTCATCCGGCCGACCGTTTGCGTCAGCCACTTTCTCGTCGGGTCATCCATACACTTTAGGATTTAGCCACCCGGCACCATCGAATGTGGGCATGGGCGCTACAGGGTCTTCCTCCATCCGTGTGACTAATGACTCCACGAGTCCACGACTCCACCATTCTCATCGCACCTGTCAATGAGTGCCACGATCAAATGTCCTTTGGTCGCCTCACTGGCCTTCACGATTTTTCTTCCCCCCTTCTTCACTCACCGATGTTTGGGCTGACATCCCAACCCCGGTTGCCTCTCCTGTCTCCATCCTGTGAAAAATTGGTTTATTTCCGGGGAACCCACCTGCGTTTTATGCCGGCCGTCAGGCACCTCCAACCATGGCTAGTGATTCATTTCCTCCGGCGTTTAGGCGGGAGAAATCGAATCGAAGCCTTAGCTAGACACTGCATTACCCCGGAGTAGAATGCGCCACTGCATTACCTTACATACAGTGTCCATTTTTCAGCCGGCTCCCTCGTGAAGGGTTGGTTGAGCTGGAGGATTTTTGCCTGGCTATATTTTTTTAAGAGTTTGTGAACTTTTTATGTAGGATAATTTTGTTTTCTTATTTAACCACATAATATTGAAATATTATAATTTTGTTGGTCGATCTTTAACTGAAACAAAAATTTTTAAAAGAAAATTCATTGAATTAACAAATTAAAAAATAAATTAAGAAAAAGTTTGACTCGCTCGGGATTTGAAATCGAGCTAGCCTGTTTAGAAGGCGGATGTTCTTACCCCTGAGCCACGCGCCACGGTCGCCTCTCTCCTCTCGACGGCAAAGACAAATATAAAGCGAGCAAAAAAATAAATGCCCTAAAGGGGTCGCAAGTTTTTGTCCCTCTCACACGCAATATGCACATGAGTGTATATTGCCACACAATTTTAGTTTGCTGCGTGGCGCGATGTGTAAGTGGTCGGACTGTTAAAGATTAACAGGTAGGTTTAATCCCCAGTTGGTCGTATAATATTCTAAAAAAGTTTGTAAATGTGCTGAAAATTATTTACTACAATTTAGAAACAAATGTAAATGTAAACGTAACAAATGTAAAAAAATCAGCTTGTAAAAATGTAGAAGTTTCATACATATTTTTTTTTTTGCAATCGAATTTTTTTTCTGAATTTCATCCATACATCTCATATGAATTTCATCATGAGCCGAGATGCGACGGCGGCACCATGAATTACCCCACTGAGCGCTCAGGGTGAATTTGATCTTGAGTTGAGCAGCGACGTCGGCATCATGAAGTACCCCGCTCTCACATGAATAAAAGTGAACGGTGGCTCCTACCCACAAAATAAGACTTCTCTCGCTAAATACGAAGTTGTCGGCCATCAATTTTGAGTGTATTTCAATCAAGTGATTTTTATAAGCTCAAAAAAGTTCTCAACACGTGGAACAATCTTCAAATAATAACGGCTTTTGTGTTGTAACTGGATTGTGCTGCGCAAGTAGAAAAGTCAAAATTGATCCATTACTTTTCAAAAATATAAAAAAAAAAAACTTCTTCACCTTTTAATCACCAAACCATCTGGTGGCAAAACGGATTTCACCGCACTTGCTAGTATAAATCTATATATATAAAAATGCTCTGTTCGTGTCTACTTTCTTTATAGACTTGAAAAGTCCTGAACCGTTTAAGCCCAAATTTTGACACAACATGCGTTGAGGTTCCAGCTCGGTTATTGTCTACTTTTGATGTTGATAGCTTATCTGCGTTTGCGAATATATCAGTTTTTTTCGCGTTTCCCCGTGCCCCTACTGCTGCGCCCTCTACAGGCAGCCAGCTGAACTTTCAATACGTCTAGAAAATTCTGACATGACAATGGAATTGAAAGAAGGAATTTACAATGAAACTTTGATAAGGATTGAAAAATATTTTAAAAATTTTGAGCTATCTCCCATGATTTCCAAAGTTGTATATTGGAAGCCATGAGAAATAATCCCCAACATATTGAAAGAAGAAATTTTTTTGTCCAGTTTCAGTTAGAAACGAAGTCATGCCACCCAAGAAGTCGAGTTTGGATCGTCGTGCTCGCAATACAGAAGCAAACAGACGTAAGATTACGAATATGACTGACGAAGAACGGGCCTCCATCCCAGAGACTGAGCGGCTGAAAGCTATGCAGATACACAACGAGGAATCAGCAGAAAGACGAGCAGATAGGCTTGAGAGAAAACGATTGAGAGTTAGGCAGTCGCGTTCTGCAGCAATCGATTTGATTCACTCTCAAAATAATGAACGCGACAGGGCAAGGGTAGCTGAAGCGCGTTTACAGCTTGCAACAGATCAAAACCTGCAATACAATCGTCTTGCATTCCGATATAATCCAACTGTTGATTACAGCTCGAATCGCAATGTCAGGCTCCTTCGATTGAATCAGACGAAACTTCGGTCCGAGGAATATATCCATTTGCGGGATGCTGCGATGAATGACCGTAATACAACCAACGTTGGAAAGCTCACGATTTTGCCATCCTCATACATAGGTAGTCCACGCCACATGCATGAATATGCTCAAGATGCCATGGCATATGTTCGTTGCTACGGCCGGTCAGACTTATTTATCACCTTCACATGCAATCCAGCTTGGGACGAGATAGTACAGCTGTTATTTCCTGGACAATCATATAGGGATAGGCATGACATCACAGCCCGTGTTTTCAGACAAAAGCTCAAGTCACTGATGGATTTCATTGTGAAACATGGAGTTTTTGGATCTGTGCGGTGCTGGATGTATTCAGTAGAATGGCAGAAGAGAGGATTGCCGCATGCGCACATACTGATTTGGCTGTATGATAAAATTACTAATGGATATTCTCTGTATAGGAGACGGTCAACTGAAGATGGCGGGACTTCGGCAACTTTAAAAATGAGAATTGGTGATATTGAGGTAGACAATCCTTGGGTGGTTCCATACTCACCCCTATTGTCAAAATCATACAAAGCGCACATCAACGCAGAATATTGCAATTCCGTGAAATCGATTATATATAACTGCAAGTACGTGAATAAAGGCAGCGATATGGCAGTTTTTGGTGTTCAGGCAGAAAATGGTGACAACAATGCAGTCGATGAAATCTCTCAATACCAGGCTGGAAGATACATAAGCAGCAACGAGGCTGCATGGCGAATTTTTTCGTTTCCAATTCATGACCGCTATCCAGCTGTAGTTCACTTGGCAGTCAATTTGGAGAATGGTCAACGTGTCTATTTCATAGAACTAAATGTGCAAGAAAGAGTCCTGAATCCGCCTACGACAACTCTGACTGCCTTCTTCACCTTTTGCCATAACCTTGATGTATTCAGAAGAGCCCTCTTAACCACAATATGCCACAGAGAAACGTGGCATATTACAGCTAGTATATATATAAATATTTATATATATAAGAAAATTAGGTGAATAAATAGCTGGAGCACGGACGTGAGAGGGAAATTTAAACTTGAAAGCGCGCGCGTGCCCAAAATAGCGCAGGGGCACACTAGGCCAGGCATTGGCACGGGCACACTAAGAAAGGGAAATCCCGCACAGGCAGCGGGCACACTGAACCCTGCTAAGCCCTATATAAAGGTGACCACACCCGTATTTCGGCACTCAGCAGCAGGCAGCGATCGGGTGAGGTATTAACCTCAGCCCGCAGTTTGTATCAAAGTCATATTTGCTTGGACAAGATCCTCGCATCAAGTCCGCTTTATACGTTGTAGTTAACCCCGTAGTTAGTAGTAACAACAACTCCCTCTGGTTGACTTTAGGGTCCTATAACAAAACTCTCTGGCTGACTTTGGGGTCCCATAACAACAACTCCCTCTGGCTGACTTTAGGGTCCAACAGTAACAGCTTCTCTCGAGCTGACTTCAGAGTCCAGCAACAGCTTCTCTCTGGCTGACTTCAAGGTTCCATAACAACAACCTCTCTCGTGTTGACTTCAGAGTCCAACAACAACAACTTCTCTCTGGTTGATTTTAGCGTCCAACAACAACAACAACGACTTCCCTCTGGCTGACTTTAGAGTCCGACAATAACTTCCCTCGAGTAAACTTTCGGGTCCAACAACAACAACTTCTCTCTGGTTGACATTAGGGTCCACAACAAACCGTCTTTCCGGCTGACTTTCAAGCCCAACAACAACACGTCGTGTCTCTTTCAGGATAACAACACCGTCTCCTGTGGCGACGAAAACCAAAGTAGCAGAATACGGGAGCAAGTTTGATGTTGATACATCAGGAAAAAGCGAGGAGTTGATGCGATTCACGAAACTGCCGGAGGAAGAGAAACTGGACCGGGTGTACAAAAACTGTAGAAGCAAAATTTAACTCTACACGAGAAGAGCCGGGTTCAAAACTCTAACGGAATTTCTAAAGCTGGCAAAAGAAGTGGAAGAAATAGAATCAATGGAGAACCATGCACGAACCAGCCAAGGGACGAAGGGAAGGGACAGCTGGGTGTGCGGACCGGGAAACGCAGGAGGCATGAGCAGATAAAGCTGACAGCTTAGGCGCCAGGAAAAGGTCCAGCAACGAGAGAAAACCTATGTTGTGATGGGTTTTAAATAAAAGCAAGAATAGGAATCGAAAAAAGGAGTTATAGACACAGGGGCATCGATCAGCAGAAACAACCTGGATCCGAGATAACATGATATATGGATCGGCACGAAAACGGAAAGATCGTTTAAGATAACATTCATGGTCTTAACGGAGGTGGCAGGTGGAATTTTAACAGGCATGGACTTTTTGGCGGGAGCACGCAGTACATTAAGGTGTTGCGAACTGGAGCTGCGCAGAGCGAGGAGAACGGGGACGGGCAGCGGTGGTACTAGTAGGGAAAGAAAACAACAAATGGAGAATGTGCATCGCCTATTGACTGTAGAAGGAGAAAATGGAAAAGGATGCATATCCGGTACCTAGAATGAACGGAAAGCAAAATTTATAAGCACAATTGACCTCACGTCCGGATATTGACAGATTCCAATGAAAACGGGAAGCAGGCAATACATAGCGTTCACAGTACCTGGACAAGGATTGTTCCAATGGACCGTGATGACTTTCGGAATAACAATATCACCGTCAACGATCCAGAGGGCGTTAGATACAATTATAGGACCCGAAATGGAGCCGTTTTCATTTGCGTCATTGGCTGACATAATAGTGACAGGTCGAAGTAAGAAGGAACATATGGAAAAGCTACAGGAGGTGGCAGACAAATGAAATTTTTTGAAAAGGATCTAAAATACTTCGGACACGTCGTAAGCGACCAGGGTATCCGGACGGACCCAAACAAGGTATCTGCAATCCAGGACTCACCAATACCAAAAAACACAAAAAGTACGTTTTTTTTTGGGAATGGCATCGCAGGTGTTTTCCACTGATGCACTAGATTGCATGTATACAGTTCATCCTAAAACTAACGCAGGTTTTTATTTGCGACAGCTGTTGGTAAATTTATGTGGACCAAAATCATTTGCGCATTTGAAACTGTGAATTGCCATCAATGCCAAACATATCGAGAAACATGTCAACTAATGGGTTTGCTGGAGAACGGTTTTCATCGGGATTTAATACTGGCGGATTCAGTTGTTTCATCAAATGAGTTTCAAAGACGAACGCTGTTAGTATTATGATTACCACAAGTTTTTCTTCACAACCAATTGTGCGGTGTATAATAAAGGTAGGTTACAGTTGCGAGGCCCAAGACTAGAGCCTCCACTTAGAGCTAAGCTCCTTTTTGTTCCACTCCCTCTGTTTGCTATTTGTGGTCTCGATCACTATCAGTACCATCCAGAGTCAGTAAGGAAGCCTAGGATTGCCGATACCATCAGCTTTCCTATGCTTCCTAGTGACTTCATTTGGTAGGCACCAAAGAGGCGAAGTCTGGTGTGATTTAGCGCTGGGCAGAAGCAGAGCAGATGTTCCGGTGTCTTTCTCTGTGTAGTTTGCTTACAGCTTCTACAGATTGTATTATGTGGCAGACCCATCTGCATTGCATGCGATCCGATCGCCCAATGTCCTGAGGTGACTGCCGTGATCCTGCTGATATCCCCTTTGTTGTTGGATAGCAGTTCACTGGTTCGTGTTTTTGTCTTGTTTTTTTGTTTGTATCTCCGCCAACTTCCTTTGACCTTCTCGCTCTTTCTTAACCATTCCTTAGCCCTGCCGAGCACGCCCGGGCAAGTTCATCAGCCTTGTCGTTCCCTGGGATCTCGTTGTATGACCGGTTCCCAGGTTACTTGTACCTCTTTTTTCTCAGCAAGTCTATTAAAGTCCTTCTTGCATCCTGACACTAGCCGTGAGTTTGTTTTCAAGGCAGCTAGGGATTTGATAGCCGCTTGGCTATCCGAGTAGATCCGTACTTTGGTGTCCCTGCTTCCCTTATGGCTAGTAACTCAGCCTGAAAGACCGTCGCTGAGTCTAAGAGATTGAACTGAACCCCTTTTCAATTCCCCGATTCTTAGCGTAGATCCCAGCCCCTACGCCACAGCTCATCTTTGAGCCATCGGTGACGAGGGACACCTCGTTCTCTACTGCCACTTTGTCCCTGCTCCAGTCTTCCCTTCTTGTATATGAGGTCGAGAATGCGTTCCCGAAGTTCAACTCCGCGGTCATGTAGGTCGTTTTTTTTGTTTGCCCTTATTCCGTTGCTTTCAAGAATCTTGCCGTGCCAGGCGCCGTATTCCTTCCAGCAATTACTTGCCTTCAAGCAGCCGCTGGGGATGAGCGTGTTGTTCCCATGGCCCCCGCATTCGCTGCCTGTTGTATCCGTGACAGCTTCGTTCTGTTGTATGCCTTAGCTAGTGACGGCTTTTATGCTAGGGCCCCGTATGTTAGTATTGGCCATACCACTGCTGTGTAGAGCCATGTAATAATCTTTAGGTGTAGTCCCCATTTGTTTCGAAACAATTGCCTGCACGAGTAGAAAGCAATGCTTGCCATCCTTACTCTTTCTACAATGTTTTTCTTCCATGAGAGCTTGTTGTCTAGTATTACTTCTAGATACTTAGCTTGCTCCCCTAATTTTAACTCCATGCCATTTCCACTGGGCATGTTCAAAGATGGTATCTTGGTTCTTCTTGTGAAGAGCATTAGCTCTGTTTTAGTGGGATTGATACCTAGTCCGAAGGGATTTGCCCATAGGGTCCTAATACTAGCAGTATTACGTCGTCCTTGCATGCAACTGCTTTGGCTCCATCCATATTGAGATCTACCAATATGGCATTCATGTTTATAAACCAGAGTATTGGTGATAGAACCCCTCCCTGAGGAGTGCCTCTCTTTACAGTCCGCGTGGGGTGAATGCCACTCAGTTAAGCTGTGATCGTCCTGCTCTATAGCATAACCCCGATCCACTCTCTTGAGGGAGCACAGAATGGAGTCGGGGTTCACGTTATTGAACGCGATTCGAGGAAGGCGGCCGTTGTGTTTAGCTTGTGTTGAATTGTCTTCTCGATTTCATCTTAATTTTTATGAAATGAGATGAATACAACAAACCGAGCTTCGGAACTCTCGGGAGAGGATAAGCCCCAAAAACTGTCAACAAAGGACGAGAAGGAGATGCAGAGGCCGAGACTGGTCGCTGCATCTCACATTGTATCGGAGACCGACGAAGAAGAGTCGCAATCCGAGGGAAGGGCGAGTAGCACTCCCCAATCGAAACACACAGGTGGGGCTCAGCTGGGCACCACATCAGAGATGGCGAAAATGTCTCACCATCAGAGACGAGCGAGGGTCAATAGAGCCCGCTTCGTTCTAGGCAAGATAGCCAAGAACGAGGCTGAAGGCAAGACGGACCCTCGGGATGCCGAGGACAAGGCCAAATTCCTTGCGGAGATCGCAGCCCCATCCCCTTCTTCGACTCCTCAGACGTGGTCAGAGGGCAACGGGTCATCAGGTGCGACGACGGGTTCTCCCGAAGCTTCCTGGCGGAGTGTGTGGCTAAGATTAGCGACATATGGGCTGGCCTTAAGATTAGGCTAGTACACGCCAGGGAGATCCCAAGGAGACCCAGAGCTCGCATCTGGCTACCAAAGGGCCAAACTGACCATGCAAGGGTGATTGCCTGTCTGTAGGCCCAGAACCCAGACATCCATACAGAGGACTGGACCATCCTCAAAGCAGAGCAGGAAATGAAGGCGAGCCAGCCTTTCCTCCTGCTGATTAACCAGCGCTGTCTACCCCAGCTGGAGGCAAATGACCACAAGGTCCGGTACGGCATCAGGAAGGCCAAGATAAAGGTCTTCTTGGCCGAGCCGTCGAGATATTGGAGGAGGTCGATGACACCAACAAATTGTTGGACGACATGGTCATCGACGACACATCTCCTGACGCCACCCCCACCAACATCGATGTCGAGAATAGTGCAGATTAACCTGAAGCGCAGCTCGCACGCTTCAGCTAATCTCACGATTCTTCTAAGGGAGAGGGATATCGACATCGGTTTGATACAGGAGCCTTGGACCAGGGACGGGCAAGTCGCTGGACTGAGAATCCAAGGATACACACTACTGTGCGCAAACTCGAATGGTAGGTCGAGAGCTTGCATTGTAATTAAGAATCATTTTAATGCTTTTCTCTGTCCCAATCTCAGCACACCTGACCTAGCAGTGGCCAGATTCGTTGCGGCGGATGGGAGCGGAGTCACCTTATCATCAGCGTACATGGCCCATGATGAGCCGGCCCCGCCTGAGTCGGTAGTCAAGCTGCTGCAATGGGCGGATGTGATGAAGACGACCCTGGTGCTCGGGTGTGATGCGAATGCGAGGCACACGCTCTGGGGGAGTTCGAAGACTAACGAAAGAGGTGAGTCACTTTTTTAAAATATTTTTTTTAGAAATGTTACGATATGTAATAAGGGTAACACGCCGACCTTCATTTTTCCGAGCACGGAAAATTTTCAAGGTTGGGAAGAGGTGTTAGACCTCACCTTACATAATAATAATATACAGAATAGTTACAGGGTCGAGAACTGGAGGGTATCGACAGAACACTCCTTCTCAGACCATAGATACATATTCTTTGAAATAACGACACCAGTTAAGAAACAGGTGCCAAGAAGAAACCCCCGTAAGACGGATTGGAACAATTTCAGCGAAATTGTCTAATCTAAAGTAAACGGCAGGAGGATCAAGACTATATCCACTACAAAGGCACTCGACAAGGAGGTGGAGGACCTAAGAAATATTCTGAACAACGCCTTCAAAGAGACTTGAAAGCTAATATTCTCGAAGAAGCAATACCCACCGTGGTGGACAAAGGAATTAAGCGAGCTCAGAAAGAGCGCGAGAAAGTCCTTCAACAACAGCTATGTAACCCGGGAGTGGGGAACATACAAAGAGGCACAAAAAATTTACAAAAAGGCAGTATACAAGGCCAAGAAAGAGTCCTGGCAAAACTACTGCGAAGCATTAGAAGGCATAAAGGACATGGCAGAGTAAGCAAAATTCTTGCCAAAGCGCACATAAGCCCTACCCTGATTAACAGAGCAGACGGCTCTGCTACGACTACAATTGAGGAGTCACTAGAGCTACTAGTTGACACCCACTTCCCAGGAAGCCTAAGAGTGAGATCGGAACCCGAGGAGGGAACGAACACTCAAATGGACACACCTACGGATAAGTACGATAAGTATAAAAGCCCGGGCCCAAACGGCTTAATACCGGCAATGCTACAATCAGCCAAGGATAGCATTTGCAAATGGCTAAAAGCCATTTACGAAGCTTGCTTAAGACTGACGCACATCCCACTGCTGTGGAGGCAGGCAAAAGTCATCTTTATACCGAAACCGGGCAGAAGTGGGCATATCCTAGCAAAGGATTATAGACCGATAAGTCTCACCTCCTTCACCCTGAAGACACTAGACAGACTCCTGGACGTCCACATCCGAGAGTCTCTAGAAGGACATCAACTCTCGGACGCACAGCATGCGTATCGCAGAGGGAAATCTACGGAAACAGCGCTACACGTAGTTGTACATCATGTCGAGAAGACATTACAACGCAAGCAATACACGATGGCAGCCTTCCTAGACATCGAAGGCGCGTTCAATAACGTGAACCCCGACTCTATCCTGGGCTCCCTCAACTTGTTAGGTATTGAGAGAGGCATCAGAGAGTGGATCGGGGTCATGGTAAAGAGCAGGATGATCATAGCCGAACTGAGTGGCACTCACCTCACGCGGACTGTGAAGAGAGGCACACCTCAGGGCGGGGTATTATCGCCCCTACTCTGGCTCACAAATATGAACGCCATATTGACAGATCTCAATACGGGTGGAGTCAAAGCAGTTGCATACGCGGACGACGTAGTACTGCTAGTATCAGGACCATACCCTGACGTTATTAGCGAAATAATGACGGGTGCGCTAGGTCGTTTAAACAAATGGGCAGAAACCTGCGGACTAGGTATCAACCCCACTAAAACGGAACTTATGCTCTTCACGCGAAGAACTAAGATACCACCCTTCAACATGCCCAGTATTAACGGCATGGAGCTAAAACTATCGGAGCGAGCGAAGTATCTAGGAGTTACCCTGGATAAAAAGTTCTCATGGAAAGATAACATTGCAGAAAGAGTAAGGAAAGCAAGCATTGCATTCTACTCCTGCAGAAAAATGTTTGGGAACAATTGGGGACTGCACCCAAAGAAAATTTTATGGCTCTACTCAGCAGTGGTACGGCCGATACTAACTTACGGAGCCCTAGTATGGTGGCCGGCACTAACTAGGGCTTACAACAGAACGAAGCTGACACGGATACAACGGGCAGCGAGTGCGGGGACCGTGATGCAATGCGCTCAGGCCCCGCGGCTGCTCTCAACGCTATCCTGGATATAATGCCGATAAAGCTGTTCGTGAAGGCCATTGCAGCACAGAGCGCAGTAAGACTGAAGGCAAGTAATTGCTGGAGGGAATGAACGGCAGCGGCATTAACACAGACGTTAAGACCGACTACATGATCGCGGAGATGAAATTCGGGAACGCATTCTCGACCTCATACCCAAAAAGGGAAGACTGGAGTAGGGGCAAAGTAGTAGTGGAGAACGAGGTGTCCCTCTACACCGATGGCTCAAAAATGATCTGCAGCGTAGGGGCTGGGATCTACGCTGAAAATTGGGGAATTGACGGTCAGTGACGGTCTTTTAGGCAGAGTTACTAGAGCATTAATGTGATTGGTGCACTGCAGTGTGTATTCTGGGATCCTTAGTCCAGCGACTTGTCCGTCCCTGGTCTAAGGCTCCTGTACCATATCGATGTCAATATCCCTCTTCCTAAAAAGGATCGTGAGATTTGCTGAAGCGTGCGAGCCGCGCATCAGGGGATTTTTGGCGATGACCATGTCGTCCAACAGTTTATTGGTGTCATCAACTTTCTTTAGTATCTCGTCCGGCTCGGCCAAGAAGACCTTTGTCGTTGGCTTCCAGCTACGGTAGGCAGCGCTGGTTAATTAGTAGGAAAAAAGGTTGCCTTACCTTTATCTCCTCTTCCGCTCTGATTATTGTCCAGTCTTCTAAATGCTCTGGGACTTCAGACAGACTATCACCCTGGTGTGGTCGGTTTGCCCCTATGGTAACCAAATGCGAACTCTGGGTCTTCTGGGGATCTCCCTGGCGTGGACTATCCTAATCTTAGGGGCCTGCCGAAGTATCGCTAATCTGAGCCACACAATCCGCCAAAGCTCTTAGAGAACCCGTCGTCGCATCTGATGACCCGGTGCCCCCAGGTCACGTCTGAGGAGGGGATGAGACTTTGGCGTCCCGAGGGTCGGTCTTGCCGTCAGCCTCGTTCTTGGCTATCTTGCCGAGTACAAAGCGGGCCCTGTTGACCCTCGCTCGCCTCTGGTAATGCGACAATCTGTGTGTTTTGATTGGAGAGTGCTACTTGCTCTCCTCTCGGATTGCGACTCTTTTTCGTCGGTCTCCGATACTATATGAGATGCCGCGCCCAATCTCGGCCTCAGCATCTTCTTCTCGTCTATCTTTGACTTTGTTTCGGGTTTATTCTTTCCCGGGAGTTCCGAAGCTCGGCATTTTGTTTCTATTTTCATTCATTATCGCCCGCTTTGCTTGACCTGCCAAGCGCATCGGGCCAGTGGGGGTTTGGGGCATCGAAACATGTCGACCGCAGCTTCGCCCAAAACTGCGGCAAGACCACTTATGACCCAGGGTTGCCTGGCCCTGGGAAGGCTCCGTACAGACACAGCTGGATTAACCTCTCAGCTGTGAACCTTGAAGTCATTGGGCATGGGTCGCTTTACACACCTGGCTTGAGGCGAAGCTGTTTAAAGACATACTAGATCCGCCCGACTACAATTGGTCAGCATCCGCGGTCGAACCTGGATGCACCTGGAGGAACAGGGAAAACATTTATCTGGTTGTTTATTTTAGGCACTATTCAATCAGGATGTGACATCACTTTGGCGTTAGCATCGTTTGGAATTGCGCCGACTCTTCTAGATGGCGGTCGTACTGCACATTGTGCGCTTAAGTTGCCACTCAATTTAAGCACAATTGATACTCCAACAAGAATATTTCTCGATCCAGTGCAATGGGAAAATTGTTGATGCAATGCAGGCGATTTCAGGCAGAGATTACCAGTAATTCCCCATGGAACGCCTGCAGATGAATTGAATACTGTGACCGAATGCCTTCCTTTTTACATTGTAGTATTTTCCATTCTTCATTTGATCCTTTCTTTGTAACTCTTCTGCATCTTCTCTAACATCTTCTAAATTTTTACTAATAATTTCTACCACTTCTTCGTCTTCCAATCTCTCCTTTAACTCATCAAAGACATTTCCTCTTTGTGTTATTCCAAATAATGTTTTACTAGGGCGCTGCCTAATACCGCTATGAATAGTATTATTCATAGAAAACTCTACTTTTTCAATAACCTTATCCCAATATACTCCCCTTTCCGGCTCCGTCAATTTTGCAATCATAGGTCCTAAACTTCTATTAATTCGTTCAACTTGGCCATTTGCCTGTGGCGATCCGGATGCTATTTTTATGTGTTTAACATTACTGATTACCATAAATCCTGCAAACTCACCAGACGTAAAACAACTCCCCCGTTCTGATATTACTCACTTGGGTCTACTATAAGTTCGAAAAAAATCTGTCAACGCACTTATTACTCCTTTTGTCGTTTTGGTTGTGAACAACCTAACGAACTTTGTAAATGCATCTACAACCACAAATATATGTTTTTTTCGATCTGCTACTATATACCGCTCCATAATGATCTATACGAATGATCTCAAAAGGGTTGTTGCCTTTTGTATACTATGTAAAAGTCCATCTCCTTTACCTACAAAAACAATTTTGAATGTGCTCAACGACTTCATCCTTCATAATAACATCTAACATTTTATCCCTCCCAATGTGACCCAGTTCGTCATGATATTTGTATAACACATGTTCCTCCATTCGATTCGGTACTTAAAATAGTAATCTGTTGTCGTTACTCTTCTTATAAATCACGCCATATCGCATTTCATATTTTCCTAAGTTCATAAACCTTTTCATCTTTTGTCTAACAAATTACCAAATTAGTTTCGAATATAATTCCCTCTACTATCATAATGTTGTTGCATCTATATCGCTACTACTGGCGCTTCCATTAATTTTACCTTTAAAAGCGAAAAACAACTCAATTCTTCTTCTTCAAACTTAAACATTGTATCCTTCTTTAATAAATCATGCAACGATTTCGAAATTATTGAAAAATCCTTAATGAAAATTCGAAAATAGAACAAAGACCAAAAAAACTTTAAACTGCTTGAATTTTTCCTGGAATCGGATCTAGGTCCTTGCTATCAGCCTTAATCCCATCTTTCGAAATCAGAAAACCTAAATACTTGACCATGTCCTGTAAAAATTTGCATTTGTCAATTTCTTGTTTCCCAATTCTAACTTGTTTTCTAAATATTTCTACTAGATTCTCCTAAATACTTCTACTAGCATTTCTAAATGTTCTTCTAAACTCTTGCGTTCAACTAAAATATCGTCCATATATATGATTACCTTCTTTTCCCTTATCAAGTCCGAGAATATGTCGTTTACAAATCTCTGGAATACCTGTGGGGCTGTTTTAAGACCCATAGGCATTCGCAAAAACTCAAATTGCCCCAACGGAGTTGTAAAAGACGTATATTTAACTGACTTCGTAAACAAATACATGAAAATATCCATTCCTCAGATCCAATTTCGTAAACACCGATTTCCCCATTAAATTGTCTAAAGATCATCAATTAATGGTATCGGATAATTATTTTTCGTCATGATTTTGTACAACCTTCTGAAATCGATACAAAGTCTCAGTTCCGCCGACTTCTTCTTCACTAATACAATAGGAGAAGCATACTCCGACTTACTAGGTTGGATAATCTCATCTCTAGTGTATTCCTCTAAAATTTTTAATAATGCTTCCTTTTTGCTGTATGACAGTCTCCTTGGCGCGTAGCTAAATGGTTTTGAGCTTTTCAACACTATGCTCATTTCACATTTAATTTTCGGAACTTCCAGTCACTTCACTAGAACATAATGTGCTTCTAACAATTTGACAAAATTTTCACGATCCTTATAATTAACTTACTTCTCACCAATATTATACAGTTGTTCTTCCTCACAGTCTTCTAAAATATTTATCTCCATCATCTGCTTATCAAAATTTTTTTCCAAAACTCTTTCTTTTTTCCCTAAGCTTTTTGTACCTAAACTGTTTTCAAATTCAATCGTACCTAACTTGTTTTCACCTAAGACTGGGCCTAAACTCTCCATGACTAAATTTGTACCTAAATCTTTTCCATCTAAACCTGTATCTAAACTTTTTCCATCTAAACCTGTACCTAAACCTTTTCCATCTTAACCTGTACCTAAACTTTTTCTATCTAAACCTGTACCTAAACTTTTGCCATCTAAATTACATTCTAAACCTTTTCAATCCGATTCTCTATCCAATTCATAAGTTCCATTAGTATTATCATCCAATAAACTAACATAATCATTTTTAAAGTTTCCAAATTAATTTTCAAGTTGCAAGCTTCCATAAAATCCCTACCCAGCACAACATTACAAAGCATTGAATCGTCAGCCAAAACAATTAAATCTTTATTTCTTACAAAATCGTTATTTCTTTTTTCATAATGAAACATAACATTTTTCCATAGCTCTTTAGTCTACTCTTATTTAATCCATAATATGGTTCTTCTTGAGGGTCTAATCTAACGGGTTTGGGTACATAAGAATTATTTATATAAGATACTGGGCTTCCTGAATCGATTAAGCATTCTTTAATAATTGACTGGTCAGCGTTTTCATAAACAAAAATTTTAAATAATCTTAAGTAGTTATTAGCAGCATCCTTCTTGTTTTTGGGGCATTTTCCGATGAATTATCTATCTTTATCTATCTATTATCTTTTCTTTCCTTCAGGAGCCCTTGCTGGCAACCTTATGTCGACAAATGCTTTAAGCATCCTTCCAGGGTTTTCGAAACACTGCAGCGTAGCCTGAATTCTTAAATTTTCCCCCGGAATTCCGACAATAAGCCCATTCAACAGCTTGTCATCCATGTTTACTTCTCCTGCCAACTTGCGCTTTTCTTCGAAGTAAACCGCAAATTTCTCGGTTGGTTTCCATAACCGTCCCTGGAACTTACGTCTCAACTCGGCTTTCGACTCGTTGCCGCCAAACGCAAGAAGTAACTGGTCCACCAGCTCACTCGACGTTTCTCAGAACCGGGTTGCATCCTCATTCAGCCACTGCCCAGCGCTGCCTTTCAATTTTCCAATCAGCAACACTCTGCTTTGGGTGTCCGATAGCTTGTATAACTTGGCTATGTTTTCCCATTGGGAGACCCAGGCCCGAACCCAAATATTCTCCGAAAAATCCATTAGGATATCCTTCGACAAGCCGAACTCAGCTGATGAAAAAGCATCTCCAACGCCTCTGCCATCCTTTGTGCCGCTGCCGCCGTTTTGTCCGTTGTCAAGACGTTGAAAATTCCCAGAATTCTCGCTGGTCTCTCTTTCGTTTTCCTCTACTATTCGCCAGGCCCTGCTCACCTGCTTGTTCGAACATGTCGCCGTTATTCTCAGACGCCTCAATTCTGGTGCCGCTCGGTTGCGCAACGTCATTCCTTGCCTTCTCGATTTCTTGGTGTAGCTCGTCCATAGTTTCCGTGCTGCTCCAATAATGCCCCTTCCGCATCTGCAACCCCTATTTCCTACTCCTCTTGGCTTATTACTGGAGCACTGCCGCATCTTTCAGGTGGAACCGCACATAGCTGGGAGTACAGATCGGCTTTTGATCCCTTCGTAGATAAGTTCAGACACTCTAACCACTTTTTCAGCTAAGCCACAGTCACTTCTTTTATGTATAAATCCATTTTTTTAACGTTTATACACAACAGCAAAAAAAATTTTCCCGATCCCACTTCTGAGATTGTGACCGAATGCTAGTGTTAATAACTTTACTTTATTAATCATTTTATTCATTGTTCAAAATACTGTTTTATACTTTTCCTCTTGTCTAGCCTGTTCTTTACTTTTTCACGTCATATATTATTCAGCTCTTCTTAAACAGTGATCTGCTGCTCGCAGGCAGCTTCTCTTCAACCCCTTTTTCCCAGAGAGGCCCTTTCTCGAGCGAGTCACATGCTCTCTCAAGAGAGTGCACCTAAACTAATAGTGTGCCCATAGTCCACTTATATTAATTGGCCTGTTACAATACTTACCTGAACTCATCACCTATTGGGAATAACGTAAAACTATTATCGCTAACCACTAATATGAGAGTTCAACTTCAAAATGATTTAAGTGCTGTACAATTTTCCTGTTGTTGACTGGAAAAGTTCCAGTTGATGCGACATCTAGATTATTTACTCTTGCCAACGACTTTTGCCGATTTATACACTCTCTTATTGAAAATGTTTTCCCAAACATTAGTGAGAAATATCAGAATTATGCTTCGTTAAGTCAACGAGCAATTCTTGCCACAAAGTTATACGTTGCGCGTTATCCGCTTTGTTTGTGTAAACGTTATTCAAAGAATAAAAAATGTGGTTTACCCAAAAGCACTTCAATGAAACGGATAATTTGCGGACACTTATAACGTTTTTTATAATTGTATTCATTACAGTTGTGAAATGAAATACATTTTTTTTTTCAAATAAAAAAAAAATAAATGTTTCTTTATCTTTTAATCACCGAACGAAGTTACATAAAGCAAAGCCATCTGGTGGCGAAACGAAGTTCGCCGGGCTTGCTAGTAATATATACAAAAAAAAAAAAATAAATAAAAAAAAGGCCTTCTTGGACCCTCTCCAATCTAATAGACACATCACTTGGAATGCAAAAGAAACAAGACATATCCCCAGACACATAACAACTGTACTGTACAAAATATTAAGGAACATCTTAAACAACACAATTCCACACGCCATTACAACGGTATTAAATGTTCTAAAATATGGTATGCTATATCCATACTCGTCCTTACCACCGAAACAGTCACCATCCTCGAAGCGATTGAGCTTATTAAATATAGAAGAGGCAAATACATATCTGATCCGAATCCCTTGCAACAATAGACTTAATTCAAAATGTAAATAACAATTTTTACCCAAATAGAATCAAATCACTTATAACACAACATGCCCCCAAAATTAAAATTATGTGTATTCCTGGCTATGTACGAATAAGATGAAATGAAATAGCCAATCAAACCGCAAAATCGGCTAGCAATGTGCTACTTGTCCTTACCCTAAACAAAAACAAAACAGACATAACAAGACACTATAAAGCCGAACTTGCAATTAGAAAAAGAAGACATTTTCTACTGCAGTCAATGGTACCAATTCCATTCCGACCTTACAAGGTATATACATATATTCTTTATAAGCATAAACAGCCGAGTCGATCTAGGCATGTCCGTCTGTCGGTCTGTCCGTTTCTACGCAAACTAGTCTCTCAGTTTTGAAGCTATCTGAATGAAACTTTGTAGTTCTTCTTCTATATACTCTCACTCGTATATATGTATGTCGGAACGGGCCGGATCGGACAACTATGTCGATAATATCGCTGCAAAACCATCATTGGGTCCATGTTGGATGTTGGAACAATTCATATCCTAAGTAGGCACGAAGTGGATCTTTTAACTGCCGCACCTCTTATTATTGATTTTGGGAGGCACCAGCACGTTGTATCAGACGCTCGTTTTATGACGCACATGAAGATGATTCGCTCTCACTATCTGTCTGGCTCATAGGTACGACGATGGTGGTTGCCTTGTTTATTTGGCTACACTGTTGCGCGTTACGTGCCCACGCCTGATCTATGTCATACTATCGATAGTGCCATAAAATATATTCCGAATGTTGTTTAGCCAAATTGTGCAGTATTTTATTGTTTATTTCATTTATTATTTTGTTTAAATATCTGATGTAAAGAAATGTACAAAAACAATGCCCCATTCTGATTAATTTTTGTTTACTGAAACGCCTAAATACAGCACTAGCTTACTATCTGTATGGGTTTAATTAATTAGAAGTTGTGTTAAGTTGTCCTATTTTTTCTTTTTGTGACTAGAGCCTGATTTTTAGAATAAAATAGAACATACAAAAATTTGTCCTTAATTTTGTCAGCCACCTGATGAGCTAAAAAATATACATATATTATATAATAATATGAATATTATTAAAAAGAAAATCGTATTATTTAAAAAAAAAAATAAAACAAGTTCATTTGTTATGGCAGCCGGTTGTCTTAATAGTTAATATAATATATTTTAATTTTAGGAAAACCAAATATATTCATGGTATACAATACTATTTTTATAAATTTATTTTAAAGAAGTCTTAAAACAAAATAAACTAGTATTTTAAAAGAACAAAGTAGCGTACTAGGGCGTATAGCAAATATCTAAGTCGGATATTTAGGAATATACATACATTTATAGAATATAAATATAAAGAGATTATGTCTTTTTGTATTAACTTAATTAAGAAAGTTCTATAAATTATTTGCATTAAATAATTTCTTGAAAATAGAATGATATACAAATCGAATTCCAAGTTAAAAATTACACTATGATTTTTTAAAGACTTTTTCACATTTTAAAACCAACTGCCACCGCCTAGTTTTGAACTAAGCCCGCCAATGCCTTTGCCCAATAAATTTCCCACACGACCGGCCACGACATTGGTAACAGCGGCCGCCTGAGCCGCTGCGACTTTTGGCTTTGGTAAGCCTCTTGGAATATTAGAGGTAGATTCATCGCCATTATCTTCTTCGTCACCTTCGCGAAGGTCATCACAGGGTCTGAAAAAGTTTTGTTTTAATATAATTATACTTGAAAAACTAAATAATGGTAATAACTTATTTTGTTTATATATATGTTTACTATTTTATTTAATTAATATAGAACGATGAAAGGCACTTACTCGTCGCCTTCGGTCACTTCGGGCATTGTTAAAGCACAAGTTGCTTCCTCGGTGGCCATACGTTGGGCAACCGCCTGATATGCCTTTGAATTCAGTTTATCTTCCAATACTCCCTGCAGTTCAAAGTCGGAATATATTTTCTAAAATAAATTAAAATAACATAAATGAACATTTATTGAAGCGTTACTAATCGAATATTTTCCGAAATTTATCTTTGATATCTATATTAGTATTGTGTATAATAGTTTCAATTGTTTATAAAAACTGACCTTTATAATATGCGAAATTGATGAAACTTGCGCATAATGCAGAGAATGATCCAAACGCTCCGATAACCAATTGCAAAGCATGTTTACTTGTTGGCCATACCAATGTTCAAAGAAATTCAATGTCCAAAGATCATCGCCGATCTTGCCTCGTATTTGATCCATATTATTTCGAAAGAAGTTCACATAGCCCTGTCCCAAGTCTTTGCCCGAACTCGAGACATTCGTAAAGCTTAGTATCGACCCGATTAGACTGCCTTCATCATAACGGGCTAGTTTGGACAAGGTCGACTCTAGCACTGACATAAGTTTACTATTAAGACCTTGTGTCATGGCTACATTCGCTTTGTCAATTTGATCGTCAATTTTTGCATGGAATTTGTACTAAAAGAGAGGATAAAATTATACGTGTTATTTTTATATTCTTAAAGCTATTATAATTTTTTTGGAATTAGTTTTCTGAACGTTCCTATAGCAGCTATATGATATAGTTACATCTTAAATTAGACGAAAATATATAGCTATATAATAACATATAGAAGCCCGATTTTTATGACTTAAAAGAGAAATTGCAGTTTGCTATTTCCTCAATATTCAACGATTGTTTCTATGGCAGCTTTATAGTACCGATTTTTACAAAATTAAAACAGAAATACTTAAATTATACACGATGGCTATATCTTAAATTTGATGTTGAAAACTGATTTTTATTCAATCGTTCTTAGGGCCGATCCCGCCCTTTCCGACTTGTATACCAGGATATAGAAGACTAACTGCAAAGTTTCATTAAGATAGCTACACAACTGACAGACTAGTTCGCAAAGAATTGGAGACGGAAATTTTGACTATTCAAGGGAAGCGGAGGTGGAGGGAGGCGAATCAATCAAGCGCTGAGAAGCGCAGTATTAACAGCCCAGCATTATAGCATCTTCAGCGCAGGATCCCAGAGCCGACAGACAAACAGAATGAGCTAACGTCGCCCACCTTGCTGCGTGCATTGTTGCCGTTGATTTTTGCGTCTCCGTCGTTGATCCAAATATGTCCAGTACAGGCTGGATGCTTGTAGCCGCGAAGAGATTTCCCAGCCAGAAAGTGCCCCGCGGTTAGTGCACCAAAATCGTTGGGATCAGGAGATAGCGAAGACAATGGGCGTGAGTTGAGAGCTCCTCGAAGGTGAATCTTCAATTCATCAGTGTTCTGTAGACTAAAACACGCTTTTCGCGATTTTCACCGCAGCTTCCCAAAGGCCTTCAAAGTGAGCGACTCTGACAGGTTAAAGAATAATTTGGCAAATAAGATGAAATAACTTCTTGCGTGGCTTTTCCAATGAACTCTCGAAGTTCTTGAATATGATTGGCTGCTTCGACGAAGTTGGTTCTGACCGCCGGACGGTTATCCGTTTAAGTGCTGCAAGAAATGCCTTCGTAGGCCGAGACAACTTTTAGGTGGACTGCTTTAGATACCAAACAAATAAAGACTGCGGGGTAAGCTTTTGTTTCTGACCCGAATATAAGTTTTAAACGTATACAGGAATGCACCACTCGACAAGCTAGGTTCCTGGCATTGATGATCCAGTACTTCAGACGGATGAACACAACTAGAGCTTTCGTTCATGCATGACAATTCCTCAGATGCATGTGTCGGACTTAAATTCGATCAAAGTGCGATTTGCTTGGAAGTAGCGGAAGCCTTTCAGATTCAAGGATGTCAGCGTTCTGTAGTCGTCCTCGAAAAATGGAGCTAAATACTTTAAATGACTAGTTAAGCTTTAGGTTTCGGCAGCGAACGAAAATCTTGTAGACGGTGCTGAACAATGCGCGGCGAAGTTCTTCCGGTGTTAGCGATGGAACGACACCTTAAACTCCTTCTATAGGTTGGCGAAGTGAAAGACGTATGCGCTGGTGCGAATGTATGAGCTAATGTGAGTCAACTATTGGAGAACATGATTGATTATCACAGCCGTGCTAAATGTGGTCTTTTGTTTCTCTGCTTTAATAGTAGCTGGATCGATATGGATGATTTGCAGTGTGATTGGCCACTGGGACGATGGTTGGCAGCCAGCTCAGCTGTAGTAGTTCCACGGGAAACAATATCTGCACGGTTGCGTGCACCTGGCAATTTCCAATGACCTGCGGTCCATTCTTCAATTTCGTATCCAGTTTCCGACCAAAGATGACATTGTAACTGAGTGCTGATTTAGCCAGTGGAAAGCTCCCTTCCCAGTGAGCCAGGGAGCCAAAGGTCTTGGAAGAAGAATTTTTGCGACAACAATAAGCGGTGCGAGCAATACAAGCAGGTCGAACAAGGCGGAAGCGGTGAAGAAAATACTTCTTTTGGTGATGTGTTATAAACTTGAAAAACAGTGTATCCTTCTGCTGATTCCAGTTCACGCCAAGAGCGCTATCTTATTCCTCGACTCTATGAACATCGGCGCTGTGGTTTAGGCAGCATGTTGCCAAAAACGGGGCGGCTGCAGGATCGTAGGTCACCGTATTTAATTTATATGTGCGCAGCGTATCTTCTGGAAATGCTCTACAAAGGATGTACTTGTATTTGGGATCAACAATGGCAAGATTTACTTGCCTGTACATCTTTGTTACATCTACATTGATGACGTAACGATTAAGTCTGAACTTTAGAAGCTACAGATACAAATCGCCTGGAGTTTTGGGCCAACTCATAGCAAACCGTTTAGCGACGTTTGATTTGAAGTACGACTGGAGGAGTCAAAAACCACCATGCGCTTGTTAGACTCACTGCTGGGTTTGATTACGCAGTGATGTGGGAAGTACTAGTGCGGCTCGTGCTATTAAGGATGAATAACTGTTAACATGTGACCCAACATTTTACACTCCTCCATGAAGTCGCAGTATTGTTGACGAAGTGCTGGAGATTTCGATAGACGACGTTTCATGATCAGGAACCGACGACGGGCGATATCAAACGAATCTCCCAATCGGCTTGTGTCGTCCTTGAATGGACAACAATTCTACCAGTGCAGTCGAGGCGAGAGGTCTTTTTTGTATGTACTTTTAAATTGAATGTTCCAGGGACATATCGACCGATTCCAGTTCCCACAAACGAATGAGTTTTGAACTTGCGTTTAAAGCCATGAAAGTGCAAGCTTCTATTGGCTCGCTTTGTTAAAGTCGTCCAGTTACCCAACTTGCCAATTTTGTGGTTATGATACTGTCCTCCAGGTCTGCACGTCCATTATCTGCATGCGCCACAGCTCAATTTCTGATTGCACGCAGAGGGCATAATAGTTTAATTATTCTAAGATTCTCAAACGGCAATAAACTTCAACCAGAGATTTCCTCTCTTTTTACTAGGTTTTAACCATTCCCTCTAAGTTTGAACTTTTTCGGATTCGAATCAGAAACCAAGTAATCAGGTGTGACGACGGGTTTTCCAGGAGCTTTCTGGAGGAATTTGTGGCTAAGATCAGCGACACATGGGTTGGCCTTAAGATTAGGCTAGTTCATGCCAGGGAGATCCCGACGAGACCCAGAGCCTGCATCTGGTTACCGAAAAGGTAAACTGACCATCCCAGGGTGATCGCCTGTCTAAAGGACGAACCATGCTTAAGGCATAAAAGAAGATGAAGGCGAGCCAACTACTAATAACCACTGCTTGCAGCAGCTGAATGACAATGACACTAAGGTCCAGTACGGCAGTAGGAAGGCCATGATCCAGAGCCGGATGAGAATTGGAAGAGGTCGATGAAACCAAATGCTACCCTAACTAACATCGATTTTTGAAAATCGTGCAGATTAACCTGAAGCGCGGCTCACACGCTTCAGCAAATCTCACGATCCTTCTAATGAAGAGGGATATCGACATCGATATGATACAGGAGCCTTGGACCAGGGACGGAAAAGTCGCTGGACTAAGGATTCCAGGATACACACTACAGTGGACCAACCACTTTAAAGCTTTTCTGTTCCAATCTCAGCACACCTGACCTAGTAGTGGCCAAATTCGTGGCAGTGAATGGGAGCGGAGTTCTAACCGCCTCGGCTTACATGACCCATGATAAGCCGGGCTCGCCTGAGCCGTTAATTAGGCTGCTGCAAAATGCAGAAGAAACAAAAGACGGCCCTGGTGCTTGGGTGCGAAGCGAATGCGAGGCACACGCTCTGCAATTCGGAAACTAATGAAAGAGGTGAGCAACGTTACAATATGCATCAAGGGTAATAAGCCAACTTTTGTATTTCGCAGCACTGGAAGGTTGGAAAGAGGTGTTATATCTCTCCTTGTAAACTCCTTGCAGTACAAGGTCAAGAATTGGAGAGTATCGACACAACACTCTTTCTCAGACCATAGAAACATTTTCTTCGACCTATCGGCACGGGTTAGTATTAAGTAAGTCAGTAATAATAAGTCAGATTGGGAAAATTCGGCGAAATTTTCCAATCTAAAGTCAAAAACAGGATGCAATCCTCCTCAAAGGCACTCGACAAGGAGGTGGAGGACCTCACAAACATCCTTCCAAGAGACATGCAAGATATCATTCTCAAAGAAACACTACCCACCGTGGTGGGTATGGAACCATGGAATGGGAAGCAACCAAGGAAGCGAGAAAAACATACAAAAAAGTATTATACGAAGCCAAGAAGGACACCTGGCAGAGCTACTGCGAGTCGCTAGAAGGCATCAAGAGCACGGCGAGATTAAGCAAAATTCTAGCCAAAGGGCATGCAGGCCTCACCCTTATCAGCGGACGGCACTGCTACAACGACAATAGAGGAGTCACTAGAGCAACTATTTGACACTCACTTTCCAAGGAACCCACGAAGAAACTCGGAACCCGAGGAGGAAACAAACAGTTCTATACTACGTGCTTGCTTTGCCATTTGCCATTTCGCTTCGGTCAGACGTTTCTCTTACAATCGTGTTTGCAACTTTGTAATGCTTGCAATGAAAGTAGTTTCGTTGCTGACTTTGTGCAGAGTTGTCAATATTTTTTTTTAGTTACATTGGAAAGTTTATTTTCTTCTCGTAAAATTCTGGCACTGCTTGATTAATTTCTTTGTCGTCATTCATGATTTAGGGCTTACTATACTATTGGTATTGCACTCTATTAGCTCTGATCATTCAGATCGAATGAGAACGGCTAATATTGTGAAATTATTAAGGTCTTTTTCGTCTTCTTCGGGACCTGTAGAACCAGATCTTCTGTTTCGACTGCATCGACTGCTGGTGAATCTGACTATTCTGGCTCGTCTCCTGTTTCTATTGTCAAAGGGCTATGTTCACGTCAAGAGGTCCCCCTGCGGCGACCTTTATTTGAATATCAAAATGTTTTTATGTTTAATTTTTAATTACTATTAATAATCGGAATTATAATAGGCGTTGTTTATATTTACCAAGGTCAGTGACTTGACATTTAAACCTTTTCATTAAGAACCTGTTGCGCAATATGGATAATTAAAGAAATATATTAGCGGACATTATAATCCCAGAACGCCTGTGGCTTTGTTAAAAACGGTCAACAAGAGAGATTCTTTTTAAAGCGCAGTTCGTTTGTCATCAGTTTGCATTTAGAGTTGTTGAGATATAAAGAGTTAGCGTGACACCACGCATGAAAATTGTTAAGATCCAATTGTAAGACTGACTGGCATGGACGTCATAAACTTACATGGGTACTTTTTGTTAGAAACAGGTTTGTTTTGTTAGAATCAGCGGCAGGTCAATGAGAATCAATGTGAATAGCAGTAGACCATGGGGGCTATCGGTGGGACGTCTGGTGTGACACTGTTTTTTAAACAGAACCTGTTGAGTCATGTAGCTAAGATAACTCGAAATACACTTAAGAAGATCAGCTTAAGTCCTATGGAAGCTAGTTTCCTTACAAGTAGGAAGTCATTAATCGAGTCGAAAGCTTTACTAAAATCCATGTAAATCACATCGGTTTGAAGGTTACGTTGGAAGCCTCTAATAACAAATAAGCTAAGTTCCAAAAGATAAGTAATGGTTAATTTTCGCCATGCTGCTCGGAGCAGACCGCTCGCACCAATTATGCGCGCATAGGTTTATCGCTGCACCTGCTGCGCTCTTAGGCGTTCTCCTCGTTATCTTTTGCTCTATCAATTTTGGTGACTCCAATGTGATTCTTTGGCTCGGAGTCTGCAACCCGGTGTTCGCTGATTAATATTATTTAAAGAAATCGCTTTGATTCGCTGCAAATTCAACATTCATCGACATTATTAATCATCTGAATCTTTCTTTCCGATCTAGGAAGCGGTGGTTGCCAGTTCTGGAGACTATACGTTAGCTTGAGTCTATGGAGTCGTTCTTCATTATTTGGCAAAAGTTGTACCTGTGACTCAACTGTTTGCGCAAGGGCATAGTTTGCAGCAATGCAAGTCAACGCACTGCAGATATTGTCGCATGAAGCACCACTCATTGTCCGTACCATCCACCTCAGTCTCATCACTATCATCCGATCCACTTTTAAACTCTCAGCACAACCTGATCACCATTCATCAAACCCTCCACCAAAACCCATAAATATTCATTACGTGTTGCTTCCAACCGCTATTATATATGTTAGAAATAGGACTGGAGAATTTATGGCTTGCCGAGCAGTCTTAGACGCGGCGTCTTAGTTAAACTTCATAATTTCTCGCCTAGCGAACCAATTAAATTTGAATCATCGAAAGTCGCATATACTAGTCTCTGGGATTGGTGAATCTTCCTTGAATTCTGATAAGGCAGTCGACATTCTAGCGCAATCACGGGATGCAAGCTATCGTGCCTCATTCTCCGCGGTCGTGACTCATAGTATCACTGATTATCAGCCCCATTTCAATATAAAAGCAACATCATGGAGAATTCCGCAAAATATATCGCTCGCTGATCTTTATTTCAACCGATCACAAGTCTCGTGTAACAAGGGCAGCATCGGTTCCAAAATTCTTTCTTCTTCACCATTGCGTACATTAGCAAGAAAGCACGAGCACCGAGCTGCGTGTCGTGTTTGATGGATCAGTTAAATCGACTTCTGGTAGGTCTCTGAATGACTCACTTCTTGCAGGGCCAACAATTCGCTTTCGATTTTTCAAAGTTGCCATTTGTGGAGATAACTGCAAGATATACCGCTGCGTGCGCATTTCGCATCCTGATGATTTTTGCAGTGTATCGTTTGTCGAGGAAACTCAACGGACGGGCTGAGTGTTTTTAAGTTAAACACAGTGACTTATGGAAGTAAACTAGCTGCCTTCTTGGCTTTAAGAGCCATGCATCAGCTCTCTTATGATGAGGAGGAATCATTCCCGGTTGGAGGCCAAATTGTTTGTAGAGATTTCTATGTGGATGATTTTATTTTTGGTGGAGATTCAGTTGAAGAGGTGAGAGAAATTCGTTGCCAGGTGAAGGAACTACTGTCGTTAGGGCACTTTCCAATCCGCAAATGGTGTTCGAATGATGCAGGAGCCATCGAAGGGGAGTCTGACTGCAACAGGGAACAGTTAATAAAATTCCACGATGGACATCGACAAGGCCTTGGGTTTGGCCTGGGATCCGGCGTCTGATTAGATCCTATTCAATTTCTCTCAAACACTGGCGTCTGATCAGCTCCTATTCAATTTCTCTCAATTACTGGCAGCTCATCCACCCACGAAACGAATTGCAGTGTCAACAATTGCAAAATTCTAAAACCCACTTTGATTAATTACACCAATCATTACAAAATCTAAAATCTTTCTGCAATCCTTATGGAGTTGTAACGTGGATTGGGATGACGTATTGCCAGAGCCCATACTTTCGTCATTGGGGGAGTTGACCTCTCAGTTCGTAGTCATCCAGAACATAAAATTTCTGCGATGCTAGCCTATCAGCGTATGGAGCGAGTTTATATTTGCGATCGGAGGTTAATTTATTAAAAGTCCATCTGCTCTGTGCCAAGTCGAGAGTAGCTTTGACAATTCCAAGACTGGAACTCTCTCCACCACTATTATTGGCAGAGCTAATAGTAAACGTCAAGAAAGGTATAGATTTCGACTGCGCATTTCATTGCTGGTCTGACTCGTCTATTGTGTTGGCATGGATTCGCCAGCCGCCGAGGGAGTTCAACGTATTTGTGCCAAACAGAATCGCGAAGATACAGGAGATGACGAAAGACATGACTTGGCGTCACGTTCCGAAAATTTTAAGCTCTGCAGATGTCGTGTCGCGAGGATGTACCACAAGAGAATTGCTGGATAATTCCCTTTGGTATCACGGACCTTTATTCCTTCTTCGTCGAAGCGGCCCTCTCTGCTGGAGCGTCGTACCGCAACTTTAGTTGGAGCCGTTTGCATTGACGTTTCATCGAGCTGCAAATTCATCAACACTTTTGATAAGTTGCAGCACGAATTTTCATACTTTCATCGATTCCTTGCCAATTGCAAAGCCAAAGCTGTTCCGTTAAAAGGCCTTCTTTCGGTTGAGGAGATCAACCTTGGTATTGTACTGCTTCTGAGGAGCATCCAGCAGGTTGACTTTGCCAAAGAGTATAGGGTTCTCAGCAAGGGCAAGCCGAGTCCTCAGGAAAGCAAACTGATTTCACTGATTCCAATGCTCGTATTCGATGGATTACTTCGCGTTGGCGGAATGCTGCAGAACTCTAACTTCATGCATGTCACGATCATGCAGTCACAACACTGCCACTTGTCACTACAAGCGCGTTAATTGTCCCATCTGGATAGGTCTTTTCATTTGGAAAGCTCTTTTCGGACAGTGTTTGATTCGAACGTGTTTGATTAATTGTTAATTCTTTTAAGTAGATCGCGAGTTATAGCTTCGCCAACACGGAGCAAAATAAAGTGAAAATACGGCATATTTTGCAGTACTACTAGGATAAAGGCAAAAATGCATCTAAAGCCGCTTATAAAATTTGTACAGTATATGGACCTGACACAGTTTCATTTTCCACCACACAACGATGGTTTCAACGTTTTCGTTCTGGTGTGGAGGAGGTCGAAGATGCGCCACGGTCCGGAAGCCCTGTCGTGGATAATTGCGATAAAATCGCTGAATTGGTCGAAAGAGATCAACATAGTAGCAGCCGTACTTCATCTTTCCAAGTGAACGGACGTGTTTTTTTCTTGCGCTCTCGTTTTGTATTAAAGTTTGAATCTAACCACCGGGGTTAACTTGAATTTTCTAAGTTGTGTTTATAACTTCCCGTTCACTTCGCGTGTGCATGCAGCTATTCTAATTTATGTACATAATTGGTTCTATTTTTCAATTTAGTTGTGCTGCTAGTGATAGCTTTTGCATATTTTGCATTCCTTTTGTGCCTTCTTCGTGTAGCTTTTGTTTGCACCATCCAATAGCTAAACGTTTTATCTACCTATCTCCCACGCTATCTCACTCTCTCGCTTTAACTGTGCCGCTGCACTTCTTATCTCATCTGATCTCATTCGCTCTCCCGCTCTCTCGCTCTCGCTGAGACTCTTCACTTCTTTCTTCATATCTCTGTTGTTATTTTTTCCAAGTACAAGTACAGTGGTAAGTCCTTATAATGTCCGGAAATATTGTCTGTTTCGTCAAAACCTGCAAAAAGGCAATTGCTGCAGGTGACCTTACAATCGGCTGCTGGCTGTGCGACAACGTCATGAACGCCAAGTGTAATGGAGTTGCAGCTCGGACGGTGGACGATATAAAAAAAACATCGGTCTGCGTTTCTGTTGTGAGGCCTGTCGCGATGTAGAAAGGGAGATGATGTCTTTCATGCGGCAAACCAAAATCGGTTTTAAGGGCATTTTAACGAGTTTTCGTAAAACTCTTGATATGTTCTTGGCGCTGGACACCCAATTTAATAGCCTTACGCTATTAAATGAGTCTCCTAGGCGCAAAAAAACTGCTACTGGTGGGCTGCATGTAGACGAACCCCAACTACCTGCAACGGGCTCTCAGCAGCAGCCTCCCTCGGCACAGCCCTCGACCTCAGCATTAATTCGAAGAGTGCTGCGATCGAGCGCTAGAAAAGATTCGGTATCCGAATATGCAGCGGGAGTGCCCGTACCGCCGATTATTTCTGTTTTATCCCCTGGGGGGTCGCAAATATTGACCCCTCAAAGTCCCGTGTTTAGAGATATATCTGCCCAGGGTGTTAGGCCCGGAATACCGGCCGACAATGGCACGGCAGATAACCAACCTGCCTTGCCAAAAGCCCTTATAGCTGTTCCACCAACGAGACATATTTTTGTCTCGCGGCTCTCCCCTGATCAAACAAACGGAAGATGTTTTCGCCTTTATACAAGGCAAAACCAGAGCCGGTAAAATAAAGATTAAGGTGAAAAAGTTTAAATTTTCTTACGCTAGGGTTATTTCATCTTTTAAAATAAATGTCCCTAATGAACTCTTTCGTTTCGTTTGCTTCTCAGTTTATAATGCTCACAGTTAAAGCCGGAGATTCTAAGCTCCGAAGTTTTTCCAGCTGTGTTCACAGTATATCGGCAAGATCGCCCTATCTGGGGCGGGGGTGGAGTTCTTATAGCGGTTGCTCACGTCAGAATTAATAACTTTCGAGGAATGCAACGATGTTGAACCTATCAATGGCAGCTCAATTTTAACTACCTGCTCCTACATACCTCCATTGTCGGAACTTCCTATTTATTGAAACCACCTTTCAACTTTTCAGATGGTTTCCAATAGACTTTTGGATAGAAACCAGCTGGTAGTCCTAGGCTATTTTATGTGCTATTTTTGGTGATTAAATAATTCCACCAATACTCTCCTAACTTCTACGCAACATGACTATCGCTGGCATTTCATTTCGACATTTCGCTGTCTCAAGTCAAGCATGTCCAAAATTCGTTACAGCGCTTGCTCGATCTTTGTTTCATCTCTGGTCCTGCAAGAATCAGTTTAGCAAGGGTGGCGCCTCTGACGCAGCCCGAAGATCCTTATCATCCAACTTTCGAAGTGAATCTGAATATTTCTGACCGTCCAGCCAATAAAGTATGTTTTCGCAAAACGGACTTTGAACGGCTGAATAATTTTATAATCGAGTTCAGTTCCAGTTCTCACAGGACCCAAAACTGTTTTATAATTTCGTTAACACTAAACGTAAGCCTAAAACAAATCCTTCATCGCTTTCATTTGAAAATACTACCGCAAATAATGATCAGGCAGTAGCCGATCTATTTTCGCAGTTTTTTCAAACAACCTATTCAAGCTCTTCGTATCTACACCAGACCTATTCCTACGACATACCCACATCAAACTTAATTTTCTGTCCTATCCTAAACGAAAGCTATCTTCTTTTAGATCTTCATCGTGTCAAGCCAGTTTATTCGCCAGGCCCCGACGGAATTCCTGGCTGTGTACTCAGGTATTGTGCCGACGCCCTGTGCTATCCCCTTCTGAAATTGTTTACCTTGTCCTTGGAAACCTCCCACTTTCCCATTATTTGGAAGGAATCGTTTATTATTCCTCCAAACAAAAAAGGTAGCAAATTGAATGCCAGCAATTATAGAGGAATCTCTAAGTTGTCGGCCATCCCTAAATTATTTGAAAACATTATCACCCCTCACTTACAGCACCTTTGTAGATCGGTTATTTCTCCATGTCAACATGGTTTTATTAAGCGAAGATCAACAACAACAAATCCTTTCGAGCTCTCTTCCTTTATTATAAAGGGCTTCCACAATAATTATCAGACAGATGTAATCTATACTGATTTCAGTAAAGCATTTGACTCTGTTAACCATTCTCTCCTCGTTAGAAAACTCGATTCAATGGGTTTTCCAAGTGATCTTCTTAATTGGATCTCAAGTTATTTGAATGGCAGGACGCAAAAGGTCCTCTTTAAGAATAATTTATCCAATGTTCTAAGGGTTACATCTGGCGTCCCGCAAGGAAGCCATTTGGGACCCTTATTGTTTACATTATTTATAAATGACCTGCCCAAAGTCTTGACTAACTCCAGAGTGCTTATGTACGCGGATGACGTCAAGCTTTGCGTGCAATACAATGACGTTGCCTGCAAGTCGGATTTACAAACAGATCTTAATAATTTTTAAACTTGGTGCGGTGTAAACTTATTAAACTTAAATGTCTCGAAATGCAAGCTAATGACATTCTCTCGTGTCGTTCCTAAGCTTGCTACTTACACGCTGAACTGCTGCTCTTTGGAAAGAATTAATTCTGTTGACGATTTGGGTGTCCGCTTGGACCCAAAACTTGACTTTATTGATCATATTTCGTCTATGGTGAATGGAGCCAGGGGTGTGCTTGGATTTATTAAACGGTGGTCGAATGAATTCAATGACACCTATGTTACTAAATCCTTATATACTTCCTTAGTTCGTCCTATCCTAGAATATGGATGCTGCGTTTGGAGCCCTCAGTACGGCGTCCATAGTAAACGCATTGAGTCGGTTCAAAAGAACTTTTTATTTTTCGCTCTACGCGGTTTCAATTGGGATGCAAAGCAAAGATTACTTCCTACTCTAGTAGACTCCTATTAATAAACTTGCCGTCCTTAGCCAATCGTAGAACGATGCTAGGGTAACCTTTATTTTTAACCTTATACATGGTGATGTGCAAAGTGCTGACTTGTTGAGTCAGCTTAATTTCCATGTACCATGTAGAACTACTAGATCCTATATCCCATTAGTGTTGCGCCACTGTAGAACCTCCTTTGAACTGCATGAACATTTTAGAGTGCTATGTGCAAATTATAATGATTTGTACACACTAATCTCTAACGTAGATACCCTTCCCAAATTAAAATCTTTAATACTAACACACTTAGTAAGCATGCAAGCTAACAATCTGTCAGCACGCCGGTAGTCAATTTTCCTCGTATTCTGTCCCATATTTTCCATCGCGCCTACTAACACCTAAACCAAACAGGCACGTGCCTGGTGTCATACGGGCCACTTGAATGTACTGACCTTAGTGCATCAACGTCCAAGAGTAGCATTGGTCAAGAGCTGGGCATGAGTCATCAAACCGTAAACATCTTTGACTGTATATATCCATGCGAATCGCCTATAAATCGCAACAAAATCGATGAAAAGTGGATCACTTACGACAACGTAAGGCGCAAACGGTCGTGGTCGAAAATCGATGAAGCGGCCCAGACGGTGGCCAAGCCTGGATTGACGGCCAGGAAGGCTCTTCTGTGTGTTTGGTGGGATTAGCAGGGAATCATCCACTATGAGCTGCTCCCCTATGGCCAAGCGCTCAATTCGGAGCTGTACTGCCAACAACTGGACTGCTTGAAGGCAGCACTTATGCAGAAGAGGCCATCCTTGATCAACAGAGGCCGAATTGTCTTCCATCAGCACAACGCCAGGCCACACACATCTTTGATGACGCGCCAGAAGCTCCGGGAGTTCGGATGGGAGGTTCTTTAGCATCCACCTTAAAGTCCGGATCTCTCAGCTACTGATTATCACCTATTTCTGTCCATGGCGAACGCGCTTGGTAGCCTAAAGTTGGCTACAGGAGACTCCTGTGAAAATTGGCTCTCCGAGTTTTTTTCCCACAGGCGGAGAGGGGCATTTTGAAGTTGGCATCTCGTTGGGAACGAATAATCCAACCAAACGGCGCATAACATAAATCGCATTATATTTACCAATTTTATAAACAATTGAAAAATCAATAAAAATATCGCAAGAATTTTTTTACAACCTAATATTTACATGCAAGACCACAAGCATTGCTTGCCACATTGCTTGCGGCAAAGTTATTTGCAAATTGGAGGACGCAAATTCGTAGCTAGCGTCGTCAACAAATGCCTTCGATGGTTTTGAAGCCAGTGACTTGGGAGCACGTTATGGGTAGCCTGCCAGCAGATAGAGTGCAACCTAATCCGGTATTTCATGCCACAGGAGTGGACAATTTCTATCGCAAAGCGGAAATCAGGAATCAGGCACGCCACAAGTGCTATACCGCCGTGTTTGTCTTTTTCTCCACGAAGGCGACTTTGTCTTGGAAGTCGTCCAGGACCTCACAACTGATTCCTTCAACGCAGCCCTCAGACGGTTTATTAGCCTAAGAGGCTATAAACTTCGTCAATGCGAATAGCGAGCTTGCCGAACTAAAGGCATTGTTTATGAGTGAGCAACACACGGCATCAATATCTTCTGCCTGTTTGGCTGATGGGATCGATTGGAAATTCATCCCTCCGCGTGCCCCTCACTTCAGAGGTTTATGTGAGGCGATGGTCAAGGCGGCAAAATATAACTTTTTCAGGGTCGTCGGACGCTCTATCTTGACCCTTGATGATTTGCGAACCATTCTTAACTCTCGACCACTCTGTCCAATTACAGAAAGCGCAGATGACCTGGAAGTGCTAACGCCAGCTCACTTCCTAAGGGGTTCAGATTTCCTGATCAAGAGGGAAGTTGGCAAGCTAGCCCTTCTGCCCCACGATGCCAATGCATGTGGAACAGTACCTCTTACAACGGGGGGAGTATGTTTGGAGCAGACCGATCGCGCCAAAACTACATTTATTAGCGAATATATTTGAAGCCAAGCGTCCGATCGGCAGTTGCAGCTCCAACGATAGAAAAAAGAAAGAAAGAAAATAAATACGGCATAAAACTAACCTATCGTGTGTAATTTAGTAATTGCTCAAGGGTGGCATATTCGCGTCTTCCCCATGAAGATCCAGAATAAGAGAGCTTTCGTTTAATACGGCACTGAAGATTACGTACGAACTGTGTATAGCAAAATAATATTTCTGACTCGAAGTGATATAGGGAAAATATGTTTTTTTTAAAAGCGCTGCAAAAATATCGGCTATGGTCTGGTCAGAGTTTGCGGTGGTATATATGGTGGTATTATATGTAAGCGAGAAAGGGTATAGATTGGGTTTACGCTTAGGCTATCAAGGTTATCAAACTGTTTTGGTTCTGCACAAACTGAACCTCACAACGAGTCAAATCATTTTTATAAAACTGAGCTTTAAGCATGAAATGTGAAATTATATTTATTATATAACGTCGACTTTAGGTGTGTCAGCTCTATGTTGAACCAAGGTGGTTTATTAGAGACCAAGGGATAGGTTACCGGAACACTTAAGGAAAAGAAAGAGTTCACGGCACTGTAAAAAATGTCCACAATTCTTCAAAAACAGCCTCCTTTTCGATAGTCATTTCGAAAGTTGGATGGTAAAGATCTTCAGGTTGCATCAATGGAGGAACTCTAATAATACGCCTACAAGATCAGAGACGAAGCATAGATCAAGTATGCGGTTTCAAGAATTATGCACAAGGTTAACTCGAGACAAGGATAAATCAAGCAAGCCATCCGTGATGTCATGGTGCGCCACCATCAGAAAATCAATGAGCCCGGAGGGTCACTAAGTGTTTTTTATCTGAAAGCCTTTTGGAAACGGCCCGAATTGCGTTTGTGTTTCCAATAAGTTGGCGTTTCAGATGATGGAGGAATGTAAGAACAAGAAATGTAAATAAAACTACCTGGAAATGATAGTTTCACACAATTCATTATCAGTGAAATCTGCAGACCCCACCAGTTTCGAGATAAGGCAAGAGTCAACGGCACTTAAAACTCCACCCCCTCGCTGGAAAAGCTGGTCTGATCTACTAATTTCTTTAACTTACTTGCAGCCAAAAGCAAACGACACCCAAGCGGGCGGAAAAAAAATGGGATGGGAACAATAGGAAATTAAGAAAATCATTTATACACAAAACTAAAAGTGGTAATTAATAGAATTAAACTACACAGAAAAGCGCATGCACACTCGGTAGCTATGCAGTGTATGTAAATAATAACTATTAATGATAAAATAGAGGAATTCCCAGTCGTTAGATTCAACTAAACACAAAAATTCGGAGCGCAAAAGAAAAACACGACCATTCGCTATGAAGTGATAGACAATGTATATTCTTATATAGAGATGTATTTTTTATACTGTTTAATTACTAATGATCTAATTGCAAAATGCTAATGTATACAAACATCGGCATGCTGAATCTATCTTTCTTTTTTATTATAAAAACTTGTTTATCAAAATTTATTTATCGGAAAGTCGAGGGGGGCAAGATGACACCATAGCCGACGAGCATTTATAATTTATGATGTTATTTATTTAAGAATCAAAATAGTTTGTGCCCTCCAATTTGATTACACATACGTTTTGTGAGAGCAGCATCCATATGTGGTCAGCAGTAACATCACGTTTATATCCTTTCACTCCGTCGAATACTTTCCAGCGGCAAACGCACTACATATAGTGGGCTTTAGAAGCAAACATGTGATTTAGTCACACAGGAAATGTCCGCGATCAAGGTACAAGCAGCGTCTTAAGAGTAACAACAAATGTTGAAGTCCTCCATTGATTAATAAAGGAATAACCCTAGTCAATTTACTCCTTCGTAAACTCCAAAATTAAATCTAACGTGTATTACTTGTATTTTCATTTTCAAAGTTTAACTGAATAATCTTCCTTGAAAATATCGAACCTGTTTGGTGATTTCCTTTAGTCCTCTGCTCTGCCCTACAGCAGCAATATTCCTTACCCTCTAACCCACATTAACATTTATGTTTCATGTTTTAAAGTTAGTGACGTTTTTAAAGCCTTCGCTCACTAGAAATGTCCTTTTCAGCGGCCTTTGAAAAAATTCAGAGCAGTTTTCTTCGTAATTTTACTGAAGCTTTTCGGGGCCAATAATGCTTTTATTTAAACAATATTTGCGGGACTTACTGTTTTCCAGAATTTGAAACGTATCATTTATCATTCCTTTACATAAAAAAGGAAAAAGATGTGATGTTACTAACTATCGTTGTATTATAAGCTTTCTTCCTTACCGGATCTTTTTGAGCAGTTAGTAATCTATCAACTCAACCATATGTTATGTGTGCCTCCATATTATCTCTTTCTCAGCATGACTTTGTTAAACATTTTTACAAGTACACCGTTGTTTTATTTTTTAAGAAATGCCAATCTGGTGTCACTTTTTGAAATTGTAGCAATGTGTTTGAATCGGTAAATCGTGTCCTTCCCCCTCAAAAAATTTTCTCTGTTTGGATTCCCACTAACTCTACTAGTCGAAATCCTGTCAAGTATATATCAAATAGGCAGGCATCTCGATCCATTATTTTTAGTTCTTTTTATATGTGTTCCGTACGGTTACATTATACAAATCCATGACCTGTCAGACCTCATCTTCTTCTAGCCTAGTCTTCTAATATTTGATATTTAATCTGTCTTTCTATTTTTATTTTTTCTATTCTCTTCCTGTTTTGTTTGTTTAAGTTACGTTTAATTATTATTATACTAGGTTGTTATTATTAACTGTATGGAATTATATTAAGGCACCTACCCTTTCCTCTGACCACCCGATGTGAGTTGGAGCGTATCGTAAAAAATGACTCCTTATTTAGTATTATTTTTTTACGGATTACAATAACAGTCATTTGCTATTCCTTCTATATACATATATAAAAATGAAACCCGTTTTCCGTTGTCACGACATAACATGAAAACGGCTTGACCGATTTGGGTGAAAATTGGTAGGGAGGTAGCTTAGAGCCAAGAGACGGACATAGGATACTTTTATCTAGTTCGACAGAACTCCATCGCTGATATATAGCATTTACTACAAACCAATATATTAAGTAGCCGTTTCCTAACATTTCAATTGGAAACAATAAAATAAATAAAGTGTAGGCATTTGTCTTTAAGGTGGTAAATTATTATTATATATATTATAAAATTATGTGGATCGTGCATTTGAGGTTATAGTCCAAAAGGACGACGTGCGAACAAATATCGTTATCAACAAGTGTATTCACTGAACTTAAGAGAAAAAAGACATTATATAATATGAGAAAAAGCCATATTGAGACAACTAGTGAGGACACGAAGATCATTGGCAAAACGATCCCACTGAGAACGACAGTGATGATGAAAATTTAGATATTGAACCAATGACAACTATATGCCGATATTGGAATGCGTTAAAGTTCAAAAGAGAAACGGCTGGATTATGCTGCGCAAGTGGAAAAGTTAAACTGGATCCATTACTTTTCAAATATAAAACCAAAAATAATTTTCTTATTTTTTTAATCACCAAAGGAAATGTTACATAGAACAAAACAGAGTTCGCCAGGTTTCCTAGTAATAAGTAAATGAATAGCTGCGACCTTGTAGGCTACAACTGAGTGAACAGCAGTTCAGGCTTGTAGGTCGATTAGGAATTAGAAAAAATAATGATAGGTAGTCTAGTTCCAGCCCACAGTCTTTAAGTCTCAAGTAGGACCCGTCGTTATCCACACAAGGAACAGGGCAGATTTTATATATTTAACGCATTCAAGTATAGGTCATATATATATACGAATTGAAGTCCAATAGACATAGAATTAATATGGTGACGCGCAGAGTATAAGACATCGTTGTAAAAAAAATACTTGCTAAGAACTCTGTGGTGAGCACATACCCTTGTGAAAATAGTGAGTGAAAATGTAGCATTTTCGTCATTTCCTTTCGATTTAGGGAGAACCCCGTTTTTTCGCTTTATGAAGTTTGTTTGTTTTTTGTTAAAAATGTTTTGAAAATTAATAATTTGAAGTTTAGAGTGAAGGCGGGAGCAAAATAAAGCTCTCTCCCTCTCGCTTTTTGCAAGTTCTCCCCACCTACTCCAACCGTTGTTAAGCTAGTCTTTAAGTACAATCGTGAGGAATAGAAAATTGAATTCGAATCGAATTAAATTACTTCTTGACACCAAGCTAATCGTTTTTTATCATTTTTTATAAACTAATTCAAAAATTTCGGTTGGTCAAAAATATTTCAGCTGAGGGGCGCCGGCTGGGAAATGGGCATTATATTACCCCATGGGTAATGCATTGTCGCTTCCTCCCTCCGAGCTAGTGCAACTACTGTCACCACCACAAGGACTCAGCGGCATAACTGCACGGTTGCCGTCGTCGACACAGACTCGGTCCTCGAGAGCATTCAGCTCACCAAAGAGGAGGAAGACAGTCTTTTCCGCTCCCCAAAACCATGCACCAGCTCCCAGCGCAGGGACGGGCCGAAAAGGTCAAACGAGGCGTTGAAGGCCAAGGCGCAGTATAAGGCAGCTCTCAAGATCCAGAGCCCGCTCCTGGACAGGGCGTCTCTGCAGGCTAGAGACTACACTACGCCAAGCTTCCTCACATGATCTCAACCGGGCGCTAAAGCTGCTACAGTGACAGAACCCCGTCGTACCTACCGTAGACTGAAGGTATAAGGTACTGCACATTGATAGTCCACTACCCAAAGAGGGGGGGGGGGCATTCCTCCCGTTCAACAAGGAGGCCGAGGATATCCTTAGCCCAGATACGGGAAGATGTTGTGGGGCATGGGTGGCGTCTACCTGCGTCTCAAGAAGCGCCACCCCGGGGACAAGGATGCATACACCCTGCAGGCAGGCGAGGTGGAGAAGAGCCTGG
Source organism: Drosophila serrata (assembly GCF_035046125.1). Taxonomy (NCBI): domain Eukaryota; kingdom Metazoa; phylum Arthropoda; class Insecta; order Diptera; family Drosophilidae; genus Drosophila; species Drosophila serrata. The sequence continues at coordinate 1,020,188 of NW_028257058.1, forward strand.
GTCTGGACACCATTATAGACGCCGCCCAGGAAATGACGCTGGACGAATCAGCGAAGGAAGACGACGGTGATCTGACAGTTATAGTCAAGAAGTCGTCAGCTCAGCCCGTGGATTGCCACGGGCAATGCCACTTCCGAACTAAAGTCCATCCAAACGTAGGGGAAGACCACACCTTCGTAGGTCCCACCTCGTCAAACGAGCTTGATATTCTTCTTTTTATCTTTCCAAATGAACTGACGTGATTTTTTTTGCTTCCGGCTCTATTTGTGTTTAACTTTGCATAAGCCAAAGTAACTTCCTATTTACTTCGCGTGTACATGCAGCTATTCTTATTTGTGTATTTAATTGAGTATATTTCACAAATTTGAAAAATAGCTATTTTATTTTAGTCTTAAATTTTGTGACAAATTTTATGAAAATCGGACGATTATATCATATAAGTGCCATACAAACGATCGTTATATAAAATAAAATAAAAATTAAAATCTGTGAATGTAAAACTGTAAATATCATTTCTATAGGTAAATGAAATGAAAGCAGGTATTACTTCACTTCTATTTTTAACATAAACATATATCATTTATATTGTATTGATTTCTAGTCATCAAAGTTCTATATGCAAGGATATATAAACTCCGGCGTGCCGAGTTTAGCTTCCTTTTTTGTTTAAATCTGAATCGTGTCAAGCCAGTTTATTCGCCCGACGAAATTTCTGGCTGTGTGCTCAGGTATTGTGCCGACACCCTGTGCTATCCCCTTCTGAAACAGTTTTTTTACATTATTTATAATGACCTGCGCAAAGTTTTGACAAAATCCGGAGTACCTTTGTACTAAAACTAAACGGCTCTAAATGCAAGCAAATAACATTTTCTAGTGTCGTTCCCAAGCTTGCAACTTACACGCTGAACTGCAGCTCTTTAAAAAGAATTAATCCTTTTTGATCCTAAAATTGACTTGACTGTTTCGTCTTAATAGAATAATAGAGCCAGGGGTGTGCTTGGATTTATTAAACGATGGTCAAATTAACGGTGGTTAAATTGGGATGCAAACTTTCTAATTAACGTTCTTTCCTTAGCAAACCGAAGAACAATGCTAGGGATAATGTTGCTGTCATACTTTGTTGACCTGGCTCTTTTGAATCTTAAGACCATTTCAACATTTATTGTTTTTTTTTTAATAATTGTGCCAAAGCAATTGACGTGCATTTTAGCAGTAGCGCCTCCCTTGGACAGCTTCCAGGCGCCATTTGGAATACCTGTAAGAGAACTCAGATGGTGATACGGGTGGATCGGTGTCCAGTTCACGAAAGAACATGGTGGCACCAGTCGCTATACCTATATACTCCCTCGGACCACTCTTCGGATCAGTCTCGGATTGTAGCGCTTGGATACATATATAATCTAGGAGCCAGTGAGTGAGTTGTGAAGCGACCCATGGCGGTAGGCAAAGGAGGGTTGTGGAGGGTATTTAACTTTAAGAGAGTTTAGGGCCAAGGTTTCGGCTTTCACCCGAAGAATTGGTATCTTCGGGAGGGTCGATCGTGTCCTTCTTGTTTGAGGGCATAACGTGCTGGTTCATCTGTGCCATTCTGGCCTCGCAACCGAGCAGTTGGATGCTGCAGGAGACAAACTCTTAAGTTGTTAGTGACACTCAGGAAGATCGGGGGAAAAAAACCTTTTGGTAAGCGAGAGGCTCTGAAATAGGCACGCTGCTAAACAAATACTCGTTTAGGAATATTGGCAGTCCTTGAGGAAGCTTAGCCCAAAGCAGAAGAGACGAAGAAGTGGTATAATTTCAAGCGAGGGCGACTAGCGTCGGATGGAAAAGAAGGAGCGGATATCTTCACCCCCCTTTTCATAGGGGCGAACTAATATAGAGGCAGTGGAGCAATTGAATTTCCATTTGCTTCCGCGTTCTGCCAGCTAGTTTCTTTTGTCATTTTTTTTTATCTCCGACCAAATTCAATCGGCGGTCTGACAATATGTAAATCGACGGCCATAGAGAATACCTCAGTTCCCGCAATAATGCATTTATTACACATATGTTAACATGTCCGAGTTGAGCTGAAAAAAGATGCAGCAGGCGCAATCGCCTCGAAACAAATATTGGCAGCTTAACAAAGAATTTGTATTAACATAGGCTAACCAAATCTAAGCATTCAGGAAGAGGGCCAAACTTTTTGTAGGATAGGAGTAAATTTTGCTTTGCAGCCTCCTCATCAACAAACTCTACGCAGGAAAGCGCTTTTTTCGCGGATAAATACTGGGCGAGTGAGTAAGTGTGCTGGCTCCAAGCCATCAATTTAAAATTACGGCCCAAATGCGCCATATAAAGCCCACCAAGTGTTTGAGTTCCAATTTCGTTTAAAAGAAAAACCCAAGAATGCAGAATCAAAGTAAGAAAGGCAAATTATATGTAAGAGCCTAAAACTGATGCCTAATTTAAATGTTCACAACTCTTTGCGAGCCTCGATCTGTCCCCTATGCTTTTGATCTCTACACTGAAAAAAATTGATTAAGTTCATAAATTCGAATGTTTGCAAAAGACACCTGGTTTATGTTTATATCGCTTTCAAGATCACCATTATTGTCGCTCAATTTCTAAATAGTTTAAGTTTTGATATACGTTTTATGGTGCATGTTTGATAAGGAGTTTAGATTTTCGAATTTCATATATGTCAGTTTTAGATCGTAAGGAATAAACTTTTATAATGTGGTAAACAACAGTCTTCAATTTGCCTTCAGATAGCCAACCTTCCTTAGGGATGCCTTGATTAGGGCTCAGATGGCATTTAGGATGAGATGACCACGGAAGGGAGGGTAAAGCCGCTTCAACTCCATCAGGAGCGAGCTAACTGACCCGTAAGTGTGTTTACCAGTTATTGTCTCAGTGTATGTGTTTGTTTAATTATCTATTTTATCTCGCCGTAGTAAGCATTAAATTTAACTGTGAGATTCGTTTAATAGTCAATATCTAGGAAGGCAATGAATACCACCCATTACCCGACGAGCCCGAGCCGGGTCAAGAAGCTTGCACCGCCCTAGATACAACAACATCGGCCAGGATCGTCGCAGGATGAAGCTAGCTATGACATCCAATATGGTCTATGATATTGACCTGGCAAATGTCTGGCGTTTAATAATCTGTTCCAGGAGCATCGAGATCTCTCAGATCGGCAAGTCGAGCTGTGGAGCTGTCCCAGTTTGTTCTCGCTGGCCTATATATTTTATATATATATATTATTCTGTATATTTCTCTTCAAGGTTTCCAACTTCCCTACAAGATAATATATATACCAAAAACCCGAAATATTGTATTTCCCTTTACTAATTTAATTATATTAACTGTATAAGCTCTTCTGAACTTCTGAATTTATATTTTCCACAAATTTTTTTTCATGGCGGGATCTATAATTTAAAATTTGCAAAGAAACTGCAAGTGAGAGCGAGAGGCAAATGGTCGCGAACAGCCTGTTTTATTAAAATGTGTATTCTTCTTGCAAGCCCCTCGCAAAATACTAAAAGTGTGCCGTCGGGAATCTCCTAACGCCATCCAACTTTCTAGTATTATAAATTTCGTGTCTCCGTACAGGCCTTTAAAACGGCGTTGATGAACAGCCGTTTTTAACTTTTTGCCTCTCGCTCTCTGTTACTGCTTGATAACGGTGTTTCACCGTCTTCATACCGTGCTATAAGCTGAATCAAATGAATGTTGGCGAACAACTAGAAGGTATCGATGGGTTCCCACCGATTATTTTTACGACAGCGTATCACGAGTATTCAGAAGAACACACTTGATCACTAATAATTGATGCATTCCTAAACGGTGATAATGTTGTCATCCTGACGCAACCAGTATTTTCTGTCATTACTCACTCTTATAATTTGTTTCCTCTTTACTTACCAAATCAATGCCGTCGATCGTGGTTAAGTTAAAGCTTTGATTTTTAGCATCTAATATCACATTAACCATTGCGCACATTTCCGATGGCAAAATATAATCAGTTGATATAAAGGCAATATTCTTTTTTAGCCACGATTGAAAGGACGCATCCGTGCGTTGAATACACTGTTCGATCATATCCACGGCCATCATTTTTAAACGCTGTTCCAAATGCTGACGAAACTCCGCATCCGGCCAGTGAAGGTCTCTTATGAACGACTGCAAGGCGTCGAGCTTCCAAAATAAATCCTCCGATGTGGCACAGCCATTTCTAGATTTATATATATGTATATATATATATATATATATATATATAGAGGCAAGAAAGATATGTAAATACATTTTACGAATAATATAGGATATATTAAAAATGCACTTAGCTAGCTCAATATGCAAACGTAATTTACTTTTTTAAGCCCTTTCTAATATATAAAAAATGCACTGCTTTACACAAGATGGGGAAAGTTATGACTATATATATTTTTTAGTTAAGACTATACTTGGAAATAATTTTATAATTGATATGTGACACATGCTTCCATTTTGCTTAAGCTTCTTATAAATAGAGTTCGAAAAAAATATTCAAATTGTATCTATTTTTAATGGCTTTATAATTTATCAGTGCGATATATTCAATGAAGTTGTTATTCATATAATAAATGCAATAACATAATATTATGTGGAATGTGAACTGTATAATGAAGCCCTAATAAGATAAAGAAAACACGTCATCTTCGCCATCTGCCCTTAAATATATATGTATGTATAAGACGAGATATTATCTCTATCCATCTTTATGTAAACTATTAATTTAAACTTCCTTTCAATACGATACCAATTTGCAATGACATGTGAAACTATTTTTAATTATTTCTGTTTTAAAAACCAACATATTCGAAAATTTCTTTACATGAATATGTGCGTGAACCAAATTAATCTTTTTCTGGTTAAATATTGAAACTAAAATATTAAAAACTACTAAGAATTAGGTATTAACTTGGGTAAAAGGCATATTTATGAATGTGCCGGTATTATTGGCAAGTTTTTTGCAGCAATGCATAATGCAATAAATGCAGTACTGCACAATGCATAAATTATTAGCAGAAACACAAAATGCAATATAAACCAAAGGCAGACATTAGAAAAATCTACGTGTTAAAAACCTTAAATCGTCGGTAGTCGAAGGTGCTGCTGTTTTTTTTTGCATTTTTGGCACATAAAAATTGATTTGATCTTTCTTTTGCCCGCTTAGTAGCGATGATGGGTTGAGGGCTGCCGTATTTAACGCCTGAGCAGCGTTATTTAATGCTGTCGGGTTCAGGGCTGCATTAATCCTAAAGATTTTTATACACAGAATAATTAAACAATAATACAACACAAAACAAGAAAAGAAGCAAACTTCGGCACGCCGAAGTGTATATACCCTTGCAGATAGAACAATGAAGTAACACCTGCTTTCATTTCTTTAGCTATATATAATGTATTTACAGTTTTACATTATCTAACGTAAGCTTGATGATATAGTCGTCCGATTTTCATAATATTAAAATCAAAATTCTAGAATAATTAAAAAGGGGATATATCTCAATTTTGAAGAAAATAGTGATTGAAAAAATAGTAATCCGATTTTCATAAAATTTTACACAAATATTAAATATTACATAAAATGACTATATTTCAAATTTGATTTAATTTTTAATTGTATTAATTTCTGGATCGTTCCCATGTCAGCTATATGAAATAGTATTCCAATTTTTATAACATTTTACACAAATTTGTGTTGTAAAATTGCTATATATCAAATTTGATTAATTTCTGTTGAAAACTGGAAAAGTTCATTTTTAATTGTATTAATTTTTTCGATCGTTCCCATGGCAGTTATTTGATTTAGAAATCCGATTTTCATAAAATTTTACACATATTTGTAGAATATTATTTAAAATGACTATATCTCAAATTTTTTTAAATTCTGTTGAAAACTGAATAGGTTAATTTTTAATTGTATTAATTTCTCGATCGTTCCTATGGGGCAGCTATTTGATATAGTAATCCGATTTTCATAAAATTTTACACATATTTGTAGAATATTATTTCAAATGACTATATCTCAAATTTGATAGAATTCTGTTGAAAACTGAAAAAGTTAATTTTGTATTATTTTCTCGATCATTCCTATTGCAGCTTTGTGATAATGAAGTCCGATTTTCATAAAATGTTACACAACATTTTAGAATAATATAAAATGGCTATATCTCAAATTTTATAAAATTCTGTTGAAAACTGATAAAGTTAATTTTTATTTCCATTAATTTCTCGATCGTACCTATGGCAGCTATATAATATAGTAGTCCGATTTCCATTAAATTTTACACCAAATTGTATATGAATATAAAATGGGTATCTCAAATTTGATCAATTTCTGTTGAAAACTGTAAAACTTATAAGTTTTGTTTTAAACATTTCCCGATCGTTCAATGGCAGCTATATGATATAGTCGTCCGAGTCCGCCCGTTCCGACATATATACGAGTAAGAGTATATAGAAGACTACGTACAACGTTTCATTCAGATAGCTTCAAAACTGAGAGACCAGTTTGCGTAGAAACGGACAGACGGACAGACGGTCATGGTTAGATCGACTCGGCTGATCAAGAATATATATACTTTATATGGTCGGAGGTGACTCCTTTCACTGCGTTGACTAAAATTATAATACCCTGCAAGGGTATAAAAATAAGGCTAAGAAGTATATTATATTTTTGAAGACGTGATAACGTATTTTGAAATCTATTAAACTTTTCTTAAATTAATCAAATTTAAGTCAAATTAGTATCTGTTTCCAACTTTATTTTTATTTATTTATATTATTATTTTATTATTATATTTATTATATTATTTTATTTTATTATAATATAGCCCGTAAGCATTTTTTAACAAAGAACCGGATTATTTTTTTCCGAAAGTTTTTGATCGCTGAACTTAAATCCTGTCTTAGAAAACCTATACGTTAGATAAGGTATTTTAAATTTAAAGTGCAACCAAAAAGGTATGTCAAGTTTGTATACCATGGAAGATTGCAATTCGCTCATTACACATAAATACAATATTACATTAATGTTAAGATACTTTAAAATGCCATAAAACATGTACCCTACAATAAATTTGTTTGCACGTTTAACTTTAAATATTTAAACAATCTGACGTATACTATATATTTTTTAGCTAGGCAGACCAAAGTTTGTATACTCTTGCAGATTGAAATTCGAACGCTAGGAATTAATGCGATATAAATTAAATATTAAAAAAAAAAAACAATTAAGTAACGCCTGTTTTCATTTAATTGACCTATACATTTTATATTTACAGTTTTATATTCACAGTTTTGCATTTTCCTCTATTTTTAACGATATTTTGTATGACAGCTATATGATTTAGAAGTCCGATGTTCATAAAATTTTTAATAAAATTCAAATATATGTATATATCAAATTTTTATGTAATTCTGTTAAAAACTGGAAAAGTTGTAACTTGTTTCGAAAAATTTTCCGATCGTTCCTTAACAGCTATATGATATAGTCGTCCGATCCAGCCCGTTCCGACATATATACGAGTAAGAGTAAGTAAAGTCTGTAACAAGTTACCAAGGTGTCTTTGACAAGTTACTTCGAATCCCTAGTAGGTGCCCATGACCCGCGGCATTCAGAGTCTATGCATATTCTCTACAGAAAACATGTCTATCAAGAAAATAAGAGACCGACGCGTGGTAAGAGTGAATTGAAGAGTGTTTCAATAGGCCCTCAGTTTTGAAGCTATCTGAATAAGACTTTGTACTTAGTCTTCTATATACTCTCATTCATATATATATCGGGGCAAGCCCGATCGGACGACTATATCATATAGCTGCCATAGGAATGATCGGAAAATTAAAAACAAAAAAAATTATATAATTTTCAGTTTTCAACAGAATTTGATCGAATTTTAGATATAGTCATTTCACATTATTCTTAAATTTTCGGTACAATTTTATGAAAATCGAACTACTATGTCATATAGCTCTCATAGGAACGATCGAGAAATTAATACAATTAAAAATTATAACGTTTCCAGTTTTCAGCAGATTTTCATCAAATTTGAGATATAGCCGTTTTATATTAGTCTTAAATTTTGTGATAAATTTTATGAAAATCGGACGACTATATCATACAGGTGCCATACAAACGATCGTTAGATATAGAGGAATAATGCAAATCTGTGAATGTAAAACTGTAAATATAATGTGTATAAGTGAATGAAATGAAAGCATTACTTCATTATTTTTTAACATAAATATATATAATTTATATTGTATTGGTTTCTAGTCATCGAAGTTCTATCTGCAAGGGTATATAAAGCTTCCTTTCTTGTTTAGTTTCCTTCAACTCAGTCCAGTCGCCAAATGACGACCATTTCAAATTACTAGCCAGCAAGAAAACATAAGTAGGACGCTACCAGGATAGCTAACTCACCACTTAAACCTACCATACCATACCTTCATACCATATATTTTATATTTTTGTAATAAAAAAACGTATATATTATATATATACAAATACGTACCCCTTGCTCTCCCATCGCTCCTTCTCGAATCCCTTGTGAATCGACTGAGCTATTGAGGATTCCATGAGATCCACATAGCGTACAACTAGAGGAGCGAAAGTGTCGCGAAGATGTTGATGGAATCGGCCATTGCGCAAATTGTCTTGTGAAGATAATTCATTAATATTTGTTATTTAATTTATATTTAATGAACAAAAATTATTATTATTTTGACTAATCCTATAAAATTTTATTTCAAAAGGTGTTTAAAATTATTATAAAATGAAAATCTTATACAAAATTGTCAAGATTAAAATTAGATTCCAAAAACGAATGAATACAAACTTCGGGACGCCGAAGTTTCTATTCCCTTGCATACAGCAATTAGATCATTATAATTATTCAATTAAAAAGTATATATATTCAGGGTTAAAATCAACCAAGTAGTGCCTAGATTTATTACATTCACCTATACCTATATATATATATTTTTTTTTTTCGGCGCGAATCCGAAGCCCACCTCCCGCCCAAATGACCGAGGGGCGCAGCCGTGTAATGTAAGGCACGTTCGATAAATAGACGCGAGGAAAGGAAAATAGGTAATACAACGAGGAAAATTAGGATACATTACGAGCTAATTCTAAAAGTATAAAAGTTTTTAATTTAGAAAGGCTTTCAATGCGATTAATATATTCAAAAATTGTAATCGGTACATAAAACCCTTGAGGGTTAATTTACTTCTAACTCTCTCCTACCACTAAGGGAAAATAAGGTCTAGATGTTAGTCGGGGAATATGGAAATTGAGCTGACCAAGCAGATAGGGGCTCTCCACGTCCCCGTGGATAAGTTTGTGTAAAAAGACGACGCCAAGCATTGTCCTACGGTTAGCTAGGGAATGTAAATTATTAGGAGAAGTCTACTAGAGTAAGACGGTAATCTTAGGTCAGCATCCCAGGTTAAGCTTCGGAGGGCAAACAGCAAAAAGTTCTTTTAGACAGATTCAATGCTGCTACTATTGACTCCATACTCCAATAAATGACGAGCTAATGAAGTAAAAAGAGTCTTAGTTACATAAAGAGAATAGAATTCCTGCGACCCCCTTTTAATAATAATGCCTCCTGCATTTAGAGCTGTACTGCATTGAAGGTCATCAGTATACATAAGTACTGTAGATTTTATTAGAATCTGCGGCAGGTCATTGATAAAGAGTGTGAATGACAATGGAACAAGGCCAACTTGTGGGGCGCCAGACCTGACACTGAGGCTATTGGATACAACATTTTTAAACAGAACCTTTTGAGTGCTGTCACTAAGATAACTCCTAGCAAAAGAATATATCTGACTTGAAGTGGTAGAGGGAAAATATGTTGTTTTAAAAAAACGCCGCAAACAAATCGGCGATGATCTGGTCAGAGTTTGCGGTGGTATTATTATATGTAAGCGAGGAATGGATTAGATTGGGTTTACGCTTAGTGTTATCAAACTGTTTTGGGTTCTGCAAAAACTGAACACCACAACGAGTCAAATAATTTTTATAGCACTGAGCGTTAAAAACGCTAAAGTTCTACCGAGCGCTTAGATAACTAAAGGGAGTACAGTGTTGTAACCAGTTGGTTTACATTTATTATAAAATTTACACTTTACATTTTTTTGGCGTGTTAGCTCTTTGTTGAACCAAGGCGGTTTATTTGAGACCAACCGATAGGCTACCGGAACACTTAACGAAAAGAAAGAGTTTGTGGCACTGTAAAAAATGTCCACGGCGGTTGTCATGTCAGGGCACATCACAAGTCGGACCAATTAAATTCGGATATTAAAGTACTCAGCTTAGTCAGCTTTTCGAAAACAGCTGACTTTGACAGCTTTTCGATTAGGTTTTATTCCTATGATAGTACCCGTATTGATAGTCACTTCGAAAGTTGGATGGTAAGGATCTTCAGGTTGCGTCAATGGAGGAACTCTACTAAGGTTTACGCCTACAGAATCAGAGACGAAGCACAGATCAAGTAAGCGGTTTAATGAATTATGTACATGGATAACATGAGATAAGGACAAATCAAGCAAAACATCTATGAGGTTATGCTATGCCGCAGTCTGAAAGACATTTGATACACGATCAGAGAACCAACGCGTTCCAGATATATTAAAGTCCCCCAGAGTCATTAGTTGGTCCCTATATGAAAGCCTTTTGGAAACGGCCCGAATTGCCGAAAGGTTTTTTCAATAAGTTGGCTCTTTAGATGTTGGGGGGATATATAAACAAGAGATATAAGGGATATATTATCACACAGATAAATTGTATATCCGTGAAATCTTTAGACACTACCAGTTTCGAGATAAGGCAGGAGTCAACGGCTCGCTGGAAAAGCCGGTCTAATCTATAAATTGTTTACTTACCCGGAAGAATTTCGGAGCAGAATATTTCCGGCTTCAACCAGGTTTTACTAAACACAATTACCTGGGATGCAAAAGAGAATCTAGAGTACAGCTTTGAGAGCTTGCTGAGTAAGCACCTAGTATTCTCATATGAAAGATGGAAGGAAGAGGTTAGTTTTTTGGGACTGAAGGTGCAACGGGGGATACTTTAGCTTGTGCCAGCCTGGGTAGTTGTACTCTCACAGGCAGTGTCCTTTTCCTTTTTTTTAGCCACGTACTCTTAATAGCTACGTGCTCGGCCCAGTAGTCACCCGATAAAATAGTGTCATATAACAGTCCGATTTTACTAAAATTAAAACCAAAATTCAAAAATGACAAAAAAAGGAAGCTAACTTTGGCACGCCGAAGTTTGTATACCCTTGCAGGTTGCAATTCGTTCACTAGGAATTAATGCAATATAAATTTTATATAATTTTGTTAAAAAACAATTAAGTAATGCCCGTTTTCATTTCATTCACCTATACATTTTCTATTTACAGTATTACTTTCACAGTTTTGCATTTTCCTCTATTTTTATACCCTTGCAGGGTATTATAATTTCAGTCAGAAGTTTACAACGCAGTAAAGGAGGCACCTCCGACTATATAAAGTATATAACAGCCGAGTCGATCTAGCAATGTCCGTCTGTCCGTCTGTCCGTTTTTACGCAAACTAGTCTCTCAGTTTTGAAGCTATTTGAATGAAATTTTGTGTTAGTCTTCTATATACTCTCACTCGTATATATGTCGGAAAGGGCCGGATCGGACGTCTATATCATATAGCTGCCATAGGAATGATCGGAAAATTTGTACAACAAAAATTATAACATTTTCAGTTTTCAATAGAATTTAAGAATTTGAGATATAGCCATTTCATATTATTCTACAATTTTGAATAAAATTTTATGAAAATCATAAATGTAAAACTGCAAATATAATATATATAGGTGAATGAAATGAAAGCACGTATTACTTTATTGTTTTTTAACATAAATATATATAATTTATATTGTATGGATTCCTAGTCATCGAAGTTCTATCTGCAAGGGTGTGCCGAAGTTAGCTTCATTTCTTGTTAAAGATCGTTTGTATGGCAGTTATATGATAAAGAAGTCTGATTTTCATAAAATTTTACGGAAAATTCCAGATTAATATATTTTGGCTATATGTCAAATTTTACGAAAATCTGTTAAAAACTGAACAAGATATAATTTTTTTTATAAACATTTTCCGATCGTTCCTATGGCAGCTATATGATATACATATGTAGTCGTTCGACCCGGCTCGTTCCGACATATAATACGCGTAATAGTACATAGAAGACGAACTGCAAATTTTCATTTAGGTAGCTTCAAAACTGAGGTCCTAGCTTGCGTAGAAACAGACAGACGGACAAACGGACGGACGGACAGACGGACATGGCTAGATTGACTCGGCTGTTGATCCTGGTCAAGAAAATATTTACTTTATATGTTTGGAGATGACTCCTTCACTGCGATGCAAACTTCAGACTGAAATTATTAAACCGTGCAAGGGAATAAAAATCAAGTAAGTATTCCAACTTTTATTACATTCCCCTATACTTACTATATTTACAGTTTTGCATTCACTGTTTGCATTTTCGTCTACACTTAACGATATTTCCTAAACCAGTTATAGAAGATAGTACTCAAATTTTCATAAAATTTAAAAATAAATTTTTAACTTTTATAAAATGGCTGTATGGCCGTTTTATGGCAGCTATATGATATAGTAGTCCGATTTTCATAAAATTTAAAACGAAATCCTTGAATATTATAAAATATCTATATCACAAATCTGAATCTGAAAATCTGTTAAAAACTGAAACGTTCCGACTTATGTTTGTACGAGTGATAGTATATAGAAAACAAACTGCAATGTTTCCTTAAGAAAGCTTAAAACTGACTAGTTGGCGTAGAAACGGACAGAAGGACATGTCAAGATCGACTGGGCTGTTGATACTTATCAAGAATAGATTTACTATCACAAATAACTCCTTCACTGCATTGAAATATTCTGTGTTAATTTATAATACCCTGCAGTGGTATAAAAACAATAGCAGTCCTCTACCTTACACTCTTTTTTTATAAAAATAATCAAATTTAATCGATTAAAAATAAATTATTAAATTCATTCTCAATAAATATTGCGTTCAACTTACCATCAGCCCTTAGATAGTCATTTAAAATTTGAAACAATGGAAATGAGTCCCAGGTATCAGGCGCTTGTTCCGATAAAACCCGATCCATGTCAACGGCGAAAAGAGACCAAAATATCTCAGCATGTTCAACCAACAAGTCACTGAACCACGCAAATGCCTAAAGAACACAATATTTTAAAATATTATATTTTATTTATATTGAATTATTTAATTAATGTTATATAAGTTGCTTTTATAAGGCAGTAATGATAAATACACGTGCAACGGTAATACAATGTTAATATAATATTTAAAAATGATATTTACATACAGATATTTCTCATATACACACAACATAATATTACTATCATGCGATTGGGAAAAACGAAGTATATGTCTTGGTGTGTTTTCTTCCGACAATAAATAATCAAACAATAAATTAATTGTACTAGAAACTAAGTCTCGAAAAGTTAACATAATTCACGAAGAGAGCCCGTGTCGTCAGGAGATCAGTTTTTTCACATATACTCTTACTGACTCTTGACCAGATCGAATTGGCTGATAGGCGAAATTAAATCACTTATTGTATAAATTTTCTAATTCAAATAATCAAACTACATTCCTTTGTATGTCGACAGGAAAAGTTCGATATGATTTATCAAATGATATATTGGGTTGAAAATGGCGTAAACTTCCACATCTTTAATTTTTAAATATCGTAAATTATCGGAATCAAAAATGTTTACAGTTAAAATATCTATCGAACAGATATCAAATAAAAAATATAACATTTATTTAATTATTTCTGTAAATTTTTTTGTCCGATATTTTGTTCAGAATGTAGATTTTACACACAACGTTAAATATCGTTTTTAATTCATCCATCCCTTCAGATAACGCAGTAACATAAAAAGTTTTTCACTGAGTTCATTTTTGGGGGAAAAATTATAGTAATAATAATATATGAAATTAAGAACCCTTGTTGACTTTCGTTAAATAATACTAAAAGACAATGAAAACCCTGAAATCCTGACCAGGCTTTACAAACAACATATCATATTATGTCATTAAGTCCCTAATCCAATCGAATTTATAGATACGTGCCGTTTGTACTGGCGTAGTATAGACTGCGTGTGTCGGCATACAGTAACGAAATGAAGAAGATTCCTCGGTTGATTTAGCTTTAACCAGTTGGTCACTTGTTGTGTTTACTCCAGGATTGGCCTCGCTTTCGGAGAGTTCCTCTTCCCCTGACACATTGCAATCTTGCTTCTTACCCATTTTACTTTTATCCAATTTATCGTGTTTGCGCAGCTAAATAAATCATAGGGCACAATATATGCATAGGTAGTTTAATAAGTGTAAGGAAAAGTTGTATATTCTTTATACTTAAAATTATTAAAACACGTTTATGGAGGTCTTGGTTTTTAAAACACAAAAATATCGTGTTTTTTGCTTCTAGTAGATTAGTGTCCAAGATTTTTCATAAAAGAAAAAAAATGAATACGTCCAACAGATTTGGGAAAAATAAAAATGTATGTTTATATATCGAATAGATTCAAATGGAATACTACTGTATTATGAACTATAGCCTTACGCCACGGTTTGAGTTAAATAAATAAAACATTAATAGGTTTGAGCCTGAATAAGTTTGAACTTTCTTAATTTTTCGTTTGGTATAGATACAATGAAAAAATCAACTAATGCCAACTCTGATTCAAATTTAATATGATTTACTAAATATGTAAATATTAATTACAATTGTGATGTTAGATATTAATTTGTTATAAAACAAATGAAACAAATACAATAAAAAAAAAAAAAAAATATATATATATATATACTACCAAAACGATTGGATGGATGGGATATAAATAGTTTAGAAAAAGGGTTCAAGCACATCCAGTTTACAAATTAGGTATACAAATATATATTTGTAATACCCTTGCAGGGTATTATAATTTTAGTCAGAAGTTTGCAACGCAGTGAAGGGGACATTTCCGACCCTATAAAGTACATATATTTGGTCAACATGTCCGTGTATCCGTCCGTCTGCCCGTTTCTACGAAAACTAGTCTCTCCGTTTTTAAGCTATCTGAATGAAACTTTGCAATTATGCAATTATATACTATCAATCGTATAAATGTCGGATCGGGCCGGATTTACATTTTGTATTATTCTAGAATCCCGGTTTTAATTTTATAAAAATCGGACGTTTGCCATATAGCTTTCATACAAACGATCGTTAGACATAGAGAAAAACCAAAACTATGAATGTAAAACTTTAACTAAAAAACTGTAACCGTAAAACTGTAACTATAAACTGTAAAACTGTAATTACATGTTTAGGTAACTGAAATGTTGTTTTTTGACATATATATATAATATATATAATTCCCAGTGATCGAATTGTAATCTGCAAGGGTATAAACACTTCGGCGTGCCGAACTTAGCTTATTTTCTTGTTTTAAATTGGTTTATTTTTTAATGACCACACACATATAGACATTTCATACACGGATATTGTACATGGTGCGCCATCTTGTGTTATCTGAAGTTTTTTTAAGTAAGAAAAACAAATTTATTTATTTTACAAATGTTAAAGATCATTCATTTTATTTAAATTTGTGTGTTCTGATGGTCATGAGCAACGGCTCGAATGGCAACAATGACTTCATTACTTTGACGAAGGAGTGGTTTACATTTGGGCGTGGATTTGGCCAAAGACCCACATTCGTTTAATTGCCTTAGATGAAGGCAATTGATTGCCACGATTTTTTCGCTCGGAAAGCGTGTTAAGCAAGATTAATAAAAATGCACAATGTCAGCTCTTTGTTTTGGTGTTTAATGTTTTAATGTTTTGTATTTTTTAAAATGGTCAATAACTTGTCATCGGGCAAGGAACTTATTCAAGAAAAACATCAGTTACCAAAAGATGGCGCACCCTGTATATGCTTAGATTAGGCAAGCGGTAAATTATAGTAGGCTTATAATTGGCGTGATACTTACTTCTCCATAATGTTCCTCGTTTTGTTGCAACAAGTCAACGCATAGTTCGGCCAAATGTATTAGGTCTTCCAGTTTTTTTGGCGCTGGTACTATAATTTCGCCACGTAAATCTTCTATGAGTAAATATTTTGATTGATTCGTTAATTTTCCATTTAATAATAATACTTCCTTCAAAAACAAACGAAACAAAATTATTTTTAATATCACTATTATTATAAGAATACAGGAAAGGTAAAATAATAAAACCTTTAAAAGAAATAACATAATTTTTTTTTTTACACGCAGCCGTGTAATGTAAGGCACGTTCGATAAATAGACGCGAGGAAAGGAAAATAGGTAATACAACGAGGAAAATTAGGATACATTACGAGCTAATTCTAAAAGTATAAAAGTTTTTAATTTAGAAAGGCTTTCAATGCGATTAATATATTCAAAGATTGTAATCGGTACATAAAACCCTTGAGGGTTAATTTACTTCTAACTCTCTCCTACCACTAAGGGAAAATAAGGTCTAGATGTTAGTCGGGGAATATGGAAATTGAGCTGACCAAGCAGATAGGGGCTCTCCACGTCCCCGTGGATAAGTTTGTGTAAAAAGACGACGCCAAGCATTGTCCTACGGTTAGCTAGGGAATGTAAATTATTAGGAGAAGTCTACTAGAGTAAGACGGTAATCTTAGGTCAGCATCCCAGGTTAAGCTTCGGAGGGCAAACAGCAAAAAGTTCTTTTAGACAGATTCAATGCTGCTACTATTGACTCCATACTCCAATAAATGACGAGCTAATGAAGTAAAAAGAGTCTTAGTTACATAAAGAGAATAGAATTCCTGCGACCCCCTTTTAATAATAATGCCTCCTGCATTTAGAGCTGTACTGCATTGAAGGTCATCAGTATACATAAGTACTGTAGATTTTATTAGAATCTGCGGCAGGTCATTGATAAAGAGTGTGAATGACAATGGAACAAGGCCAACTTGTGGGGCGCCAGACCTGACACTGAGGCTATTGGATACAACATTTTTAAACAGAACCTTTTGAGTGCTGTCACTAAGATAACTCCTAGCAAAAGAATATATCTGACTTGAAGTGGTAGAGGGAAAATATGTTGTTTTAAAAAAACGCCGCAAACAAATCGGCGATGATCTGGTCAGAGTTTGCGGTGGTATTATTATATGTAAGCGAGGAATGGATTAGATTGGGTTTACGCTTAGTGTTATCAAACTGTTTTGGGTTCTGCAAAAACTGAACACCACAACGAGTCAAATAATTTTTATAGCACTGAGCGTTAAAAACGCTAAAGTTCTACCGAGCGCTTAGATAACTAAAGGGAGTACAGTGTTGTAACCAGTTGGTTTACATTTATTATAAAATTTACACTTTACATTTTTTTGGCGTGTTAGCTCTTTGTTGAACCAAGGCGGTTTATTTGAGACCAACCGATAGGCTACCGGAACACTTAACGAAAAGAAAGAGTTTGTGGCACTGTAAAAAATGTCCACGGCGGTTGTCATGTCAGGGCACATCACAAGTCGGACCAATTAAATTCGGATATTAAAGTACTCAGCTTAGTCAGCTTTTCGAAAACAGCTGACTTTGACAGCTTTTCGATTAGGTTTTATTCCTATGATAGTACCCGTATTGATAGTCACTTCGAAAGTTGGATGGTAAGGATCTTCAGGTTGCGTCAATGGAGGAACTCTACTAAGGTTTACGCCTACAGAATCAGAGACGAAGCACAGATCAAGTAAGCGGTTTAATGAATTATGTACATGGATAACATGAGATAAGGACAAATCAAGCAAAACATCTATGAGGTTATGCTATGCCGCAGTCTGAAAGACATTTGATACACGACCAGAGAACCAACGCGTTCCAGATATATTAAAGTCCCCCAGAGTCATTAGTTGGTCCCTATATGAAAGCCTTTTGGAAACGGCCCGAATTGCCGAACGGTGTTTCCAATAAGTTGGCTCTTTAGATGATGGAGGGATATACAAACAAGAGATATAAATAAAACTACCTCGAAATGATTGTATATCCGTGAAATCTTTAGACACTACCAGTTCCGAGATAAGGCAGGATCCTGACCCCGCTCCTGATCTGGCGCACGAAGGTAATCATTTCCCTCTCAACCGATCTAAAGGCCTCACAGCAATAATGCAATCCCTTTTTGCTGGAAATAATAAAATAACGAAAATAAAATAAATGGAAAATAACGTAACATCAATGCATTTTGCATGCACTGCCGCGTCGCAAAGCCAGCAATGGAGACTCGGGTGAAACACCTTTACAGCAATTTTTAATGGCGCAGACTATAATTAAAGACATTTTCATAAACCCTTAAACCACTGTGCACGTTATCAAATCAATAAAAAAAATGCGGGAGAGCGGGAGAGTAAGAGAGAGAGAGAGCAAGAGAACAATAGAGCGTGAGCTTCAAACCACTTAGCTGCAGCCAAAAGCAAATGACACTCAAGCGGGCGGAAAAAAAAACGGGATGAGAACAAAAGGAAAGTAAGAAAACCGTCTGCACAAAACTAAAAGTAGTATTAAATATATATAAACTACACATAAAAGCACATGCACGCGCGGTAGCTAAAAGGTAAATGTAATTAATAATATATAATGAAAAAACAACCCCGGTGGTTTAACACAAATGAGCACAAAAATTCGGAGCGCAAAACAAAAACACTACCGTTCGCTATTAAGTGATAGACGATTATAATACAATAAAAATAAAATTAAAAAAAAAATGAAGCCAAATAAATCAAACACATAACATTCTTACCTTCAATCTTGGCTTTATTCGACAAGCGTGTATAATTTACCAGTGCTGCTGTCTCTAAACTTTTCTTGATCATTAATCGAACTTCTTCAGGTGGCACCGGTGTCACTATATCCTTCATAAGCACTCTTTCCAACAAAGATAAAGTGGCTTTTAGCGCACCTTCAGGGCGGCCGAAAGGGAAACAATATCGAAAATTAGTTATTTGAAACTCCAGAAGTTGACGCAAACGCTCTTTGATTTCCGAAAATTTTTCCTTTTCTTCATGTGTTATGCTGCCAACACCGTCGGGCCTGGGACACATATAATTATGATTCAATATTATTTATGATAAAATAAATAATTCTAATAATAAATATATATCCAAAACATATACATAAATGAATCAATCTTACCGATTTCCGTGAACATGACTCGCACAGAATGCAAATGAGTAATGTATTAGCGTCGGATCAATCATATGTTGCTTTTCGGCTCGATCTAGTAAGTCCGAAAGGTAGCATAAATGACGATAACATCCACGGACCCCATAACGGGCACAATATTCATCTAACACAAAAACTTGTCCGGGACTAAACCAGCCCTGAAAAGTTATAATAATAATTATGGTTTGTAATATGTAGTTTATATGACTTCCAAAAAACCAAGGTATCGATAAACTCACCAAAGATGCATATGGATCGTTAAGCCTATACTCAAGAGTTAGGTTCTGTAAGGTTTTAAAAAGTGCGGCATGGTCAAAAGTACAGGGATCGGTGCTTATAAAATCCTCCATTCCATGTTTTCGCGCCTTGTCTGCGTCTAATAAAAAATAAAATATAATAGAATTCCAGGCATACAGGCCACCCATTATTTGAATATTTACAATCAATTGTTGGACTGAGAGTTGCAATTAAAATAGGATGAATTGAAAAGATTGCCAGTTCACTCTCGACCTTCATCAATGGTTATCAAGATTTCAAAAGGTATTTTGTGCATGCAGTTAGTTAATATAACTCTAATAACTCTGTTTTCTTGTTTTTTTCCAGCATTTTATACTTTAATCATTAAAATATTGACATCTTTTCAAGAATTCAGCCGCAGACCTGTTAGGGTCGTTCCCTATCTGGCTGAAAATATCGGCGAGGTATCGCAAAACAACGCTAATATTTTACATACTAATTTAGCAATATGAATCATAATCTTTCATCTTTCCAAGTGAACGGACGTGTTTTTTTCTTGCGCTAGTGTTAACTTTAGCATATTTTGCATTCCTTTTTGTGCCTTCTTCGTGTTGCTTTCCTTTTGCGCCGTCGGGACAGCTAAACATTTTAGGTTTTCTATCTCCCACGCTCTCCCGCTCTCTTGCTGTGCCCCTGCACTTCTTATCTTTAGAATTATGTTTTTTTTCTCAAGTACAAGTACAGTGGTAAGTGTTAATAATGTCCGCTAACATTGTGTGTTTCGCTAAACCAGCAAAAATGCTATTTCTGCAAGGGACATTACAATCGGCTGCTGGATGTGCGACAAACTTTATGCACGCCAAGTGTATTGGTGGAGTAGGTCGGACGATGGACGATGTGAACAAAAAGATCGGCCTGCGTTACTGCTGCGAGGCCTGTCGCGATGTGGAAAGGGAGATTATGTCTTTCATGCGGCAAACAAAGGACGGTTTTATGAACATTTTACAGGGATTTTTTGTAAAACTCATGAAATGTTCTTGGCGCTGGACACCCAATTAAATAGCCTTACGCTATTAAATGAGTCTCCGAGGCTCAAAAAAACCGCTTTTGGTGGGCAGCATGTAGGCGGACCCGAACAACCCGCAACGGTCTCTCAGCAGCAGCCTCCCTTAGCACAGATCGAGATCGAGCGATAGGAAAGATTCGGTACCCGAATGTGTCGCGGGAGTGCCCGCACCGCCGGTGATTTCCGTTTTGTCCCCTGGGGGGTCTCAAATATTGACCCCTCAAAGTCCCGTGAACACTGATATATCTGTCCAAGTTATAAGGCCCGGAATACCGGGCGACAATGGCACGGCAGATAACCAACCTGCCTTTCCAAAAGCCCTTATAGCGGTTCCACCGACGAGACAAATTTTTGTTTCGCGGCTCTCCCCTGATCAAACAAACGGAAGATGTTTTCGCCTTTATACAAGGCAAAACCAGAGCCGGTAAAATAAAGATTAAGGTGAAAAAGTTTAAATTTTCTTACGCTAGGGTTATTTCATCTTTTAAAATAAATGTCCCTAATGAACTCTTTCGTTTCGTTTGCTTCTCAGTTTATAATGCTCACAGTTAAAGCCTGAGATTCTAAGCTCCGAAGTTTTTCCAGCTGTGTTCACAGTATATCGGCAAGATCGCCCTATCTGGGGCGGGGGTGGAGTTCTTATAGCGGTTGCTCACGTCAGAATTAATAACTTTCGAGGAATGCAACGATGTTGAACCTATCAATGGCAGCTCAATTTTAATTACCTGCTCCTACATACCTCCATTGTCGGAACTTCCTATTTATTGAAACCACCTTTCAACTTTTCAGATGGTTTCCAATAGACTTTTGGATAGAAACCAGCTGGTAGTCCTAGGCTATTTTATGTGCTATTTTTGGTGATTAAATAATTCCACCAATACTCTCCTAACTTCTACGCAACATGACTATCGCTGGCATTTCATTTCGACATTTCGCTGTCTCAAGTCAAGCATGTCCAAAATTCGTTACAGCGCTTGCTCGATCTTTGTTTCATCTCTGGTCCTGCAAGAGTCAGTTTAGCAAGGGTGGCGCCTCTGACGCAGCCCGAAGATCCGTATCATCCTACTTTCGATGTGACTCTTAATATTGGGTCTGACTTACAGAATATATCTGACCGTCTCGCAAGACGGACTTTGGCTGAATAATTTTATATATGAGTTCAATTGGTCCAATCTATACTGTGCACGATTTACTATGGCTTTGTAGGTGCTCCCCCACTGGTCGTGGTCCGAAAGCTGCAGAGGTCCAGGAAGCATTTCAATTTGCTTGTCTGTATACTCGCTTTGAGGCCTCTGCGGGAGAGGGTGCCACTGTTACCGTCGCCAAGTCTGAACAAAGCTGCTTGTGGCAGCAGATATCAAACGATTCCAACCAAGGCTTCCGGTGACAGCTCCTGACTTGCACACTGAGCATGGTCCGGTGTGGGTGCCCCACTATATTTAGGAGCATAACGTCCAAAATGGTGGCCCAGTCCGCCATTCAGGCACTGCTGCAATCTATGCTGGGTACCGGCCTCTAACATCCGTGGCCAGTCTTTCCACTTTATAAGCGAAAGGCTTGTATCACCGAGATTAGGATGGCGATCTACTATATCTATATATCTACTTTATATGATACACACATACACCGAATAACCCCCGGCCCGTTCCGACATATATACGAGTGAGAGTATATAGAAGTTAGCCTTCAGTTTCCTTTAGTTTCATTCAGATAGCTTCAAAACTGAGAGACTACTTTGCGTAGAAACGGACAGACGGACAGAAGGACAGACGGACATGGCTAGATCGACTCGGCTGTTGATCCTGATCAAGAATATATATACTTTATATGGTCGGAGGTGCCTCCTTCACTGCGTTGCAAACTTCTGACTGAAATTATAATACCCTGCAAGGGTATAATAAAGGAAGTCTATTGACTAACTAAGGTTGGTAGTGCGATGCCTTAGCCACTAGGCCAAGCGACAATGTAGGTCTCGGACCGCCAGATTCGAATTAGAATCAAACATTACGAGTTCTGCCGCTGAAACTCGCCACACGATATATTTATTTATTCATATTATTTATATATTATTCATACTCTTTGGTAATATGCTGTTTAGTAGTGAAAATATTATACAAATGTCAAATGAGAACTGAACGTTTAGCGTGTTTAGCGTTTAGTAAAATTTGACAGAGTCGTTATTAAATAGCTGGAAGTTAAAGACTGGTGCAATCCATGGAATCCAGTACACACATTAAAATGGCAATTGATGTTATTATATGATAATAACCTAGAAGTACTAAACATTCCCTAACAGAAAGCCTATTTAAAGATGCATCCAAAAAATATTTTCCGATAACAGAGAAATCTAGGAGCATGAAACAAAAAACAAATTTACATAAAAAACCCACACACGCCATAAATAAAAGCGTACACAGGCGAAACATAAAATCTGAAATATTAAAAAAAAATTTTAGGCATGCTAATTTGCCAAAAATTACAAATTTCTACAAACACAACCTACAACTACTGCAACAGCTTTCGCTACTATAAAAAAAAAAAAATAAATAAAACAACTAAATTACTTAACCACATCCCACGATGTCTGCATCTGTGCCTGCTCCAGGCTTGACACCAGAAAAAAAAACTTCTCAAGAACACGACTACGGCACAAAAATTTGCTTGTCCACCAGGATGGAAGGATGGACGAATAAACAAGCTAACTGAGCTGAATGTATGAATGAGCATGCATCTGGTGTAGAGCGCGTCATGGGCACCCTGCGAATGCTTAGTCATCCTGCACAAGCAGACGAAAACCTTACAACTCTCTAAACCACGGTTTTGCTTTCTTTAAAGAAGCGATGAAGTTTTAAATATTCATAAATCTGTACCATATATACTTCTTCAACATATTAAAAATTCATTCCATCAGTCATAAAAGCTCAGCGAAACATGTACCTATCCTCGCATCGTTCTAAAACTACCAGTCCATATCCATTTTTTTATTCCTGTCAAAGATTTTAAAAGAACTTTGAAACTAAATTAAATTATGGACATTTATTTGTCCCTTGCATTTATAAAAATGTTTTAAACTTTTTGTCCATTTCGCACGGTAATTTTGGCCAGATAACAATCAATCTCAGAATTCTTTAAGTCGAGGGCCGTGCGGTGGGAGTCTCGCCCAAATGCTATTGGTGTTAATTTTATAAAAATTTGATAATATCTTAATTAGAATTGCAAAAAGTATAAAGCCATCAAAAACCTTACAAACGTAATATTGAAATTAAATACAATTTATACACAACACCGAACAGTGCATGCACGCGTAAAATGAACAAAAAAGTGAATTAATGAAAATAGTTTTTTATTATAATATTGGTCGTTAATTAGGGGAGACTTTATTACAAAATGTGGAATTTCCTTGTTTATTGTTAGTCTTTAAAAAGGAAGATTCTAGGAATTAAACACAATATGAAACAAAAAACTATAGTCAATAAAAATATTTATCCTATTTGACAAAAAAATTCGCCCTTTAAGAATATTTACAATGAAGATTCATTCATTCATTTTTTTTTTTTTTTTGCTTCTGTACTAGTTTTGTCATTTTTTCTTAATTGGTTTATGAAAATATTTAATAGGTTCAATAGCTTAAAAATGTTTTATACTACTTACCACCTTGAATTTTTGATAACGCTGAATTCTTATCCTGGGTTATTGGTGGCGTTGGTTTATGCGATTGTCCTGTTGCTCTGTACATTGCCATCACCCAAAGGCTGCACTCGTTTTCATCGTCGCAGGCAAATGAAATGCTATCTCCCTCACGAACAGCATTAAAGAAGTAACGTCCCCCATTTAGATCAATTCCAAACATCAGGTTTGCTAAATAATATGAATCTTAGTAAATATCTCAGCTTTTAATGACTTCCTGTAATCTTATCTCCGTAAGTAATTAATTAAAGAACAAATATTTTAATATATATCTTCAAATAAGACACTCATTTCAAGAATTTGAATATTTCTAATAAGTAGTACTCACCACTGGCAGCTTCTATGTAGTCTACAGTATATCCATCCAATTGCATCATCTCCGATGGTTCAGATTTTTTCTCCTTATAATTACACATGGCAAAGGTGTATTGTGATACTTGAACCAAGACAAAATACCGCCTTTTCCATTTCTTCCAAACAGATTTACCGATGGCATAAAGATGACTGATAAAAAGTAGAAAAAAACTTTCAGTTATAAAATTATAGCTGGGAAACCGACGAATATTGTCCCGTCCCAATTCACCGGTACAGGATAAACTCTTAAATGATAATTTAACTACAAAAATAAAGTACAGTCGAATCCCGATAATTCATACCCCGCTAAATCGAAAATCGCGATAATTCGTAAAAAATTCTGTCCCCTGGAAAAAATCTCGTTAATTCGTAAAAACTCCATACATTTTGGTCCCCTCGTTAATTCGTAGTATTTGGCGCAACGCAAAGAATATTGAACCTCTTATAAATTGTAATTTTATTTCGAAACCTCTTATAAATCGTAATGCCATGCGAAATATTTTGTAGTTAAAGCGACGTTAAATTTTGCAGGCATCAGAACGGAGAAGAAATTTTATATAATTTACAAACCAGAGCATTAATTCCTCAACTTAAACATTATTTTTTGACTCATGATGTGCCAAATAGTGTGTTTGACAACCTAATAGGTTTAGAAAACGCAATGGAAAAAATAAAAGAAAAAAACACGAAGCAATCAAAAATTACCAATTATTTTAAATCTTGAATTTTCGTTTTTAATAATTTAATGTTTCTGCTTAATTTTGTTTGTTAATTTTTTGTTTAATTTTCCTTTAATTTAAAAAACGCACAAACGAGTGTACATATTTATTATGTTTGTTTAATTTTAATAAAGCTAAATACATATGTAAACAAGATGTGAAATGTAAAAACCCCGTTTATTCGACTCATTCATTTTTGAGCCCCTTTAAATAGAAATCTCGATAAATCGAATTCCCGTCTAATTCGTAAAAAAAGTGATCCCTTGCCATTTCGAATTATCGGGACTCGACTGTAATTTAATTCCATATTGTTCATTTATTTTTGCGAGTGGTCTGCACTCGTCACTAAATCACCTTGAGATACGAAACATTTTAATACCCTAGCAGGGTATTATAATTTCAGTCAGAAGTTTTAACGCAGTGAAGAGTCATCTCCGACCATATAAAGTATATATATTGCTTATCAGGATCAACAGCCGAGTCGATCTAGTATCGATACTCTAAACTGTCATTTAGCAAATTTTTGGACATCTGATAACCGTGCGTAAGCTGCACATGCGGTCTGAAGTTGGTCACACTTCGAGATATTTATCAAGCATTTGGAAGGCTGATTTCCGTACGGTAGCGTAGTTTGACTGACGTTTTACGCTTTACAGTGCCTATACACATGATATGACAAAGCTCACGCGGCAGGCCCAGATTCTGATGGTGCCCACCTTTGCAAACGGCACTGCAGAACACTTTTCTAATTACTACAAGGTTTATTTTTTGTATTCTCACGTCAGTTGATAACGGGTGGACCGATTTAGATTTGGATTTGAATTTTTTTTAATTGTTTGAAATTGGCTGGCGAATGTTTTTGTTTCTGAAAAGGTTGGACAAATTACTGACAAATTACTGTTAACGTATACATTAACATGAATGTTCGTAATAATCAAACACGGTCCCAATATGAACAGGTTTGACCTGCAGAAACGGCACTTTAAAAAAGAAGGGGTGGGAAAGGGTGCATCAGACCAAGGCAAGAACAGTATAGTCCTTGCTGTTGTATATTCCTTGGGCACTAGATGCATCAAGTCGACTCGCAGGTGAAAATCAATTTGATTGACCTTCCCTTTGGAGAAGGTCTTCCGCGTGGTACCCCCTTTAAATGTACTACGGTACGGCTAATACGAGCGGCAGAATACCGGCCCGGTTAATTCTGGCAAAGATAGCGAAGAATGAGGAGGGCAAAGCTGTCCAAAGAGATAAAGCGATAAATAGACAAAGCTCGATTCCAGGCAGTGGTCGAGGAGTTCGAAAGATATAAGAAGGAGCACCCAGAAGCATTCTTGCCCGCGCGAAGCAAGCGAGAGCGCTCCGAAGAGAGCGAAGAACGAGAAGGGGGCCTTGAGAGCGACATCCTTAGTCATACCGGCGAAAGAATTCAGTGTGGTGGCTAGAGAAAGCCTTGCCATGGCACTGCTGGACGAGCTCAATGACGATGGGCGCCTGCTGATGGAGAAATGGGAGGTCGAGACCAGACTGTCTTAGATGGTAACAGGCAAATTACTATCAAATGACTTTTCAGACATGGTTAGAGGGCACCGAGTAATCAGGTGCGACGACGAGTCAACGGAAGTCTCTGGCAAAGTGAGTTGCTAAGATTAGCATGGGTACGAGATAGTCACTATGGAAAAGATCCATTGGGCGATCGACTCCTTCGACAAGTAAAAAAGTTCGGGTCCGGGCGGAATTATACCAGCAATTCTACAAAAAACAAAACCATGCATGGGTAGGTGGCTACAAGCTTTCTTCCAAGCACATCGCACTTCCGTGGAAGGAAGCAAAAGAAGTTTTCATACCCATACCAGGAAGAAAAGGACATATCCATGGCAAGGATTACAGGTCGATTAGCCTGGCCTCATTCCCCTTGAAAACATTAGGCCGGATACTAGATATGCACATCAAAAGTAAAACGGAGAAAAGCCTTTCCGTCGCACAGCATGCATACAGGAAAGGCAGATCCACAGAGACAAAACTTCATGAAGTGGTACGATACATAGAAAAGGCACTGCTCTTCAAGAATTACACTTTGCCCACCTTCTTAAACATAAAGGGGGCCTTCAATAACGTAAACGCAGACAACATCCTGAGCTCCCTCAACAAGGTTGGAGTTGAAGAAGGCATCAGATAGCAGCCGAACTGAGTGGCGCTCATCACACAAGATTTGTGAAGAGAGACACACCTCAGGGAGGAGGAGGAGTTCTGTTTCCGCTGCTTTGGCTGATAAACATGGATGACATATCATCATCAGGAAACCAGCAGCCCAAAGTGCGGTACGAAGGCAAGCCAGAGTTCGAAGAACTACGACACCGGACACTGCAATTTCCTAGACGAGATGAGCTATCCAATGGCGAACGACACTGATTATTTGACAACCGACAACACTTACACCACGATATACCCAACAAGAGAAGAATGGAGAAGAGGGAGGGTACCCGATCCAGATTGGGTATCACTCTACACCGCCGTCTCAAGGCTGGGGAGTAGAAGAGTCCTTCCACCTCCTATCGTGAGCGACAGTGTTCCAGGCGGAGGTTATTGCAATACTAAAAGCAGTCGAACCCGCACTAAATCGAGACCTCCGGAATACAAAGGTAAGGATCTACTCAGACAGCCAAGCGGTCATCAAATCCCTCGCAACAGGAAAGAGGCACTAAACAGACTAGCAGAGGACAACAGGGTACAAATAGCCTGGGTACCAGGATATACCGACATTCCCGAAAACGAGAAAGCGGAAGAGCTGGCCAGGAACTGGTCAGAGGAAAACTTCAATACAACAGACACACTAGTCTCTCTGAACTCAAACTTAAAACCATTTTGAACTATTAGCCAGCAAGGAATGGTCATGGAAGACAGAGCACAGAAAATCGAGGCTATGCTGGCCTAATTAAAACGGGAGACGGACCGGGGAGCTGATCTCCAAGAGTAAAAAAGACATCAAAGGGATAACGGCAACTATCACTGGCCACTGTCCAATAGGCACGCACGCCTGCAAGATGGGCCTACCCTAAAACAAACACTGCAGAAGTTACAAGGAACCCAGAGAGCAGGAGACACTAGAGCATTTACTGTGTCACTCCCCAGTGCTCAACCAAATCAGGGCGTGTCACTTCGGAGTTAACCAGCTCGGGTCACTAGTGGAAGCTACTAGCGTAGCCTCACCACTTTAACCTAACCTAAACTATAGAAGAAATTTAGACGTGAAGTGTTCTGATTCTGGCAACTATTCTATCAAGATAACAAATAGCGTTGGGTGTTGCATCATCTAACTGCATATTCCGTATTGAACCTGACTTTCAATATTCTGTCGTTTGAATATCCAACGTGCACAATAACCAACAATTCGGCTGGATTGATATCCTTCCCGGCAAATTATTGCGAATTCACGTCAGCTGTGACGGAACTCAACAACAAAGTTTTCTCCGGCATTGGCCAAAATTATAATATTGGATAAGTGAACTACCAAAACCTGCCGATTATTCTTTGCGTCGATAGTTTGAATTCCATCATTCAAATTTAAATCGCTGGAGAATTGAATTCTTTCAAATCCGTTGACGGGTATCCTACGCAGTTTTTGAACTCGCTTGATGAAATCCGCCGATTGATGTACAGCTTAATGTTGTTCATCATAATAATGCTGTGGAATCTAAATCAATGTGCAATGGTACGCGGTTGTCCGTCAAGAAATAATGAACAATGTAATTCAAGCAACGAGGGAAAATTCAAAGGAGAGAAAGTACCAATGCCATAAATTCCAAATGATCTACCATTTCCACTTAAGCTGATTCAGTTCCCAGTTCGGTTGGCTTTTCGATAACAATCAAACAGTCTCAAGGCCAATCGTTGGAAGTCAGTGAAATCAACCTTGAATATAGCTGTTCTTCGCATGGTCATTAGTTTGTTGTTTATTTTTACGCCGAAAAATAATTAAAAAAATATAGTTTAATATATCGCTCTCTCAGTTTTACATCACCCTGGGGTGATCATCTTTCAAAATGAACGGACGTGTTTTTTTTCTTGCGCTCTCGATTTGTGTTATATTTTGCATAAAACCACCGAGGTTAAATTAAATTGTCTACTTTTCTTTACAATAACAACCCCTTCACTTTGCGTGTGCATGCTATTCTAATCTGTGTACTTTATTGAGTTTATTTCTCGATTTTTAATTGTGCTACTAATGCCTTTGCATATTTTGCATCTCCGATTAGCTGTTGTTTGCGCCGTCGTGACAGCTAAACGCTCTTAGCTTGCTAACTCCCGCACTCTCCTGCTCCTTTTGTGCCGCTGCACCTCTCTCGCTCTCTCTTTTTATCTACAAACGTTAAAGTACAGTGGTAAGTCATAATAATGTCCTTTAATATCGTATGTTTCGCCAAAAACCTGCAAAAACGATATCAATGCAGGTGATCTTACCTTACAGCAGCTGGCTGTGCGACAACATCATACACCTCAAGTGTAATAGTGTTGCAGATCAGACAGAGGACGATGTGAGAAAAAACTTCGCCCTGCGCCTCTTCTGGGAGGACTGCCGTGAGGCGGAAAAGGAGATGATGTCTTTTATGCGGCAAACCAAGAGCGGCTTTAAGGACATATTATTGATTTTTGCACAATTTAATAGCCAAACGCTATTTAATGAGTCTCCAAAGCGAAAAAAACGCAATTGGTGGGCGGCAATCAGGCGGATCTCAGCTAATCGCAAAGGGCTCCCAGCAGCATCCCCCCTCGGCACAGCCTTCGACCTCAGCGCTTCCCTCAAGGTTCAAGATCGAGCACTAAAAAAGATTCGGTGCCCGAATGTATCCCCCCTACATACCTCCATTGTCGAAACTTCCTATTCATTGGAACCACCTTTCCTCTGCCCAGATGGTTTCCTCTAGACTTTTGGATAGAGACCAGTTGGTAGATCTAGGAGATATTAATATCTCTTAGGCTATTTGGCCATCCAGCCCAAAAAAAATTCTCTGTTTTCGCAAGACGAGCTTTGAGTTTGTCATGAGTTCGTCGAATATATGAGTTCAATTTATTCGATCTATACATGTCAGTTGCCGTGGATACTTTTTCCAATTCCATAAACCCATTTTTTACTGAATGTGTTCCGTTATACTATCCGCCTATATCAAATAAGCTCCAATGGTTTACTAAAGAATTGTGCCGCCTTAAAAATAAACAAGAAAGGAAGCTACCTACCTTGCAGATAGAACTTCGATGACTAGGAATCAATACAAAATATATATATATTTATGTTAAAAAAACATTCACACATACATATTATATTTACACTTTTACATTTACAGATTTGCATTTTTCCTCAATATCTAACGATCATTTCTATGGGAGCTATATAACATAGTAGTCCGATTTTCATAAACTTTTACACAAAATTGTAGAATAATATAAAATGGCTATATCTCAAATTTGATCAAATTCTGTTCAAAACTGAAAATGTTATAGTTTTTGTTTGTAAAAATTGCCCGCTCATTCCTATGGCAGATATATGGTATCTACGTTAGAGATTAGTGTGTACAAATCATTATAATTTACACATAACACTCTAAAAGGTTCATGCAGTTCAAAGGAGGTTCTACAGTGACGCAACACTAATGGGATAAAGAAAATTTAATAGAAGACTAACTACAAAGTTTCATTCAGATAGCTTTAAAACTGAGAGACTAGTTTTCGTAGAAACGGACAGACGGGCATGGCTAGATCGACTCGGATGTTGATGTTGATCTACAAAATATATACTTTATATGGTCGGAGGTTACTCCTTCACTACGTTGCAAACTTCTGACTGAAATTATAATACCCTGCAAGGGTATAAAAATGTAGGCTGTACGCTAAATTTAAAATCATCAGTTCTTAATCTGCTGTTTCCTCTTATTTATCTGCTCGGTCAAGCTTTACCGTGCTGAACGCGCAGTGTTATAAAAACTATTTAACTCGTTGTAGGTTCAGTTCTCCAAGTATCCAAAAGAACTGTATAATTTAGTTAACACTAAAGGTAAGCCTCGCTCTCATTTGAAAATACTACCGGAAATAATGATTAAGCAATAGCCGATCTATTTTCGCAACTTATTCAAACTCTTCGAATTCAAATCAGACTTTTTCCTACGCCATACCCAAATCGAACTTAATTTTCAATTCTAGCCTAAACGAAAGCTCTTTTCTTTTCGATCTTCATCGTGTCAAGCCAGTTTATTCTCCAGGTCCCGACGGAATTCTTGGCTGTATGCTCAGGTATTGTGCTGACGCCCTGTGCTATCCCCTTCTGAAATTGTTTACCTTATCTTTAGTAACCTCCCACTTTCCCCTTATTTGGAAGGAATCGTTTATTTTTCCTCTCCATAAAAAATTTAGCAAATTGGATGCCAGCAATTATAGAGGAATCTCCAAGTTGTCGGCTATCCCAAAACTTATCGAAAACATAATTACTCCTCACTTGCAGCACCTTTGTCGATCAGTTATGTCCCCATGTCAACATGGTGTTTTTAAGCGAAGAGCAACAACAACAAATCTTTTGGAGCTCTCTTCCTATATTATAAAGGGCTTCCATAATTACTTTTAGACAGAAGTAATCTTTACTGATTTTAGTTAAGGATTTGACTCTGTTAACCATTCTCTCCTCGTTAGGAAACTCGATTTAATTGGATTCCCAGTATATCTTCTAAGTTGAATCTCAAGTTATCCGAATTGCAGGACGCAAAAGCTCCTTTTTAAGAATAATTTATCTACTGTTGTAGGGGTTTCTTCTGGCGTTCCGCAAGGGAGCCATTTGGGTCCCTTAATGTTTACATTATTTATAAATGACCTGCCCAAAGTTTTGACTAAGCTTGCAAACTTATGCGCTTATTTTCAGCTCTTTGGAAAGAATAAATTTAGTTGATGATTAGGGCGTCCGCTTGGATCCTAAATTTGACTTTATTATTATATTTCATCTATGGTTAATAGAGTCATGAGTGTGCTTGGATTTATTAAATGGTGGTCAAAGGAATTCAATGACCCCTTTGTTACTAAATCTTTATATATTTCTTTAGTTCATCCTATCTTAGAATATGGATCCTGCCTTTGAAACCCTCAGTACGGCTTCCATAATAAAGACATCGAATTGGTTAAAAAGAACTTTTTTTCTTTTGGCTTTACGCGGTTCAAATTATTACCAAAGATTACCTTTCTATTCTAATAGACTCCTAATTAACTTACCTTCCTTATCTAACCGTTGAACTGTGCTAGGCATAAACGTTATCCACAACCTTATCAATGGTGATGTGGAAAGTGCTGACTTGTTGAGTTAGTCCTATTCCACGTACCAAGAAGAAATACTACAATAGATCCTATATATCCTTAGTATTGCGCCACTGTAGAACCTGCTTTGAATTGCATGAGCCTTTTAGAGTCTTATGTGCAAATTATAATTATTTGTACACACTAATCTCTTACGTTGGTACTCATCCCAAACTAAAGACCTAAACACTAACCCACTTAGTACAAATGCAAGAAAGTAATCAGGCAGCACGCCGGTAGTTAAATTCCCCGCCTTTTTTTTTATTTTTTTAATTGCGCTTACTAATATCTAACCCAACGGACAGGTAGAACATCAATTTGGGGCGAGACAAAGTTCACCCGGCCAGCTTGTATATACATATATATATATATATAATTTATTATGTACTTACCCACAATGCTTCATATTTAAAGGCTTATCGAGTCGGCAAGCTATCTTTATACGTATATCTTGATCTGGGAGATTTTTCGGTATAATCATTCGGTGCCATTCAGGGGACTAGGGTAAATTGTATGTTTTTATTTTCTTTTATATATTTTAACTAGTATTTATGTTATACTTTCCGTTGAATCGTAATAACTTACTTTGGATGATAGAGGCGTTGGTTTTAAGGTTACTTTCCCTAGTTCCTTATCCTCCAATGCTAACATCCCCGGATTTTCCGTATAAAGTTTTACTTTAACAACAGGTAGTGGATGTGTGGTTGTAAAATCGCCCTGTGTGTCCCACCTAAGATATATAAAATATTAAATAAAAATAAATATAAAAGTATATAAAATATTATAAATGGAGGCATTATGTCTCGATTCCTACATGGGCTTCGATGCCTCCGCTTGATCCGTTTGTAATTTTTCGCCATTTTCCACTTCCATTGTGCAGTAAACTATGCGATTTGGTGCTAGAGATTTAAGACCTTTTACTTCCATAACAATAACCTCCAATTGAAATGTCAGAACTACATCTAATTTTGTTAGCTGTGTTGAACCATCCTCAGAGTCGCCTTCCAGCTTAGACAATGAGCCATGCGAACGTAGTATTAATTTTCTTTTTGATTGTAATAAGGAAAAAAATGTTAATAAATTACATAAATTAATATATATAGTAGCATGAAAGAAAGACTTTTTTTTATATATAACTAGCTTTTACAAGTTAAGAGGTTTATTTTGTGTACCTTGCATAAAATCTGTTATAAATCGCGAATACTTACCATATAATTATGACTAGTATATTAAAAATAAAAAAGTATTTAAAAACTTACAAAAACGACGGAGTACTGAAGATACCAATACAGGAGAAGCAAGTGTTGGAAAAACAAAATACTTTGTTTAGCATTTCTTTCTATTGGAAAGTGAAAAATAATAACCTGTGATTATATCGCTTTAGTTTCTGAAGTCCGTATTTACTATCCATATTTCCTTTCGAAACTGGCAGAGATTCCAAATTCGCCATCAGCAAATTTATAGACGATTTCAATTCCTCAATATATAGAGATTCCATTTCTTTTAATACAAATTTTGGCATTAGCTTGCGATTTTTTTCCATTTCGCCCACACGCTGCATTCGTCCATCCAATTCGCGTCTTATGGCAGCGGCCTGCTCATCCGCCGAGTCCAACTATATAATTTATTTCATTATTTTTAAATTTCGAAATAACTATAATTTTTATTACTACTAAAACTTTTAAAACTTTATAACTTAGATATCAAATATATGTTGACACAATTTTAAGTTTTCGTGATTAATAAATTATTATTATTAATTATCTTAAAAATTTACTCATTCCAAGTTTTGACTATTTCCAAAGTTAAAAAAATTTAGTATAAATTACTCACCATTAGCGCGTTGTACAAAATTTGATGTTCAAATTTCTTCACCGATAATATTTGTTGAAACATATCATAGAGTTGCTCTTTGGATAGTATTAGTTCACTATTTAACGATTGTTGCATACGTGACGGTCGCTTTGAGTCCTCCTCACCGCTGCCCTTTAGTATTATATCGAATTTCGCCATCCAAGAGGTTAAAACTGTCTCCTTACTTAACCCATCGATCTCTGGCAGGGATCGCACCCTTTTCTCAATATTATTTCGAAAGACTTCACGAAAATCATGTTGCGATGAGGCACCCGACTGAACCATCTTCAGAACACGCTCCGATTTTAAAAACACATCATGATAGCTTTGAACGGCATTTTGGAAGGCTTCGTCAGCCATTATTTGTGTTTCGCCTTTAAGAAAGGCCTGTCGATCGAATAAAGATTTTAATATTAGTTATGGAAATCAAAATGCTTATGTCCTTAAGAATGTACCACTTTGTGATTTACAAAAAATTGTTTTCGATCAGACACGATTTTTACCTGAAATCGCTGAGTAATTATTTCCAATTGCTGTTTGGTTATTTTTGTCTGTCGTTTTGTCATATCTGTGGGCTGTTTAGCATTAAATGGATATGAAATACAGCGTGAAACAAACACATAAAGCTGAATTCGTCGTTTGCGTTCATCTTCTTCACGTTCATGCTTGTCCTAAAAAAGTCACATATATGTTTAGGTGAAATATGATTAGTAGAGGTATATATAGGTAGGATTTACGTATGGATATGGAGCCATTTGGAACACATCAGTTTTTAGGTAATCGTATTTTTTTTTTTTTATATAATTCTTTGTTATGTTATCGAAATAAATTTAATGTCAGTTTCCACCAATAACTTTAAACAACAGAAATAAATACTTTAAGGCACTTTTGTGGCTTAAGGGTAAAATTACTTACATGTGGATCCCCAGTTTCTTGCTTTTCGCTGGTTAGAGAAGGCGAAGGCGACAATGGACGCGGCAGCGAATTAGCCCTTGAGGAACCAATACTTTGATTCAGAGTTTCTTGCGAAATGCCACTAAAATAAAATAGGTTTTATTCGCATCTCTATGATTTAAAAAAAATATATATAATTATCTGTAACCTTACCTGGGAATTCCATTGTTGGGCACCTCAAGACCGCCTCCATCAACTCTATTAGTACCTTGTATTTGATCTTGATTCTTGTTAGCGCAAACCCCACCACCCGCAACACTATTTTGGCTAGCATCAACCCGATTGCTGACAGGCGTTGTATTCGTATTCGCTAAGTTTCTAAGGTTTCCAGTTAGGTCCCCATTAGAGTTAGACGTTGGTATATTAGAGCCCAGACAAGAAAGTGGTATGGAAACTGCGTTGCCAGGGCCACTCTTATTGGACGGCTGGACATGATGGCGTCCCTTATTAGACGACACATTAGTAATAGAATCATCATCGCCCTCCTCTTCGCTTGAACTGGGATCAATCATGGTTGCTCTGAATTTAATGGACCGGCAAGTTGTTTATTTTTTTAGCTGATTCTGCAATTCAAAATATAGACTATTACGATATGTTTTATGGTTTACCAAGTACCTCACAAAAATTTCTATATAAGCACGATTTGTTTTCTATATTTCTCCTGTTTTAATAGCGATAGTTTTGTTTTGGGTACACATAATTTTTCTCTTATATATACTTATGTTTCATCATGCATTGGTTTCGTATCAGCTCCCAAAAGAATAACGCGAAGAACTGCGTTTAATTGAAAGTTCATAAATGTGCAAAATATTTGGTAAGCTTAGAAAGAAACAAAGTGATAAAATTTGTCTATTCACACTCAATAATAAAATTAAAAATTATATTGAACGTTTTGAAAAAAATTGAGTTAAATAAATGGTACTATATAATAAAATGACGTGGAACAGAATTAATGAAAGAACAAATGAAAATTAAAACTTTGGCATCAAATTGCTACAACAATAAATAGGGATCGAAATATAATAACAAATTTTGTAGTCTCCTCAAAAATATGCTCAGAACATGAAAGGAAGCTAATTTCAGCACGCCCAAGTTTTCGTACTCTTTCTAATTTAAATTCGATCATTAATAATTAATTCAATCTAAATTATATATACATTACTATTAAATATAAAAAAGACTTTCTTGATATTCAAAAGAAATGTATATAATTTTTCCTGTTTTCATAACAGTCACCTATACTTATTATATTTATAGTTATACAATTACATTTTGGCATTTTTCTCTGTATTTAATGATAGTTTCTATAGCAGCTATATGGTATAATAGTCTGATTTTCATAAAATTAAATTCGAAATTCTGGAATTTTACAAAATGGCTATATCTCAAATTTGATCTGTAGAAATCTGGAAAAGTTATCTTTTTTTTTCTAAAAAATTTCCGATTCTTCCTATTGGCAGCTATATCATATTGTTATCCGATTTGGCCCGTTCAGACACATATAAACAAGTGAGAGTATATAGAAGACTAACTGCAAAGTTTCATTCAGATAGCTTCATAACTGAGAGACTAGTTTGCGTAGAAACGGACAGACAAAAACTTCTGACTAAAATTATAATACCAAGGGTATAAAAACCATAGATGTGCTGTTTCTAAGGTTGATGGCCATACTAACCGACACATTTTAGTGGAAATGGGGAAAGTATGAGCTGCGCCCTATTTAAAACACAATGGAAGCTGCCAATAACGGGTGCAACAAATTTGCCGGAAGGATTTACACCTCCGATATAAATCAAAGGTGGGACCTTAAAACCTAAGCTATTGCGACGCCATAAAATTGTTCTACTCGCTATTATTAAAAATATAAATTTTAGTAATAAAAAAAAGAATTTAGATAGCCAATCAGGCATCCCAGGCTTAATTGCTGCAGACGCAACTATGGTGGTCGTTCCACAGTGATTTGGGGTGCAATAGCTTCATTGGTAAATCGCCAATGTGATTTGTGCCAGGTCGCATGAATGCGGAAATTTACAAGGTTTTCTTGGAAAGCGAGCTTTTACCATTTTCCGAAGAGTTTCATCCAGAAGATTTTGTTTCAACAGGATAAAGCTCCTATACACGTTGCACGTTTTACGAAAGCATTTCTGAAATCCAAAAATGCAGTGATTTGCTATAAATCCGGACTTTTATACGATTCAGGATCTTTGAGGCATCCCTTTTAAGCTAATGTTTTCGGAGGTGGAAGGCAACTCGAGAACTTAAAGGACTTAAAAGAGGCATTCGTTAAGTAATGGGCAACCATTGATATAACCGTCCTCAAAACTTGGTAAATTCAGTGCCTAAACGATTTGAATTATTAGAAAAACGAAAAGGATACGCTATTTCATACAAAAGCTATATTCCAAACGTATTTAAAATTTTTCTAGTCATTAATGCAGTTTTGCACATATGTATGTCAATTTCCTATGAATATTTTTAAGTTACTATATAAATATAAAAACATTAAACTATTAAATATATATTAAGCTTTCATGTTGTACATCTACTACTTAAATAAAATTAATATAAAAATTTATATTATTGTATTTATTTATTTTACAGGGTACTATTTTAGTCAAATGTTTGCAGTGAAGGACATTTTCAACCAAATTATAAATATACATATGTACATATGTGTGTATTCTTGATCAGCATCATGATACAATTACGAAGCTAGTCTCGTCGGCAGTCAAAGCGCTTGGGTCTTTCTTTAATGCGTGGTTGTGTGCGGACAAAATTTTTTCTAACCTTAACCCTTATGCAACATGAAATTTTCAAAAATATACAAATTAAAAAAAACAAGAAAGGAAGCTAACTTCGGCACGCCGGAGTTTATATACCCTTGCAGATAAAACTTAGATGACTTCCTGGATTCCTTCCATACAATATAAAAAATATATATTAATGTTAAAAAACAATGTAGTAATACCTGCTTTCATTTCATTAACCTATACATATTATATTTGCAGTTTTACATTCACTGATTTGCATTTTTCCTCCACATCAAACGATCGTTTGTATGGCACCTATATGATATGAATATCGGAATTCATGAAATTTGAAACAAAATTTAAGACTAATATAAAATGGCTATACCTCAAATTTGATGAAAATCAGCTGAAAACTTAAAAAGTTATAAATTTAATTGTATTAATTTCTCGATCGTTCCTATGGGAGCTATATGATATAGTAGTCAGATTTTCATAAAATTTTGTGCAAAATCGTAGAGTATAGTAAAATGACTATATCTCAAATTTGATCCAATTTGATTTGAAAACTGAAAAAGTTAAAATTTTTTTTGTAAAAATTTTCCGATCATTCCTATGGCAGCTATATGATATAGTCGTCCGATCCGGCCTGTTCCGACATATACATATGTATACGAGTGAGAGTATATAGAAAGCTAACTACAAAGTTTCATTCAGATAGCTTTAAAACTGAGAGACTAGTTTGCGAAGAAACGGACAGACGGACATGGGTAGATCGACTCGGCTGTTGATCCTGATCAAGAATATATATACTTAATATAGTCGGAGGTGCCTCCTGCACTGCGTTGCAAACTTCTGACTGAAATTATAATACCCTGCATGGGTATAAAAAAAGAGTCGCAACATGAAAACAAAAATAATACCTCATCTGCACCTCAAAATTATTATAAATTAATATATAGAAAAAATGTCCTACTCGTTTCTATAAAAGTAATCTTAAAGCATCATATATTATCTAAGGGTTAATCAACACATTCTATTGTCGTTCCTTTCGCACATACTAAGTTCAGCTCCTCTCACTCGCTCTTATTGCTATGAATGTAAAGGTACACCAGATTTTATGGACGAGACTGTCTTGTATAATTGTATCATGATCAGCATCAACAGTCGATCCAGCCAAGGTCTTCTGTCCCTTAGTTTTAAAGATATAGTTAATAAAGATAAGGTAAGCATTACATCGATTTTTTTTCTTCAAAAATATACATATGTATATATAATTTGATTGTTCTAATTACTACGAATCTAATTTCAATTTGCAAGGGTATACAAACAAGCTTAGTTAGCTTTTTTTTTCTAGTTTTACTTAAAATTTTTATCGAGAAAACAACTAGTTTTCCAGCTTATGCGATATAAAACCTTGAACCTAGCCTATTCTACATTATCATAATCAATACAAGTACTTCGTGTAGGAAATAATTAAAATATTAAATCAAAACTGCGACTAAGTACATATGTATATACGTACATATATGTATACATATGTATTTACATACATATGCAGATACCTTAAATCAACAAATTAAAAATAATAGGCAGTAGTATTAATGAAAACATTAAGGAAAATCTGTATATTTTCATAGCAAAAATAGCTAAACATTTATTGAACATAAAAATTGACCAAATATTACATATGTATGCATAATATTTACATGTACATGTACATATGTACATATGTATATTACGAAATATGAATGTTAGAAAGCATTATAATTTTAATACAATGATAAATAAATAATAATTAGAAGCCCATCATAATAACTAAGTTTTAAGCATTTTTCTACAAGTAATCAATATAAGAAGTTAAGGTTAATATCAATTCTTATGTACATGTGTATATAGGCATTTTATCTTCATGGTTTTTGCAGCTAGTTACACATATACATATGTATATATGTATGCATATGTACATATATATTTTTCCAAGAGGGTGGAAAAATCGTTTGATTTGTATCAAAAAATGAGGGATGGTTAAACTATTCCATTCAACTATATTTGTTTACTATCTACTGTTTTGTATTTTTTTGCCAAAAAGTAAGCACAGTTAACATTTAAACTCAAAATGTTTCATTTTTGTAAGCCGTTATTTTTACACAACATTGGATTCATGGAAAACTCGTACACTATGTCAATTCAATACATATAATATTTTTATTTTATTGCCGTTATTTATTATGCGAGATATTGTGCAATTGAGAAAATTAAAGATTATTATTTTACTTTTAAGTGAAAAAAATTTGCAACGGAAAATTTAGTCTTCCGTTTTAATAATTCGATTTCCGATAACCATATATATTGAAGTTATCGTTTTATTTTTTTTATCTTTTGCAACATGGAACGATACTTATGGTCTTATGACACTCAATTACGGTTTTATTAAACGAAGGCTTCATTACAAAATTGATTATAAAATTATAAGGTTATTCCCTATATGTCTGAATGAGTTAAGAT
The DNA here is from genome assembly GCF_035046125.1 of Drosophila serrata. Classification (NCBI taxonomy): domain Eukaryota; kingdom Metazoa; phylum Arthropoda; class Insecta; order Diptera; family Drosophilidae; genus Drosophila; species Drosophila serrata. The sequence continues at coordinate 1,060,951 of NW_028257058.1, forward strand.
ATACAGAAATAAAAACAGCTGTAACCATACAAACCGCTTATAAGATATTTTTATTCAAATAAAATTAACTCATCCAAAGCGTATTCCTGTTTGCAAGTTGATTTATCTTAAACATGCATTACGCTTTTACTTAATATAATTAAAAAAAACTCCATTATATGTAATTAGAGAAACTCGGACATGCATTTAGTTATTAATAACTCTAACAACACAGTTTGCTTACAATTTACCGGAATTTTACTCAATTGTTCATACTTTGACTAAAGAAACCATTTGAAATCACCTGTTGAATAATTCAGTCGCTCCCTTTTTTGATCGTTCCCTATCCAGCTAAGGATCGTGATACATCGCCAATATTTTGATTAAAACAGACATTTTGCCGCATAGGGAATCACCTCAATAACAAACCTTCCTATTCACAAAATTTAACTATGCATTTCTGGAGTCCTCGTCGAAATTTACCTACTTGGATTTCGGTCACCAAAGATGTACCCAGTTTGGCCACTAATAGTACCATGTTCTTTTGAGAACCGGACACCGATTCGCCCCTATCCAATAATCTGGGTTCATTGAACAGGTATTCTAGATATCTGCCATATTATTCCGCCTGGGAGCTTATTATGGCTTAAACACATGATTAACTTAAGCGAAACATACGAGGATAGTTAGGGCTTATTGAAGGATAAGGCAGAAGGCTGTAATGTCTTCTTAAGGTAAATAATCACGTGAGTCTGACTAATAAGGTCCAAATATACAAGTTTCTTTCAAACCAAGTTCCTGCGGAGAAGTACAGCTGCTGACATTGACTTAGCGAGGGACCTTAAGCCTGCCTTGATTGGGGATATTATCAATGAACAAGCCAAACACTTTATGAATAAGCTCACGTCACACCCGAATTTCCTTGCCAAAAGACTTGCATCTCGGTGGCCTCGGCGAAGACTCAAAAGGATGCATTCCTTGAACTCTTTCAAGGAGAAATAATTATTAAGCACTTTTTAAGCTTCCTGCCACTTCTTAACCCAATTTTACCATTTATAACCCTTAAACTTTTGTAATTATACTTTGAACTCCTCCCCACACTATTGCTACAGTACAGTAATATACAATAATAAATTCAATTCAATAAAAAAAATAAATAAAAAAATTAAGCTCTCACTTGCCGCTCATTTCAAGTTATAAAACAAGCTAACAGTTTACCGTTACCTTTTTCACCATTAGCATTTCGCTAAGTTTTTTATTTGGACTTTTGCCGGTAATTAAATTTATAGTATACATGCTGGACCGGGGAACTTTGTCTCGCCCCTAATTGATGTTTTATATGACCCCAAAGTGATAATAAAAAGCATATAATTAAAATTTCTATGTAATTAATTTGAATCTAATCATTTGAGAGCTATAGTTTATGTTTTATTTTCCGGCGAAAAAGGCCTACCAACATGGGAACGTGCTACGGGAACGGTCAGTTGACCATAGGAAAAACAGGGATGTTAAAGGTTAATCCTCCAAACTGACAACGATTGGCCTTTTTTTATTTGGCCGATTTATTGACTGTCATCGCAAACGCCAACCGAACTGGGACTTCATCTCCTTTAAGTTCGCCCTTGAATTTTACCTCGTTGCTTGAATTATATAGTTTATTAGTTTCTTGGCGGACAACCGCGTACCCTTACATAATTTTCGATGATTCAGATTTCGCAGATTGGGAGGAGTCTATTAGAAGGTAGGAAGATAATTTTTGATTTGCATCCCAATTTCAACCGCGTAGAGGAAAAAGTAAAAATTCTTTTAAACCGATTTAACGATTTTACTATGGAAGCCGTACTGAAGGCTCCAAAGACAGCATCCATATTCTAGGATAGGACGAAATATATAAGGATTTAGAAACATAAACAAAACAAAAAATTATCGATAAAGTCAAATTAAGGATCCAAGCGGTCACCCAAATCGTCAACTAAATTAATTATTTCCAAAGAACAGCAGTTAAGCGTATAAGTTTGCAAGCTTGGGAACTATGCGAAAAAAGTCATTAGTTTACATTTAGAGCCGTTTATGTACGTTAGTTTATGCGGCACCATGTTTGGAAATTATTAAGATGAGTTTATAAATCCGACCGGCAGGCGAGGTCCTTGCATTGCATGTAAAGCTTGACGTTATCAGAGTTAATCAAACCTTTGGGCAGGTCGTATATAAATAATGTAAACAATAAAATACCCAAATGACTTCCTTGCTGGACGCCAGAAGTAACCCTTAGAACATTAGATAATTAATTCTAAAAATGGACCTTTTGCGTCCTACCATTCAGATAACTTGAGATCACACTAAGAAGATCAACTGGAAATCCCATTAAATCGAGTTTTCTAACAAGGAGAGAATGGTTAACATAGTCAAATGCTCTACTTAAATCAGTATCGATTACATCTGTCTGAAAGTAATTGTCGCGAGTATGTACCCCAAGAGAATTGCTGGATCATTCCCTTTGGGCTAACGGACCTTCTTTCCTTTTTCAAGGAATTCGTCGAATTGGCCCTCCCTGCTGGAGCCAACTTTAGTTGAAGCCGTTTGCATTGACGATTCATCGAGCTGCAAATTCATCAACACTTTCGATAAGTTCCAGCTCCGACAAAATTAAATAAGAATATAAATACTATAATGCCATATTTACCGTGCGTTAATTAGTTATTGCTCAAGGGTGGCAAATTCGTTGCTTTCCTCACAAACATTTTGGTGACCCCGACGTGATCCTTTGGCTCGGAGTCTGCAACCCGGTTCGCTGTTTAATATTGTTTAAACAAATCGCTTTGCTTCGCAGCCGCTTACTGGCATTCGGTCAAAAGCACACAAGCAAACGCACATACATACATACTTAACTACCTGAGTGCAAATAGCCGGCCGCTGATTTTCGTGTACATCACGCTGTTAAAAAAAAGCTGTGTTGCGCCAAGTATTATAAACAAAGGTGGCTCTCGTTTAAGCTTCGTAAATAGCGCCTATTGCATATCTATTTATACATATGTATAAGTGAACTAAGTTAACCGGGCGACGGCAATGACCGATCGTCCGAAAGCTCGCTCCGGCCAAATTTCTGACCCAGGGTCTGGCCGGAAGCTCGTGCATATCCGGCAAGCACTGCCCATTGGAGTGGCCGCTATGAGTTTCACTTTTGTTAGCTCTTAAGTTCAGTTCTGATTTGATAATTGACAAATAAAGAGCCATCGCTTATATACCAAACTCCGACGATCCGTCGTAAAACATTTATTATTCCAAATCTGACTGAGTCTCTAAGCCAGCAGATAAAGAGGGACAGTCATCCCTCCAACCTAATCTACTTAACTGGATATTCTACGGCCAGCCGGCTAGGGAAATCAAAGGGCCTGTTGCCCCAACTTTATATCTCCAGCCTCAAGGATCAATCTGTGGAGGAGTAAAATTGGCGGACGGCAATTCATCATCTTGTCCGTCGAGCAATACTTAATTAATTTCTACATAGCCATAGACGCGCGGTTGCCAATTATCTGCTGTTGCGAGGCAGACAATTTACAACAACAACATTGTTGAGGTTCCGTTGCATCTCGGTCACGTTGATTAACCTCTAAATTTGCGCGGTGAAAACTAACCCGGTTTATACCTACTGAAGCGGTGAGACATTTTTCTTTTATTAATTCTTGTCGCGTGAGAAAATAAAACTATCCCTTTTGCGGCAATTGAACTCGATGAATTATTATATAAACGCAAAGTCGGTGGATCAGTTTTATAAAGCTGATTTACTAGCGAATGAAGTGGATTAATTCCGTAAGCCTGTCCTTTGATTCTGCACAGACTTCGATGGAAAAATTGGATTTTGCGGAGATAGCGAGCGACCATCGGATCGAATTCTCCACAGTGTTCATGGATCTAAAGGCGCAAATCGGAATTGCCGCTGAACCGCTGAAAATTCAACATCCATCGACATTATTAATCATCCGAATCTTTCTTTCCGATCTAGGAAGCGCCGGTTACCAATTCTGGAGATAGCTCGTTTCCATTGATCCTATTCTGATTGGCCGGATTTTATTGCGACGTTCACCACAGTCATAAGAAATGATGAGGAGCTAAGCGATATTGAAAAATTACAATTTCTAAGGTCAAGTTTAGGTCGTTCTTGCATTGGAGGTGTAGGATGACGAAAAATTTGGATCACGCCTTGGTAACGCAAACACCAGGCCAGTAGGTGGGAAAAAATCTGCATAGGTATAGCTCAAACACATTCATTGCTTTAGCTACGAGCTCAAATCTTCCGCTATGTATATTTTGTGATTCTAGGGATCATTATTTGGCAAAATGCGCTCGATTTTTAAATTTAAGGCAGAATCTTCGATTTAGAGAAGCAAAGAAGTTGTACCTGTGACTCAACTGTTTGCGCAAGGGGCATAGTTTGCAGCAATGCAAGTCAACGCACTGCAGATATTGTCGCATGAAGCACCACTCATTGTCCGTACCATCCACCTCAGTCTCATCACTATCATCCGATCCACTTTTAAACTCTCAGCACAACCTGATCACCATTCATCAAACCCTCCACCAAAACCCATAAATATTCATTACGTGTTGCTTCCAACCGCTATTATATATGTTAGAAATAGGACTGGAGAATTTGTGGCTTGCCGAGCAGTCTTAGACGCGGGGTCTTAGTTAAACTTCAAAATTTCTCGCATAGCGAACCAATTAAATTTGAATCATCGAACGTCGCATATACTAGTCTCTGGGATTGGTGAATCTTCCTTGAATTCTGATAAGGCAGTCGACATTCTAGCGCAATCACGGGATGCAAGCTATCGTGCCTCATTCTCCGCGGTCGTGACTCATAGTATCACTGACTATCAGCCCCATATATCGCTCGCTGATCTTTATTTCAACCGATCACAAGTCTCGTGTAACAAGGGTAGCATCGGTTCCAAAATTCTTTCTTCTTCACCATTGCGTACATAAGCAAGAAAGCACGAGCACCGAACTGCGTGTTGTGTTTGATGGATCAGCTAAATCGACTTCTGGTAGGGGTCTGAATGACTCACTTCTTGCAGGGCCAACAATTCGCTTTCGATTTTTCAAAGTTGCCATTTGTGGAGATAACTGCAAGATGTACCGCTGCGTCCGCATTTCGCATCCTGATGATTTTTGCAGTGTATCGTTTGTCGAGGAAACTTAGTGTTTTTAAGTTAAACACAGTGACTTATGGAACTAAGCTAGCTGCCTTCTTGGCTTTAAGAGCCATGCATCAGCTCTCTTATGATGAGGAGGAATCATTCCCGGTTGGAGGCCAAATTGTTTGTAGAGATTTCTATGTGGATGATTTTATTTTTGGTGGAGATTCAGTTAAAGAGGTGAGAGAAATTCGTTGCCAGGTGAAGGAACTACTGTCGTTAGGGCACTTTCCAATCCGCAAATGGTGTTCGAATGATGCAGGAGCCATCGAAGGGGAGTCTGACTGCAACAGGGAACAGTTAATAAAATTCCACGATGGACATCGCCAAGGCCTTGGGTTTGGCCTGGGATCCGGCGTCTGATTAGATCCTATTCAATTTCTCTCAAACACTGGCGTCTGATCAGCTCCTATTCAATTTCTCTCAATTACTGGCAGCTCATCCACCCACGAAACGAATTGCAGTGTCAACAATTGCAAAATTCTAAAACCCACTTTGATTAATTACACCAATCATTACAAAATCTAAAATCTTTCTGCAATCCTTATGGAGTTGTAACGTGGATTGGGATGACGTATTGCCAGAGCCCATACTTTCGTCATTGGGGGAGTTGACCTCTCAGTTCGTAGTCATCCAGAACATAAAATTTCTGCGATGCTAGCCTATCAGCGTATGGAGCGAGTTTATATTTGCGATCGGAGGTTAATTTATTAAAAGTCCATCTGCTCTGTGCCAAGTCGAGAGTAGCTTTGACAATTCCAAGACTGGAACTCTCTCCACCACTATTATTGGCAGAGCTAATAGTAAACGTCAAGAAAGGTATAGATTTCGACTGCGCATTTCATTGCTGGTCTGACTCGTTCATTGTGTTGGCATGGATTCGCCAGCCGCCGAGGGAGTTCAACGTATTTGTGCCAAACAGAATCGCGAAGATACAGGAGATGACGAACGACATGACTTGGCGTCACGTTCCGAAAATTTTAAGCTCTGCAGATGTCGTGTCGCGAGGATGTACCACAAGAGAATTGCTGGATAATTTCCTTTGGTATCACGGACCTTTTTTCCTTCTTCGTCGAAGCGGCCCTCTCTGCTGGAGCCAGTTAAGGATCTTCCAGAGCGTCGTTCCGCAACTTTAGTTGGAGCCGTTTGCATTGACGTTTCATCGAGCTGCAGATTCATCAACACTTTTGATAAGTTGCAGCACGAATTTTCATACTTTCATCGTTTCATTGCCAATTGCAAACCCAAAGCTGTTCCGTTAAAAGGCCTTCTTTCGGTTGAGGAGATCTTCCTTGGTATTGTGCTGCTTCTGAGGAGCATCCAGCAGGTTGACTTTGCCAAAGAGTATAGGGTTCTCAGCGAGGGCAAGCCGAGTCCTCAGGAAAGCAAACTGATTTCACTGATTCCATGTCACGATCATGCAGTCACAAAGGCAATCATCGCTTATTTTCATAGGAAATATTAGGTTGTCAAATAAATCTTTTCACACAGAAAAACGTGTTTGATTGATTGTTAATTCTTTTAAGCAGATTGTGAGTTATAGCTTCGCCAACATGGAGAAAAATAAAGAGAAAATACGGCATATTTTGCAGTACTACTACGATAAAGGCTAAAATTCATCTAAAGCCGCTTATACAATTTGTACAGTTTATGGACCTGACACAGTTTCATTTTCCACCACACAACGATGGTTTCAACGTTTTCGTTCTGGTGTGGAGGAGGTCGAAGATGCACCACGGTCCGGAAGGCCTGTCGACGCAAAAAACATTTTTGACCGTTTATATCCATGACAATTGCCTATAAATCACAACAAAATCGATGAAAAGAGGATCACTTACGACAACGTAAGGCGCAAACGGTCGTGGTCGAAAATTGGTGAAGCGGCCCAGACGGTGGCCAAGCCTGGATTGACGGCCAGGAAGGCTCTTCTGTGTGTTTGGTGGGATTGGCAGGGAATCATCAACTATGACTAAATGCTCAATTCGGCGGCCATCCTTAATCAAGAAAGGCCGAATTGTCTTCCATCAGAGCAACGCCAGGCCACACACATCTTTGATGACGCGCCAGAAGCTCTGGGAGTTCGGATGGCAGGTCCTTTTTATCCACCTTATAGTCCGGATCTCGCAGTTAGTGATTACCATCTATTTCTGTCCATGGCGTACGCGATTGGTAGCTTAAAGTTGGCCACAGGAGAGTGCACTGCCCAATCAAAACACAAAGGTGGGGCTAAGTTGGACACCACCTCAGAGATGGCGAAAATTTCACACCATCAGAGGCGAAGGAGGGTCAACAGAGCTAGCTTTGTTCTGCAAGAATGAGGCTGAGGGGAAGACTGATCCTCAGGACGCCGAGCACAAGGCCAAGTTCTTTGCGGAGGTCGAGGAATTCGAGGCTTATAAAACGGCAAACCCAACGGCGTTCCAGCCCTCGAAGGCGAAGCGAATTCGCTCGCCTCTGAGAGCGAAGGACCCACAGGGCAAGCCGAGAGCTACAAACTTTGTCAGCAAGGCAAGGAATCTTAGCGAGGTTGCCAAAAACAATCTGGCTATGGCTCTGGTGGATGAGCACAATGATGACGGTCGCCTGCAGTCGGAGAAGTGGTTAGCATGCCGACCGGTCCCATCCCCTTCTTCGGCTCCTCAGACGTGGTCGGGGGGCACCGGGTCATCAGATATGACGACGGGTTCTCCCTGAGCTTCCTGGCGGATTGTGTGGCTAAGATTAGCGACTCTTGGGCTGGCTTTAAGATTAAGATTAAGATTAAGACTAGTCCACGCACGGGACCCAGAGCTCGCATTTGGTTACCGAAGGCTCAAACCGACCAAGCCAGGGTGATTGAATGTTTGAGGGCCCAGAACCCAGACGTCCATTCAGAGCAGTGGACCATTCTCAGAGCTGAACAGGAGATAAAGGTGAGCCAACCTTTTCTCCTGCTGATAAGCCAGCACTGCCTGCCTCAGCTTGAGGCCAATGACTACAAGGTCCGGTACGGCATAAGGAAGGCCAAGATAAAGGTCTTCTCGGCCAAGCCGGACGAGATATTGGAGGAGGTCGATGACACCAACAAACTGTTGGACGTCATGGTCATCCACGACAAATCCCCTGACGCTACCCCAACCAACATCGATGTCGAAAATCGTGCAGATTAATCTGAAGCGCAGCTCACATGCTTCAGCTAATCTGACGATCCTCCTAAAGGAAGAGGAATGTCGACATCGGTATGATACAGGAGCCTTGAACCAGGGACGGGCATGTCACTGGACTTAGGATCCCAGGATACACACTACTGTGCACAAACTCGAATGGTAGGTCGAGAGCTTTCATAGTAATTAGGAACCAATGAAATGCTTTTCTCTGTCCCAATCTCGGCACACCTGACCTAGCTGTGGCCAGATTCGTGGCGGCGGATGGGAATTATGATTGCATCGGCATACATGGCCCATGATGAGCCGGCCCCGCCTGAGCCGGTAGTCAAGCTGTGAAAAGAAGCACAAAAAACTTACAAAAAAGCAGTATATAAGGCCAAGAAAGGATCCTGGCAAAACTACTGCGAGTCACTAGAAGACATAAAAGAAACGGCGGGAGTAAGCTAAAGTCTCGCCAAACTCCTGGACGGCACTCATACCGTAAAGGCAAGTCAACGGAAACAGCACTATACGAAGTTGTACATCATGTCGAGAAGACATTAAACACAAGCAATACACGATGGCCGCCTTCCTAGACGGCACACATACCATAAAGGCAAGTCAACGGAAACAGCACTATACGAAGTTGTACATCATGTCGAGAAGACATTAAACACAAACAATACACGATGGCCGCTTTCCTAGACATCGAAAGCGCGTTCAATAATGTGAATCACGACTCTATCCTGTGCTCCCTCAACTTGATAGGTATTAAGAGAGGCATCCGAGAGTGTATCGGGGTTATGCTAAAGAGCAGGACGATCGCAGCCGAACTGGCTTATAAATATAAACGCAATATTGACAGATCTCAATACGGGTGGAGTTAAAGCAGTTGCATACGCAGACGACGTAGAACTGCTAGTATCAGGACCTTACCCTGACGTTATTAGCGAAATAGAATTTTTATTTTTTATTCCAGTTGGTAGTCCTAGGTGATTTGAATATCCTTTGTGCCATTTGGTGCTCAACTAATTCCACCAATACTCTCCTAACCTCTATACAACATGACTTTATCGCTGGCTTGTTCGACATTTCGCTGTCTCAAGTCATCCATGTACGAAATTCCTTATAGCGCTTGCTCTATCTTTGTTTTGTCTCTGATCCGGCAAGAGTTAGTTTAGCCAGCCAAGGTGGCGCCTCTGACGCAACCTGAATATCCTTATTATCCTTTTTTCTATGTGACTCTTGACATTGGGTCTGACTTAGCGAATATATCTGACCGTTGAACATGACATGGCAATTTCCGTGGATGTTTTTTACAATGCCATGCACTCATTTTTTACTGAATGTGTTCCTTTATACTATCCGCCTATCTCGAATAAACCTCCGTGATTTACTAAAGAATTGACCCGACTTAAAAATACAAAATCTAGGCTGTATGCTAAATTTAAAACTACCGCTTCTCAATCTGCCCTTTCAACTTATTTATTGGCTCAATCAAACTTTACCGCGCAGTGTTATAAAAGCTATTTAACTCGTTGTAGGGTCCAGTTCTCCCAGTAACCATAAGAATTGTATAATTTAGTTAACACTAAACGGAAACCTAAAACAAATCCTTCCCCGCTCTGATTTGAAAATACTACGGCAAATAATGATCAAGCAATAGCCGATCTATTTTCGCAGCTTATTCAAACTCTTCGAATTCAAATCAGACTTTTTCCTACGCCATACCCAAATGGAACTTAATTTTCAATTCTAGCCTAAACGAAAGCTCTTTTCTTTTCGATCTTCATCGTGTCAAGCCAGTTTATTCTCCAGGTCCCGACGGAATTCTTGGCTGTATGCTCAGGTATTGTGCTGACGCCCTGTGCTATCCCCTTCTGAAATTGTTTACCTTATCTTTAGTAACCTCCCACTTTCCCATTATTTGGAAGGACTTCTTTATTATTCCTCTCCACAAAAAAGTTACCAAATTGGATGCCAGCAATTAGAGAGGAATCTCTAAGTTATCGGCTATCCCAAAACTGATCGAAAACATAATTACTCCTCACTTGCAGCACCTTTGTCGATCAGTTATTTCTTCATGTCAACATGATTTTAATAAGAAAAGATCAACAACATCAAAGCTCTCTTCCTATATTTAAAGGGCCTCCATAATAATTTTCTGACAGATTAAATCTACGCTGATTTCAGTGACTCCGTTAACCATTTTCTCCTCGTTAGGAAACTCAATGTAATGGGTTTTCCAGTTGATCTTCTTCATTGGATCTTAAGTTATCTGAATGGCAGGACGCAAAAGGTCCTTTTTAAGAATAATTTATCTAAAGTTCTAAGGGTTACTTTTGGCGCAAGGAAGCTATTTGGGACCCTTATTGTTTACATTATTTATAAATGATTTGCCCAAAGTTTTGACTAACTCTGGAGTGCCAATGTACGCTGATGACGTCAAGCGTTGCGCCCAATACAAGGACTTCGCCAGTCGGATTTACTAACAGATCTCAATAATTTTCAAACTTGGTGCCTTGTAAACTTATTAAACTTAAACAGCTCTAAATGCAAGCTAATGACTTTTTCTCGTGTTGTTCCCAAGCTTGCTACTTACACGCTGAACTTCTGCTCTTTGGAAAGAATTAAAAAAAAAAAAGTATTTTATGTCCGTCTCCCGGCTCTAAGCTCCTCCTCCCTACCAATTTTCATCCAATTCTGTTCTGCCGTTCTTGAGTTGTAAGTGGTGTAACTAACAGATTTGAAAGCTACATAAGGTTTTACACAAATGCGAGCAAGACGACTTTTAATACATTGGCTAATGCATTGACAATGCATTAAGTACGGTATGGTGAGGCGAGAAGCTCTTAGGATCTTCTAATGTCATCTTTTCACATATTTTTGTTCGTGGTGGGATCTATAATTTAAATATACACATGTAAAGTAGCTGCAAATAAGAACGTCATAAATTTTCTAACGCCTTCCCCTAATTTTCCTTCCATGATTGTTTTAATAATAATACTGTGTGTTTCACACAGTCCATCCGTGTGAAAAAGTTGAGATTTTTCGCAGATGTGAAACTCCGATTCCCACACAGCTACATCTCCTTTTTCTATCCAAAGGCAGCTGATTGAACAGCTGTGACAAATCTATCATATAAACAATGTTTGTTTAAATGGCTACTGCGGAATAAGTTAATAACTATTTTTTACTGTTCAACAACATAAAACATGTACATAGATCAAAATGAGTTAGATGACGAGGAATTAGCGATTCTTAAATGCCCTGTAGCGAGTACCTTGTTGTATAGACCCACAAAATCTATTTAAAATAAAACAGAAATAGGAGTAATTATAATAATATAAAATTAATAAAATAGTAGCAATTCGAGACAATTTGGGTCTAGAATATACGAGAAACACCGACTAACTTTGGCGCCTTTCATATTACTATCTTTGTTTATATTTTCTTAGTGAATGCTTAAACTTTGATAGCTTACAGGAAAAACTATCATACATCGAAGAACTATCGCCTAACTATCGGCAAAACAAGCCCTTCACATTAGGATGGAGAACAAAATGAGAAATTTCGGAACGGCAAAACCTATTGTACCATCCATTCAGCAGAGGGAGAAAGGATCTCTGTGGGAAGAATTTAACCACTTAATGATTATTAGTATAAATCAAGTATTTTACATTAAACTAAACAAGAAAGTAAGCTAACTGCGGCACGCCGAAGTTTATATACCCTTGCAGATAACACTTCTATGACTAGGATTCCATACAATATAAATTATATTTGTGTTAAAAAACAATGAAGTAATAGCTGCTTTCATTTCATTCACCTATAAATATTATATTTGCAGTTTTACATTCTTATATTTGCATTTTTCCTCTACATCAAACGATCGTTTGTATGGCATCTATTTGATATTGTCTTCCGATTTTCATGAAATTTGACACATAATTTATGATTAATATAAAATTGCTGTAACTCAAATTTGATGAAAATCTATTGAAAACTGTAAAAATTTTTAATTTTTTATTGTATTAATTTCTCGATCGCTCCTATGGGAGCTATATGATATAGTTGTCCGATTTTCATAAAATTTTACACAAAATTGTAGAATATTATGAAATGGCTATATCTCAAATTTAATTACATTCTGTTGAAAACTGAAAATGTTAGATTTTTTTTTGTAAAAATTTTTCGATCATTCGTATGGCAGCTATATGAAATAGTCGTCCGATCCGGCCCGTTCCGACATATATGTACATATACAAGTGAGAGTATATAGAAGACTAACTACAAAGTTTCATTCAGATAGCTTCAAAACTGAGAGACTAGTTTGCGTAGAAACGGATAGACGGACATGGCTAGATCGACTCGGCTGATGATTCTGATCAAGAATATATATACTTTATATGGTCGGAGGTGCCTCCTTCACTGCGTTTCAAACTTCTGACCGAATTTATAATATCCTGCAAGGGTATAAAAAGAAACAAAAAACCAGCAGAGAGTTAAATAGACTTAACAAACGTAAATAGGAATCCGGTCGGACGTTATTAAAATACAAACCATAATAAAAATAAATTAATTTAGTTAGTCGACTTTTTTTTCTCAAAAATATAGAAAAAGAACATACTACTTTTAAATAAAATCAGTTGCTCAAAGTTATTGTTTTAAATTTATTTGTTTATTGGTATTAAGCATGTAAACAATTTAGATATTGAAATAAGGCCTTTGTTTTATTTTTTTTGTTACTAAAAATTACACTTTAGATCCTCTTTGATTCATATCTTGAACGCGACTTTTCATTTAACTTAAATTAAATACATTTTTGGAATTAGTTTAACAATACAAATATTGTCACAAGAACTATTTGTTTTTGATCCATCCGATTAAACAAAGAGCAGATGAAAAGCATTTATTTGTTTGACTTTATTATTATAACTTAACTTTAAATTTATTTGAATAAAATATAAATTAATAAATCGAATTATTTAGGAATCTCGTTTTACAATTACTTATTTATATTCTTATTCAACCGATATACATATATCTTTTTTATACCCTTGCACGGTATTTAAATTTTATTTAGAAGTATGACTACTATATCATATAGCTGCCACTGGAACTTTTGGGGAACTAATGCAACACAAATTATAACTAAATATATATTTAAAAATATTAAGTATAGTCGAAAATAATAAGAGAAGTCATTACGTTGTTGTGTTTTAACATAAGTATATATAATTTATATCGTATTGATTATTATTGAAATTGTATATTTCTTGCTTTTTCTTTAATCCGAAATTTATCAGAATTGCATATGCAGTGTATGATAACTCCTACATATTTATGCATATACATACCTATGCATATAAATATTTGTATTAATTTTTAAAAATAAGGTTAGATTTTTGATACAACGTTCTCATCCAAATTGGGCTACATTTATAGTAGCACTTCTTTTTGTAATTAAAATGCATTTATATTCAAATTTGAATTTAACCATTGTGAGATCTTTGTTTTTGTATGTATTTATGTGCACGACTTGATTTGAAATTTTATATATTCATTTTGTATCACTTTTTATTGGCAGTGCCCTTTTTTTAAATAATAAATCAAATCAATAACAAGCATGACGAACTGCGCTTTGCATGATCATTAAAATGGCAAAATATTTGATATTGTCAGGAATTGGCTACATATCATTTCTTATACTTGATAGATTAGAGTTACCACTAATAATTTCGATGGATTTATCCATATCATAAGCACTACTATCCAGGTTAGCTATGGACTCGTTAGCTGTATTTATGGCATATACAGAACCTGTATCTTTCTCCTTTAAATTGGGCGTGCTTGAGGTCGAGGAGTAATCTTGCAAGATATCCAAATTTGTGACATGCTCCAGTTGGGTCAAAGAGTTGGCCGAGCTGTTTAGAGAGCCAGTAAATCCTAAAAATACAGATATATATTTTTAATAAAATTAAAACTATGAATTGTTCTGTTTACTATTCATTCCATTATTGTTCATTAAATGAGGTAAATAGGGCAGAGATGCTGGATAATATCTAGATGTTTCAGCAGAATCCGCTGAATGCACTGTCGTTGATGGTAATAATAATCGTGGCGAGATATCATTAACGCTGGCCTTTTTTAAACTCTCTTCTAAGATATCCGTGTCTTTGCTAGTCATTAATTCGCCTTCGTTGACATTTAAGTTAAAAAGTTTTGAGAGTTTTAAATCTGAATGCATATTTTCGTTGTCCCTTTCAATAGTCAATGAAATGGATGTGGCCGATGTTGAAGAATTTGTATTTGTTACTTCATTTGCGGAGCATTTGTTTACACCTAAAACAAGAATTTAAATATATATACATATTTATATTATAAAAATTTTCCTGTACATACCTGTTACTGGGGACTGATTACCGCTTGTATTACAACCGCCACTTGTAGTGCTCGGCGGCCTGGGCAGCCGACGACGCAGCCATGGATGCTTTAATGCTTCCGATGGTGTCAATCGTTTCTCTGCATCCCATTCTAGGCAGCCGCGTATGAAATTGAGAAACAGTGGATCCTTACATCCATCAAGTGCCTTGGATAAACTCTTGGAGCAAGGAGGACCGCGTGGCTTGCCCCTACGGGACTGACCACCGATTAGAACCACCATGCCATCGGACATGGTGCGGACAGTGCAGTAGCGGGGATATCCCTTTGGGCTAAAAAATGATTTAGATCTCTTCGAACTAGCTAAAATATTTTTATTTGGCATTCCCAACACTTCAATAATGCATGCCAGCTGATCGCTTTCATTTTCGCCTGGAAACAGGGCATGACCCGATAGCAATTCCGCTAAGATGCAACCCAATGACCACATATCAATGGCGCGGCCATATTTTGAGCCTAATATGACTTCGGGAGCGCGATAGAAACGTGACTGTATATATGTATAGATTCGTTGATTTTCAAAGCAAGACGACCCAAAGTCAATCACCTGTTCAAGCAAGATTCAAAATATATATAGAAATAGTATCATAAATACAATTTACTATACTAAACTAAAATTTACGATACTATACTACTAAATAAAATACCATGCTACTGAAACACTATACTACTTAAATATACTATACTAAAAAAAACAAACAATTTTGTTTCGTGAGTTGTGGAGATACGAAAGAAATGCCCTGCTGGGTATTATAATTTCAGTCAGAAGTTTGCAACGCACTAAAGGAGAAATTTCCGATCCATTATAGTATATATAGCAAATTTTTTTTGTCAGCATCTGCAGCCTTTTCTATTATCCAAGAATTACGATTTTAATCTTATATAAGACAGACGACTATTTCTTATAGATATCAAAAACAAACAATTATTATATATAGAGGAAAAAGCAATAGTATGAATGTAAAAATTTAACTGTAACAAGAAAAGAAGCTAACTTCGGCACGCCGAAGTTTGTATGGAAGCTATATGATATAGTCGTCCGATTCTTAACAAAAATTTTAAAAACGATTGAAGAATAATATATAATTGTGTCTATATTTCAAATTTGATAACAATCTGTTGAGAACTGAAAAAGTTATTATTTTTAATTGTATTAATTTTTCGGTCGTTTCTATGGCAACTATATGATATAGTAGTCCGATTTTTATAAAATTTTACACAAAGTTGTAGAACAATATAAAATGGCTGTATCAATTTAGAAAATCTGTTGCAAACTGAAAAAGTCATAATTTTCTTTTTTTTGTAAAAATTTTACGATTGTTCCTATGGCAGCTATATGATATAGTCGTCCGATCCGATCCGATAAAATAGGTAACAAATATAACTATTATAATATAGATCATAGATATTGCAAATAGTATGTTCTACATATATATCTCACCTTTATACCCGAACGACCTTGTTGCTTTAGTAGAACATTCTCCGGCTTCATATCACAATGGATAATATCGCTTTTATACAAAGCATCCAAGCATTGAAGCAACGAATGTGCAAATTTTCGGACCAACTGAAGGCTAAAGCCCTTAAACCCGTTCTTTTTAATCAATTCGTAAAGATTAATGCTAAGAAGCTCAAATGTGATGCAAGTATGATTGCGAAATGTAAAGTAATCGAACATGTGGATAATGTTCATTGTATTATATTTATCATGTCGCCGCAAATGATGAAGAATTCGGATCTCCTCCTGTGCCTGACGATGAAACCTCTTCTCGTTACGCACAATTTTAAGAGCAACATGCTCGTGGGTTTTGTGATCATAGGCCTTTATCACTTGTCCGAAGCTGCCCTTACCAATTATTTTCAACATTTCATAACGATACGCCACATGATCATGCGGAACATGTATATAAGCCCCTTGTTCATTATCATAATCCGAATTGTTAGGTCCATAAATACCGGGACGCTTCTTTGCATTTGCCCCTATAAAATATATCTGTGGATAGGCCAGTATTTCCGTACGTTCGTAGGGAGTTAGCTTATGCATATACAAGATCATAACTTGCTGAGGCGAAACGACGAGTACTTTTGGCTTATCCTGCAGAGCACTTTTCTGGTGGCCAGACATGATGATTTGCTCGTGAAATAAATAACTTTGACTCTCCATCGGTTGGGGATTCTCTTCCTCGGGTTCAGGTTGTGCCGTAGCCTTACAGCAGCTGCTTGAGATAGTAGTGCTTAAACTTAAATTGGGAACCTCCGTTTTTGTTAAACTGCCCGTTACATTTGGTAGCAATATGGCTGAAATTTTTAATAAAATTATTAACTTTAATTTTATAAAGCGTATTATTATTTACCTTGAGAAGATACAGAGAGTTCACAGCCATCGGAAGTCGAACTGCGCTGCTGTAAATTCAAGTTGCTGGCAAGCGTATCTGGATTTGGATCAGGATCTGATAACTCTTGCTGTCTCCCTTCTTGGCGATTATAAAGAAAAGCTGATGAGCCAAAGCTCCTGCTGAAATATTGAACATGCTGCCTGCCTCCACGACACCCTTGATGTTGGCTTGAACTATGGGAATTGGGATGAGTACTGAGACTAGCCTGGATGGCTGTCGAGTTTCGGTTAATCATTTGCTGGACCTTAAGCTGAGGTATAGACATTATCGTTGGAGATGATTTATTTGCGTTTGGTGCTTTGAAGATTAGTTTTTTGTTTAAAATGTTTTCCACGACAGCAGTAGTAGTTTTTCGAATTGAGTTTTTGCCAGACAGTTCAATATGAGCGCTAATGAACCAACCATAATTTTTAGGTATACATACTACATACATACATATGTACATTGATTCTTAGATATCTGTTATCGCTGTTATTTATACTTCCACAGCTTTGTTTTGGTTTAAAAAATCACTAAGTTTGCATTTCAGAGAAGAAAAGATATTTACAAACTTATTTCCAATTAATATGTTTATTATTTTGAACTGCTGACTATTGTGTGGGCTTATTGTTCGCTTTTATTTTTAGTATGTTACATATACATATATGTATGTATGGGAGTATATAAGACATTTTGCTTATTGGAGTTATTCAATATATTTAAAATTTTTCTGTTACCAAACAAATATTAAGAATATTGTACAGAAACACTATTTCACATTTCATAAACATACATATATATAAACATATGTACACACATTTGCCGTATAATGAATGTTACAGTAAAATGTCAACATATCTTAACAGACGTTATATTAGACATCACTTTGGTGCCATTTTGTCAAACTTTAACTTGTTTTATAGAAACAGCAATTTAATAAATATGTAGGTTTATTTTCAGTTCTTTAGCTTCAAATAATACACAATTTTTTTTAGCCGAACACAAGAACCAGGGCTGCAGAAACACTCGACGGGCCTTCGATAACATTAACTAAAAACCGAACCGAAAAATGTACCATGGGCAAAAACCACAGATGATATTTTCCACCGGCGTAAGTAAGGCATGAGGGGTAAACTATTTTGGCTCTTTTGAATCTTAAGACACGTTCATGTTCACGTTCATACTTGGTGTTTATATTTACTGTGTAACTCTTCTGAATTTGTATCGTTTACACACATTATTGTTCATGGTAGGATCCATAATATGAAATATATCGAGAAACTGAATGTTAGAGCGAGAGGAAAATGGTCTAGAACAGTATGTTTTATTAAAATTGTATTCTCTTTCGCACCCCGATAGAGAAATACTAAAGGTGCCGTCAGAAATTTCCTAACGCAATCCAACTTTCTAGTATTTTTAACTAAATGCGCTGATCTTCTGATCTTTCAAAAAAGGCACATTTTACGGGGAAAAAGCTAAAGTGGCAACATTGAGTCCCAGGTCCCTTAATATTATAGCAATCTGGAATACCTGAACAAGGAACTCGGATGATATGATACGGATGGATCTATGTCTGGTCCGCGAAAGAACATGGTGGCCCCTGTGGCATTACCTATGTATTTACTCCCTTGGGGTACCCATCGTGTCAGTCCCTGATAAAGCTGACAACCGAAATTCAATGTAATTTAAAACATCCAACGGTAGTTAATAGAACAAGGACAATAAGGATTGATTTCGAGTTAATTCTACAAGTAAAAAAGGTTTTTAGTTTCGGAAGCCTTTCAATGCCATGAATATTATCAAAGAGTCGGTTGTAATCTACTATATAAAAATATGTCGGGTTGTCCTTCCTGACCATTTAACTCCAGAACGCACGAACCGATTTCCACGGTTTTGCATTCGTTGAAAAGGTCTCGGAATCCGCTTGGTTTAGAGCTAAGAAAATTCCGGAAAAATTTCAACAAAAAAGCGGGAAATACATCTCTGGTATATAGCATGTACTACAAACCAATATTTTAAGTAGTCGTTTTCTAACATTTCAATTGGAAACAATAAAATAAAGAAAGTGTATTATGCAAATTGTTATCAATTTCAACAGCGTGTTTAAGATGGTAAGTTGAAATCTGTTAATTATGTGGATCGTATGATGGTTATGAGGTTAAATTCATCGCTCTGTTCATTGTCCAAAATGCCTAAATGACGTCTTGCAAACATCGGCCGCCGCATCGGTCGCTTGACATTCCAATATGATCACATTGCGAACTACAGTGATGATGAAAATTTAGATATAGGACCGAAGACGACCATATGCCGATATTGTAATGCGTTAAAGTTCAAATGAGAAACGATTCCGATTTCACCCATTTTCTTCAAAACATTCTTGAATTCAGTAACTGCGTTCGCATGACTTCTTTTGGAGCTAATATCATTCGAGAAGGCGGCTCCATGCCGACTTGCAAGGTAAAAGGTTCACCGTATTCTTCAAAAAATGATTGTTTGCAATTACAGATACAAAGACAAATATATCATTTGCATGGTTCAAACGTGCCAACACCAGATGAACCGCATCAATTTCTGAAAATATATTTAGTTTTGTCGATGGTAGATCAGCTGAATGTGCGGTGCAATATACAGGGAACACAACAGTTAAATAGACGAATTATTAAATAGGCCAATAAAGTTGTGGTTATTATGTTCAAAACAGCAGTAAAACTAATGCCATCGGATACGCATAAATTTGTCATAAGAGCGGATTGTAGACCCACAGGTGAACCTGTGCGAAGATTCAATGGACCCACCGTTAATGATGTTGCTGCAATTATTGTTGGCGATCCAACTAAATCGCGAGACATTGTCGTCCAGCGTAAAATCAATATCAAGCAAAAACTCAAGGTTATAATGGGTGTGCTCACTAAGTATCGAGTTTTTACTGACACACGTTGTTATATGTACTCGGTGGAATGACAGAAGCGTGGACTACCGCATGCTCATATCCTAATTTGGATGCTGAACAAATTACAATCAAATGAAGTGGATTACATCATATCAGCTGAAATTCCTGATCCAGTCACTGATCCCCATCTACACGACATTGTGGCGATACAGATGGTGCATAAACGTGCGAACAAACACTGGGAACGATGGATATCCAGTTTATTGTTGTCGTTCAAAAGAAGATAATGTTTGATACATCCAAAAGGACAGATAGGTCAGTAATAGTGAAGTTAGTGAATAGTTGCGATTAGTTGTTGTACATTTACTAGTGCGTTTGGAAAATGGCCAAAGAGTTTACTTTAGTAAGGCTAATGCAGCACAATGAGCTGAGAGACCACCATCGACAACAGTGACTAGCTACTTTGCAATGTGTGGAGCAGATCTATTTGCAGCGATGTTAATGTACGTTGAAATGCCGTATTTTTACATTTGCAATCAATCAACAACGAAATTCCAACGGCGCAAACAAGGAACCCCAGTTCCATGTTGGGCCCTGGTGAGCTGGAGCACGGACGTGAGAGGGAAATTTAAACTTGAAAGCGGGCACGGGCACACTAGGCCAGGCACCTGCACGGGCACACTAAGAAAGGGAAATCCCGCACAGGCAGCGGGCACACTGCACCTTGCTAGGCCCTATATAAAGGTGACCACACCCGTATTTCGGCACTCAACAGCAGGTAGCGATCGGGTGAGGTATTAACCACAGCCCGTAGTCCGCAGCAAAGTCATATTTGCTTGGACAAGATACGCGCATCAAGTCCGCTTTATACATTGTAGTTAGCCCCGTAGTTTCCTAGTAACAACAACTCCATCTGGCTGACTTTAGGGTCCTATAACAAAACTCTCTGGCTGACTTTGGGGTCCCATAACAACAACTCTCTCTGGCTGACTTTAGGGTCCAACAATAACAGCTTCTCTCGAGCTGACTTCAGAGTCCAGCAACAGCTTCTCTCTGGCTGACTTCAAGGTTCCATAACAACAACCTCTCTCGAGTTGACTTTCGAGTCCAACAACAACAACTTCTATCTGGTTGACTTTAGGGTCCAACAACAACAACTTACCTCTGGCTGACTTTAGAGTCCGACAATAACTTCTCTCGAGTAAACTTTCGGGTCCAACAACAACAACTTATCTCTGGTTGACATTAGGGTCCACAACAAACCGTCTTTCTGGCTGAGTTCCGAGTCTCCTGTGGCGACGAAAACCAAAGTAGCAGAATACGCAAGTTTTATGTAGATGCATCAGGAAAAAGCGAGGAGTTGCGCCGATCAGTTCAACGTTCACCAAAAAAAGTGATCACACTGAAACGGTGAAACAAAGATTAACGCACCTAACGGCAAAATTAGAGAGAGACAGAAGCCCGAAAACGACACCCGAGATTGTGATAACCAAGCCGGAAGAACAAAACATGAATAACACAAAGGAAACCAATGAGGGGAAAGTAGAGGTAGAAAACGTGGACCGAGTGCGAAGCTGATACCAAGGAACAACGAACCCACTGAAGTTCCTGGAGAAGATGGAACAATGGGCCACCGGATACGGGATACAAAAGGATCAACTTGTACAGACAATGCCATTCATATTGGAAGGAATAGCCTCCGACTGGTTGAACACAACCCCAACTCGGATAAACTCATGGACACAACTGTCGATGGTGCTGCTCGAATATTTTCTACCGCCGAAATATGAGCTGGAGACCCAAATATCCCAATTAAGGCAACGATAGACCGAAACAGTTGGGAGCACGCAATGGGGCCAAGGAAGTTGATGCGATTCACGAAACTGTCGGAGGAAGAGAAACTGGACCGGGTGTACAAAAACTGTAGAAGCAAAATTTAACTCTACCCGAGAAGAGCCGGGTTCAAAACTCTAACGGAATTTCTAAAGCTGGCAAAAGAAGTGGAAGCAATACAACCAATGGATTTCCATGCACGATCCAACCAAATAATTCAACAACATCTAAGGCCCGATATTTGCATGCGTTGCGGAGGGACCGCTGGTTGTGCGGAAGAAACGGCACGAGAAAAACAGAATGTTGCAGAACAGGACCGGGAAACGCAGGAGGCATGAGGAGATAAAGCTGACAGCTTAGACGAAAAAGGTCCAGCAACGAGAGAAAATCTATGTTGTGATGGGTTTCAAATAAAAGCAAGAATAGAATCGGCAAAAGAAGTTATAGACACAGGGGCATCGATCAGCAGAAGCAAGTACCTGGATCTGAGATAACATGGTATATGGATCGGCACGAAAACGGAAATAACACTAGCTAACGGAAGTTCATTTAGGATAACATTCATGGTCTTAACGGAGGTGGCAGGTGGAATTTTACCAGGCATAGACTTCTTGGCGGGAACACGCAGTACATTAAGGTGTTGCGAACTGGAGCTGCGCAGAGCGAGGGGAAAGGGGACGAAGAAGGGAGAAGGGACGAGGCAGCGGTGGTACTAGTAGGGAAAGAAAACAACAAATTGAGAATGTGCATCGCCTATAGACTGTTGAAGGAGAAAATGGAAAAGGATGCATATCCGGTACCTAGAATGAACTTTATATTACGGAAAGCAAAATGTATAAGCACAATTGAGGTCCGGATATTGACAGATTCCAATGGTAACAGGAAGCAGGCAATACACAGCGTTCACAGTACCCGGACAAGGATTGTTCCAATGGACGGTGACGCCTTTCAGACTAACAATATCACCGGCAACGATCCAGAGGGCCTAAGATACAATTATAGGACCCGAAATGGATCCGTTTGTATTTATGTTATTGGATGGCATAATATTGACAGGTCGAAGTAAGAAGGAACATATGGAAAAGCTACAGGAGGTGGCAGACAAATGCCATTTTTCCAAAAGGAGCTTGAATACCTCGGACACGCCGTAAGCGGCCAGGGTATCCGGGCGGACCCAGATAAGGTATCGCCAATCCAGGACTTACCAATACCAAAAAACACAAAAGAAGTACTTAGTTTTTTGGGAATGGCATCGTGTTACAGAAGATTCATACCCAACTTTCCAGAGCATGCAGGAGCATTCGATCAGCTGAAAGAAAGTCTAACACAAGCACCAGCACTGGCATATCCGGACTTTACAAAACGATTTAAACTGCAAAGGTTCACAGTGATAACGGACCACATGGCATTAAAGTGACTAAACTCGATTAAGAGCCCATCAGATACAGTGGCCAGAGTGGCACTAAAAGGGAAAGCTGAACGTAGTGAAACACACTCTATCCAGAGCTCAAAGCTCTAAGATATCCGGGGAGCTAAATTGAAACGAAGTGCCAGGAGTTGTAGAAAGACCCATACAACACAGAATACCGCAAAGAAGGGGACAGGTTGAATAATCTCAGTAGTGACAGACGGGATCAACAACCCTGGAACATGTGCGTATCTCAGACAGACATTCCACAATTACTAACAGAAAACCATAGCACAGCAGAAACAGGCCACCTTGGGACGTTCAAGACGCTGAGAAGAATTAAGAACCGCTACTTCTGGCCCCGATTAACGAAAGATGTGAAGAAGTTCGTAAAAAATTGCGAAAACTGGCAGAAGTATAAGGTATCGCAACAAGAAGCGTCAGGGAAAATGCTGACGAAAATCGCGCAAGCACCCTGGGAAATCATTTGTGTGGATTTTGTTGGGCCATTACCACGGACGAAACACGGCAAAATCTCGTACTTAGTAATAATGGACATGTTCTCTAAGTGGATAGAACTTGCGGCAATTCGGCAAGCAATGGCGGAGACATTCTTACGGGCTTTTCGGGAAGTGTAGTAACAAGGATCGGAGCACCTAAAACCCTGATATCCGATATTGGAGTCCAGTACACCCTAGGAAAATATGACTGACCAAACAAATAAAACTGTAAAGACTATGATATCCCTGGCAGCGGAACATCAAAAACCCCACTCCAATCTACGGAAGAGAGTATGGAAACCAAAAATCGGAGAGCTAGTGTAGTGTAAAAAATCGATTTCATCTCTCAAGTGATCGTAACAGTTAGAGACACAAAAAAACAGAAGACCAAACGCGTATATATCGGGGATACAAAACCACACTCAACCCCAGGGCTTATGCATAACCCAACACTGGACACCGAATGGGATATAGCGCAACAAATGGAACATGTTCTAACACATCGAATATGATCTAACACAACACATAGAACATGTTTTAACACAACACATTACATATGGTCTAACACAACACTCAAAGTATTATCCAACACTAAAACCAACACTTAGCTCAACACTAAACAACTGTCATCCCACAACCATTATCAAAAACAATTTAATTGCAGGAACGATGCACAAAACTGTGAATGGCCACTGGTGGTCTATTTTTCCTGGACGCACCTGGAGGAACAATGAAAACATTTGTAACTTTATTTATTCGATCAAGATGTGACATAATTTTGGCGTTAGCGTCATCTGGAATTGCGCCGAGTCTTCTAGATGGTGGTTGTACTGCACATTTTGCGCTTAAGTTTAACTCAAACTCAACTCACTCAATTTAAACACAATTGTTACTCCAGCATGCAATATTTCCCGATCCAGTCCAATGGGAAAATTTTTGATTCAATGCAAACTCATTGTTTGGGATGAGTGCACAATGACTCATAAGAAATCACTTGAAGCACTTAACTTCACAATAAAGGACTTTCGGCAAAATAACATCTTTGGCGGTAATATGATATTGTTGGCAGGTGATATCAGGCAGACGTTGCCAGTAAATCCTCGTTGAACGCTTGCAGATGAATTGAATGCTTGCCTGAAGGCATCACCTTTATGAAAAAACATAAAAACACCTCTAATATGAGCGTTCAACTGCAAAATGATCAAAGTGCTGTACAATTTTTCAAACAATTGTTAGCTGGTTACTTACCATTCTTAGCTAACCGAGGAACTATACTTGATATTACCATCATCTATAACCTCATTCATGGTGACGTGGAAATTGCTGACTTGTTAAGTCATCTCAATTTCCATGTACCAAGTAGAAATACTAGATCCTATATTCCTTTAGTGTTGCGCCACTGTAGAACCTCTTTTGAATTGCATGAACCTTTTAGAGTATTGTGTGCAAATTATAATGTTTTGTACACATTAATCTCTGACGTAAATAGCCTTCCAAAACTAAATACTTTAATTCTAACCCACTTAGTAGACATGCAGGCTAGCAATTTGGCAGCACGCCAGTAGTTAATTTCCTCGTTCTCTTTTCTATTTTTCCTTTCGCGCCTACTTACACTTAACCCAACAGGCACGTGGCTGGTTTGATACGGGCCACTTGTACGTACTGACCGTAGTGCATCAACGTCCAGAGAAAAAAACAAAAAAAAAAGTGAAAAGTCCCAGGTAATGCGACATCTGGCTTAATTACTCTTACCAACGACATTTGCCGATTTGTAGACTGTCAATTAGTTCCTATTGAAAATGTATCCCCAAACATTATTGAGAATTATCAGAATTATGCTTGTGTTTATTGGGAAGACAACGAATTTGCCACCCTTGCCACCCAATAATAACTAACGCACGAATAGGTCTATTATATGCGGTATTTATTTTCTTCTTTTATTGCGGAGCTGTAACTACCGATCTATAAGATAACAAAGAGAAGAGCTAAGACAGCAGCAGGTGCATATACGCGCATAATGAGGCGCGAGCGGTCTGCTCCGAACAAGGGGAATGGGACATTGGGGTGCTGACATTGTAGTAGCGACTAAAGACCCTGAAAAAAAAAGTTGGACTAAAAGCCTAGCTTTGCTAGTGTTGGAAATGCGGTAACGTAACGAAGCTTTAAGCAAGCTTGAATGCACGTCCCGAAATCAAGAGCTGCACTACGCCCAAAACTCATTTTGGGCAAATATAACAACGAGCTTAGAGTTGCGCCAGGGAAGATAAGATTAGAGTCCACTTCGGAAATTTTTGGCTGCTGATGAACGAGTACTTTTTCCGTTTCCGTATAAAGTCTTTTAGATCGAGATCCGATACACGAAAAGAAGTGCTCACAAGAGCTAATCATACATTGCAGTGCCAGTGTCTCGCAGTTATTGGAAAATTAATTTTAAAAGAGGCCGCTAAAAGCTTTCCGAAAATTGAGTACAGGAATGCCAAAGTTTTAGGTACAGTGAGAAACCTTTTTGTCGTCCAGGTCAGGAAGGTTTAAAAAGTGGAGGCAGCGAGGCAGCAACAACTCACGGCCAGTTCCAAAGGTCGACAAGACCTATTGCCGAAGGTTTATGGTTAATGTTTAAATGGAATGTTCGTTATATCCAGTGCTTTCGGTGTGACTAAAAAAACGTACAGATTGGGTCCTGCAGCAGAATTTTTTGTCCCTGGGCACCCCTAACCGACGGGCATTAAGTGAAGGGGAGCTGAACCAGTACAGGAAGAGCAGATGCTGAACTGACAGCTGACAGCGAGCACAATAACATCCGTGTCTGCGCAATGATTTGATTGTGTCTGTCTTCTCTTCTTTATTCTCTACTTCCGCTTTTCTCCTGACTTTTTTTCAATGTGTGAATTTTTTATAGTTCTTCCGGTTTAATCCTAGTTATTGATTTGTTGCAGCACGATCATTTCTTGTCTTATTAATAACTATATATGTGTAGTCGTCGCCCGAGATCTGGGTGAGCAAGACCACCAATCGAGAAATTTGAAGTGAATAATATGACTAGATAGATGTTTTGTTTCCTAGAATCCCCTTCCAACCCACTCATGTTTTTTAGTCGGAGGAGGAGAAATGTTCTTCTCGATGGGTATAAAATCAGGTACCTCGTCTAGGAAAAATATCAGGCACCACCATCAACCACATCATCAACATGAATATGTTCGCCATTACCAACGCCAACTCCATCGGCTCCACCACCACCTCTACCGCCACCAACTCCAATGCCAGGAGGACCCCAACGATTTGTTAAGGACATTCATCAGGCCCCGCTAATGAATGTCCTTAACAATTGTAGGGTTAAAAGTAAGCTCAGCTTTAATAAACTCCCCATTAATCTGGAGTTTACAATTTTTCAGCCAGACGGGGAACAGGCAAGTTCGGGCACAATATAATCCTCGAGCTAAAACCTCTCGAATAAATAATAATGATAAAGAAATAAATAAAAATAAAACTATTTTTAAATGAAAAACAAATGTTATTTTTGGGAAATTGGAATTGGGGATCTTCTTTTCAGCATTTATTTTTCAGATTAAATTATAAAACTTAAAAAAATAAAATAAATAAAAATAAAAAACAATTATTAAATTAAAAAAAAACACAATGTTATTTTTGGGAAAAAGAACTTGCGGACCTTTTTCAGCATTTTATTTTTCTGATTTAGTTATAAACATTATAAAACCAAAACAATAAATTAAAATAATTATAATAAATTAAATTAAATTTAGTTAAATTAAAAATAAATAACTAAATAAAAAATAATAATAAAATAAAACAAATAAATAAATAATACATTAAAAATTTATTTTGGAAAAAAAAAGTCTTGGGTATCTTTTAATGGGCATTTATCTTTAGCTCTGTGTGTGTGTGATCAGATGTGTTTATACTAGGTCTGATAAAGAGATAATAGGTCTGTTTATCAGATAAGGTCTTACAACAGGGGTGTTTTTTAGACCTGTTAATACCAGGTGTGATAAACAGATCAGATCAGGTCTTACAACCAGGTCTGTTTATTTCGCCTGATACTCACCTGATAATATCAGGTCTGTTTATCAGATCAGGTATATTATATGCTGACGATTAATAAATTATCTCTTAGTGCATTCCCAACCCCTAGACTGAAATAACCACCCCTACTCTTCGATTTTAAATATTTTCAAATTCCATCAATAAACCAAAATATTTTATCACAATTAAATAAAACTCGAAATGCTTTGAGTTAAAACAATTTAAAACCTAGAATATTAATAATAATAATAACAAAAAATTCCTGACTAATATAGGGCGAGTCAATCAAAATTATCAATCTAAATTTGATAAAGAGAATGTAACTCCGCTTATGAAGAAAAGGAAACTAACATTTCACACTGCAGCTACAAAAAAAATCAAAACCTATTTATGATGAATACAAAACCATTGTATTGGAGATTGAAAAGTGATGACGATTATGAACCATACAAAACTGAATCTGGGCAATCAATGTTGGGGAATAATCAAATGAATGTATCAAATAATAAAATTGAATTTGATGATGGAAAAAAACTGGCGACACACTACCGGATTATATTCTTTAATAATCCATAATCTTACAAAAAATTATAATACAGATGATCTGGAGCTTTACAGAGATTTACCAAAAATTAATGTCCACCGAAGAAATTTTCTACCAAACGGACAAGTGAAAAGAACGAGAATGTAAGGATACTAATAACGGGCCAGGATAAATACAAAGCCGGACTTGAAAAAAAGGCCCAGAGGCCGAGATTTGAAACAGGATGGGAGGAGTAGGTGGGGAAGAAATTTGTTCCGATCAGGCTTCCAGCGGTCCAGGATCGGCGCGTCACCCGGATGCCCACGCCTGTTCCACCGACGGCCATGTGCGGCTCGGCTTCGGACCACGCCCCGTCTCCCGATAGCGTGTTCCTCGGCCTGGGAGGGAAGACTCTCTCGGATTGAGGTTGGACCGGCTCCTATGGCCACAGGGGCCTCGGCGCTCATGGCCCCGTCACCCGGGTACCGTTCCCGCCTTGGCCACCAAGCCAGGTGGTAGGACAGGGAAAAGGGGATGGGAACCCTAACCGGACAAATACAAAGAGTCGTAGTCATATTTATTTTCTTTAAAGGTAGCCCCTAACCTAATTTATCCCCTACATCATGGGGTCGCCTGTCCACGGTGGTGGACACGATGGGTGGTCGGATTGGGTTCCGGCCGCGTCGTTCTGTGCCCTGAGCGTTGTGCCGCCCGGGACTCTGAGACTCTTCCGCAGATCCCTATGCTGCTCTGTGCCAGCGTTGGGCTTCGGCCGTTTCCCGAAGATCTCGCATGGTGGCGTGATGCTTACGTGACTTTCCTACAGCCTACAGCCGCTCGGCTGCCTCCACGTTTTGCTATCGACTTCGTCGTCGGCGAGCGGCTTCGGCGAAGCTCTTCGCTGTGATCCCGTGTGTGTGTGGTTGTGTCGATGCTCGGCCGTGCGCTGCTCCGCCATAGATATGGTTGTGCGCTGCACTGCTTTGGTGCATGGCTATGCTGCTGCTCTGCCGTGCGCTGCTCTGTGGGTGTGAATATGCTTGCTGCTCTGCCGTGCGTTGCTCTGCCATCTGTATGGCTATGCGCTGTATATAGCTATGCTGCTGCTCTGCCCTGTCATGCGCTGCTCTGCCGTGTGTATGGCTATTCGCTGGGTATTCCGCGGAGGGCTCTGCCAAGTGTGTATGGCTATGCCGCGGTGGGCTCTGCCGGGTGTGTGTCTTCTGTGCCGTGTGTGTGTGTGTGTCGAATCCAGTGGCGATGTTGTTCCTTAAAGCTACTCCTACTACTATTCTTAATGCTATTCTTAACACTATCCCTGCAGCTATTCCTACTACTACCTATGCATCTGCCCTCCTTGAGTCTTCCGTTTCTACTTTTATATACATTATTTACATAGTATGTTGAGTGGGGATCCGTTGGTTCCTCACAAGAGCATAAAAACATTCTCAAATTATCAAACTACATTTAGCTAATTTACGCTTCTCCAACTCTATACCCAATCGCGACATAAAAAACGTAACCGGGTCAGATTTCATGTCACTTGAGAGGAATAAACCTAATAAAGTATACTGGAACGATCCGAATGAGTTAATGGAACGACTTCAACTTTTAATAGCTTCGGAAACAGCTGGAAATACAAATCACACAAACGAAATTACATCGATAATATTTTTTATGTTTCAATATTCAAATGAGATTATACTCATCATGACCGTTAACAAGTTTAGATGTTATATACATGAAAAGCAGAACACTTATCATTTAAAACGATATAAGAAAACTGAGACAGGACTCTACCTAGATACTGATGAGAACTTTAATATACAAACAAGAAAGAAAGCTAACTTCGGCACGCCGAAGTTTATATACCCTTGCAGCTAGAACTTCTATGACTAGGAATTCATACCATATAAATTATATATATTTGTGTTAAAAAACAATGAAGTAATACCTGCTTTCATTTCATTCACCTATACATATTATATTTGCAGTTTTACATTCACAGATTTGCATTTTTCCTCTAAATCAAACGATCGTTTGTATGGCACCTATATGATATACTCGTCCGATATTCATGAAATTTAACACAAAATTTAAGACTAATATTAAATGGCTATACCTTAAATTTGATGAAAATCAGCTGAAAACTGAAAAAGTTATAAATTTAATTGTATTAATTTCTATATTCTACTATAGTAGTCCGATTTTCATAAAATTTTACACAAAATTGAAGAGTTTAATAAAATGGATATATTTTAAATTTGATCCAATTCTATTGAAAAATGAAAATGTTAAAATTTTTCTTGTAAAAATTTTCCGATCATTCCTATGGCAGCTATATGATATAGTCGCCCGATACGGTCCGTTCCGACATATATACGAGTGAGAGTATAAAGAAGGCTAACTATAAAGTTTCAAACTGAGAGACTAGTTTGCGTAGAAACGGACAGACGGACAGAGGGACAGACGGACATGGCTAGATCGACTCGGCTGTTGATCCTGATCAAGAATATATATACTTTATATAGTCGGAGGTGCCTCCTTCACTGCGTAGCAAACTTCTGACTGAAATTATAATACCCTGCAAGGGTATAAAAAGGCATATAAAAAATTCCCAAAACAGAACCCAGACATCGTCATCAAAGAATATGTTGATAAAGCTATTTATGATCAAATCATTGATTACAAAATTTCCAGAAGAAATTGGAAAAAGTTTTGATGGCCTTGAGGCAATCGATACTGATGCAGCTTAATTTTAATATTCAACGTTCAAAAAATGTGGGGGTTCCCAAAGAAGCTATAGATATACCCAACAAGGAATTTGTCGACAAGTCTGTAGGACTGAGGGATTCAATTATTTCACATCAACAAGAACTTATTTTTAGTATTCCTGATGTCAAATCTCGATCGATTAGAGAGAATTGAGGTTGTTGTTTCAAGTTTTATTGAAAAAATAAGATTTTCGAAATAATTTGTTAGTCTTTTATCTGAAAATGAGTAGGCAAGGCATTATTAATGAATTACATGCTCCTGCGCACAAACAGTTTCTACGTCGGAGGGAATAAATTCGTTAAGGCAGGCTGATCTGGTGGAAATGGGAAAGTACTCTGCCTCGAATTATGGATATCGCTTCATACTAACAGTAATTGACACATTCTCGAAATTTGTGTGATGTGAAGCACTTAAATCTAAGGCTGCAAAAGATGTTGTTGAAGCAATGGAGTACCAAAGCATATACAAACAGATGATGGGAATAAGTTTTTTAATGTACAGTTTAAGTCTTGGATGAATCGACATCAAATAAATCATTATTCAACATTTAGTACTTTAAAGGCTTCAATTGTTGAGGGATTCAACAGAACACTAAAAAAAACTTATGTGGAACGAGTTTTCTTACAACTGGAGCTATAAGTGGGTTGATATTTACAAAAAGTTAATTAACTTTTACAACAACAAAATACACAGGACTATAAAAATGGCTCCTATCGAAGTGAACGCTGAGAATGACAAACACATCTTGAGAAAGGTATACAATAATATTAAAATGTTTACAGGCAACAAACTGAACATTTTTGAAAATGTTCGAATTTCAAAATATAAGGGAGTATTTGAGAAATCGTACACTTCTAATTGAAATGTTGTAATATTTAGGATAACAAAGTTCAAAATACATATCCAACAACATATCTATTATAAGACTTAAATGGAAATCCTATTAAGGGTGGTTTCTATATGGAAGAGCTGAAGAAAACTAGATTTCCCAATACCTACATAGTTGAGAAGGTACCTAGCTGAAAAAAACTAGATTTCCCAATACCTACCTAGTTGGGAAAGTATTTTACTTAAAAGAGAATGAAAAAGATCTCTTGTACGTTGGTTAGGTTTCCCGAAAATCACCGACAGTTGGATGAATAACTCTAAAATTTTGTAATGAAATAAAGACACAAGCAGTTTTATGTTTTCCCTTGAATATTAATATTTATTTTGTGTTTCAATTTTAATCCTTATTTAATATTATATACAATTTAAAATAAATATTTTAAATAAATTATTATACTAGAAATAAAAAAATATATGTTTTACCTAAATACAATTTTCGGATTCCTCATTTTATTCATTGAAAAAATGCTGATGTAATGCCAAATTAATTATTTTTCGAATTTGTCGAGCGCACTTTCAGAATCTTCTAATTTTCTTTTGAAAGTTACTCTCTCACCCTCATTATTTGGGGTGTTTTAATGAGCAGACATTCGTCTAAGCTAAACCCTTGAATCTGCTTCTAGACCTGTCACACAGCCCTCAATTTCCCTACGAAAGGTTATATAATGAGGTTATATCATGCCCTCTCGACCTAGATGCTATTACTACCTTGTTGTCCTATGAACAAATAATTTTTGTAATTGTTAAATGTGGTTTTCTTTAAACAACTTTGTTTTAATCCCTTATTTTTCTTCACACATTTTTAAGACTCGCTACCTACACCCGCTGATGTGTAGGCATACATTTTTGAGCGAAGACCCACAAACTCTGTCATTGACCTACCCTGCAGTTCATCTTTAAAGAACCCTAAGCGCTACTTATTACACTGCTGGAAATTATACAGCCTGGATATTCAGATGTATCAAATTTTAAAGCAACATTACCACGAATTTCACTATATAATTCCTCTGTTTTAATAGAGTAGATAAATGCATCTGAATCCATATAATTTAATTTTAGTCCATTTTGGAATTTGGGTTTCATAAATGAGTAGTGAAAATCATACATCTTCCATTTGGATAACTTCAACACTACAAAACCCAGGAATGTTGGCTTATCACAAACGTTATGTAGTCTATTCAAAATCGCATACATATTTTTATTGAACTTTGTTGCACTACGAAAATTGGACCTGGCTTTTAAGTCCCTCGCACATAATCTAGGACGCCTACCTTGGGGACCCATTCCCATTCTGTTACTAGGCGAATGTCCTTGCGATTTAACCTATTTTCCATGATCTTGCCATAGACGCTGTTATTCAAATGCTAAAAAGTCTTTCTAAAAATTACTTTTAGCGCTAGTCCTGTGCTCCGTGTTAATATCAATATATTTCTTAAGCTAAGGTTTTTGTTTGAACTCGAGGATACTATGTACCTTTTTGAGCTCTAAACCATTATCTATACACTGCTTTAAAGTTTTATAGTGTATGATATATTTATGTTTATCACAAAAATCGGTTATTTACTTTGAAGTCTTTGAGGTTTTTGGAGGGAGTCTGTTTACAGGACAGAAAGGCAGGTCATTGTGTTCGTCGTGAAGTGAGTATAGATATTGCAAGTACCTCTAAAATATATCCATACTCACTTTCCTCACAAATAGAATTAATATATACATTTCTATTTCTGGTTGATTCAACCATTTAAAATTTCCATATCAATATCAGTACATAATTCGAGGTATATTCCTGTAGGTTTCAACATCGCATACCACGACAAGCCAGGAGTTGTATAATAATAAGCAGGATTGAGTTGGTAGATATTTGAAATAATAGCCCTAAAGGTCTGAGAAACGTCTGCGAGCAACAAAACATCTGTTTTTCGGTAGAGTTCCAGTTCGGAGTCTGTTAATTTGCTAAATAAAATTGTTCCTTGGAAAGAGGTTTCTGATAATTTTTGGCCAGAATCCAAGTATTCATATGGCAATACACCGTTCCCACAGAGTAGTGAGAAATCTTTTACATTTAGAAATTGATTTTAAAGAACTTTGAAATACCCTTCATTGAAATTTCCTGCAATTGTGTCTAGGTCAGAGGGAATGAAACCAATGGTATCTAAAAATCTGATCTCCATCTTATTTTTCCCTAACGGAATATAGTGTAAGGTGGTGACAGGTGTCGGATAACCCTAATTTATCTAATTAATGACCCGGTTGTTAGAAATCCCTTCTACTAGTTATGGCTCGTTACTTAATTAACTCTTAAGTGGATGGGGTGCGGCGCCTGTCTTGCCTATTTCACCATTTACAAATGACTTTTGGTAAAGGGTTGTGTATTGCCGATCTTGATAGACTTTCGCGGTTGTTCCTCTCCAAATGACTTTTGAGACCCTTTTTTATCCCACCACTCACTCTTCTCATTGTAATGTGACTTGTAACCTTCTTGAAAACTCTTCAATTAGCAGTCTTCGTATACAAGATACCTTCCTTTTTTTATGGCTCAGAGACATTTTTTGTCCCCTGTCTTTTTATGGGCTATACAAGTTGTCTGCCGGTGGGCCGACGTGACCTTTTTGTTTGGGATTCGACCGTGGGAAAATGATTGAACGCGTTTTGATATCAGTGACCTTTTTTACTTTTTATTACCCCCCTACCCATCTAACAAGGAGATAGGTGTCAAACAAACCCAATTTATTTAATTAATGACCAATTAGTGGCAAGATCATAGGTGGCTCAGAGTTAGGTTTTCTATCTACTTACAAGTACACCAAGGAAGGTGTAGCAAGGAATTTCGTATTAAAAATTGTTTATATTTTTGGATGAGCGACTGCTATTTGTGCAGCTGGCGAACGGTGGATGAAACTCTGTGGAATCGGAGTTTCACATCTACCTAAATCCCAGCTTTTTCATAAGGTTTGACTGTGCGAAAAGACAGTATTTTGTAACTGGATGTTGTCTCGACTTAAAAAATTTGTATACATTATCGTAGATATTTATGTATAATTTTATTTACCTGTTTTGTCCAAACACAAAAATGAAACTTTTTTTTTATATTATTATTATTATTTTATTAATTTCCTTTTACTTTTTTTTTGTTTTTGTCAATTACTGCCTTTTCAGATTTTTATTTTATTATAATTAATTCGTTATACAACAGATCTACAATTTCGAAAGATTAATAGTCTCAAATACTTGAATGGCTAAAGTTTAAAGATTTTAGTTTTGAGGATGCCAGAAGTCATCCAAGCACTGAGAGGCCTTAAAAATTTCGATGGTAGAAGGATCTGTTATTAAGTTCCTTTTTTCCATTTATATAAAAATGTGAATTTACATTTGTTGATGATATATTAAATTAATAGTATTTTTAAATATAATACGTGAAATTATGAGTTTTTGTTATTGCAGGAAGGATGATGCTTTAAAATGCATAATGTGATGACAGCGAGACTTTTCGATGAGCAGTCTAAATTATCTGGGCATACTCTTAAGCCATATATGCATGCTTATGATTCTGCATTGTGTACGTTCATTGAGAAGGCGCATATACTTTCTCCCTTCTTGGCCACAGCCTTTGCTTGGTATTGGCCAACATCATCCAAATTACACTTGGCGACTGTAAAGCAATACCGATTCCTATCCTTGGTAAATGAGTATCGTGAATGTGTTTCATCTACTGGCTTTCCGTCCTTAACCCACACTAAATTAAGAAGTTCAGAGTCCACTTCACACTCAAATGTGGTACTTTCTGTTTCCAATATTGAAACCGATGTGGGGAACTTTAAGAAAACTGGGTACTTGGGCTCATCTCCGGGCACAGATACGTTAATTGTACAGGTGCTGAAGGATTCGCCAACGTCGTTGAAGGCTTCACAAGTATAGGTGCCACCGTCTTCCGGGAAAATTTCGGCAATTTGCAAGCGATATATATTCGCTTCGTTTGTATATTGGAAATCTTTGCTGGGCTTGATTTCCTTGTTATTATGCAACCAAACAACATCGAAGTGTCTAGCCCCAATGATGCGGCAAGCCAATGTTACGGCATCGCCGTCCTTTACAAAGCGCGACTCCAAGTGACTCACTATCTTTGGTGCCTTGTCACTGGAGATCACATGGCGTTTTGTTGTGTTCTTATCAAGAGCTAAAAATATATGTACAAACAAAAATGAATTAATTAACTAATTAATAATTTATTACTAAACTAAAGGCTTTAAGTGATTTCTAACTGAGGCTTGACTAAGTTAAAATACTTACGCATTATTGTTAACTTGCATTTCGTTTCTACAGCGCAAATCGAATTTGTGGCCGTACAAGTAAACACTCCTTCATCTTCTGGGAATACCTCATTGATGGTTAAGGTTGCGGTACCGTTTCTATATTTTAAATCCATAATATCCGAAGATGAGATTGATTTTCCGTTCTTAGACCAGGTTATTTGTGGTTCTGGATCGCCCTTCACCTGGCAACTTAGTACCAATTGTTCGCCATCACGAATAGTTAGATCGTGAAGGGACTTCGTAAATTCTGGCTTGCACATCAATGAGTCATCCGGGGGAACTACGGGATAATATATATAGCAAAAAAAACAATATAATATTACCCACTTTTATGTTTGTTCCCTTGCACGGTATTATGAATTCGTTTAAAAAGTATATAACATACATATATGTTTATTCTTGATCATCATCGAGTTGATCTAACCAAACTATTTGCTTAGCTTTGGTGCTATAATACTTAATTTATAATTTATATTTTATTTTATACATTAACTCTGAGATATAGCTGTTTTTTAGAGTTTTAAAACAATGTTTCGAACCTAAATATTTGATATTTGATTTGATTTATATACACATACATCTCCTTTAAGATATATTTGACCAGAAGATATTGATTATTTTTATTGAAGAATATATATGTATTTTCCGGTCGTCTGACTGTCTTTTCGATCCGATAAAGAAGTTATAATCTCAATCTTCCCCAACAACAGTGTTGATCTAGGAATGTCCAAATGTTTATTGTATACCGTTTGTATACCCTTGGAGGGTATTATAAATTCAGTCAGAAGTTTGAAACGCACTGAATGAATCTTCTCCGAGCATATAAGGTAAATATATTCTTAATCAGCATCAACAGCCGAGTCGATTTAGCCATGTCCGTCTGTCCGCCCGTCCATCTGTTCGTCCGGGTGTCCGTCAGTCTGTCCTATTCTACGCAACTAGTCTTTCAGTTTTTCAGCTATCTGAATGAAACTTTTCAGTTAGTCTTTTATATACTCTCACTCGTACATAAGTCATACCGGGCTGGATCGGAAGGCTATATAATATACCTGCCATAAGAACGATCGGAAAATATTTAGAAAAGTATTATTCTTATTATTATTAATTTTTGTTATTCTAGAATTTAAATTGTTTAAAATTGTATAAAAATCTGAAGACTATATCATATAGCTGCCATAGGAAAGATTGAGAAATGAATGCATTTAAATATTATAGCTTTTACAGTTTTCAACATATTTTCATCAAATTTTAGATATAGCCATTTTATAATATTATAACATTTTGGTTTTAGTTTTATGATAATAGGGAGGTTATATCATATAGCTGTCATAGAAACTATCGTTAAATTTAGAGGAAAACGCCAAATTGTGAATATAACTTTAACTGTACGATTGTAAAAAAAATAAGTATAGGTGAGTGTAATAAAAGTAGGAATTACTTCGTTGTTTTTTAACATAAATATATCTAATTTTTATTGTATTTTTTATTTTCATTAGGTAAAAATTAATTTATTAATAATCGAATTGCAATCTGCAAGGGTATACAAACTTCGACGAGCCGAAATTAACAATTTTATTTAAAATTACTTACGTATCAGTTCTTTGGTAGCACTACGTGACCTCGACGGGCTACCGGGGGTCTGTAAACTATTCGATGCGTACTTCTTTTTGCTAGAAATGCTATTTTGAGGGTCTAAAGCTTCGTCCTTTTTGTTGGCCTAACAAGATAATAATAAGTTATTATAAGCCGATTAATATTAATTTCACTTGCCTTTGTTTCAGATGTTGAGGTGAATTGCCGAGATGTTATTATTGGTGGCGGAGCGGGCTTTAATGGCTGCTCTATGTACTTCCGGTCTGTTCAAAAAACATTATTATATATATTTCATACATTGCGCTTGTTGATTCGATTAAATATTAGTTTTAAATTTTAGTGTTTGCTACAATATGTATGTAAGAAACGGTAGAAAGTTTTTTGTTGGTGTGTTGGTTTTAAGATTAGTAAGTCTTATATTTGTTTTGTCTTGAATTGTTCTAAAGTTTATATATATATTTACATACAAATTAATAAAATTATAATAAGGAGCCGTACAATGAAATGTACAATATAATGTACGTATTTGTTAAAATATCGTATCAGTTATTGCCCATCCCCGCAATTAATAATATTAAGAATGGAAAACAACCTAATTTATATTAAATTGATATTGTGTTCAATTGAAGTATTATATGAGCATGCCAGGGAGGGGTAACAAAATGTAAATCATTTTACTCATTTTTATGTTATAATATATAATTTACCTCCTGAATACAGAAAATTGTGGGCAAGTTGAGCCTGCTCAGGTGTGACCCATTCTCCTGGGAAATAGTTTAATTTTTACATTTAGAAAAAAATAAGTTTATTCACATTATTAAAATACGCAAAAAAAAATATACTGAAAAGTATATTTCATATCCTAAACAAAACTACTACAAAACCCAAATAGTGGGCCACAATAGAAACCCAAAATATAGTTTTATATTAAAGTATATAAAATTCTAAATTTGTTTCCCTTTTAGAAAACTGTTCATAGTTTACCTTCAACAATAACAACGCATTCGGTTTCATCTGTTCCATGACAGTTTGTAGCCTTGCAACTGTACTTCCCAGAATCGGATGGCTTGCAATCAATGATTTCCATGGTGACGACACCATCTGAATGGGTCATGGCATACTCGTATTTGCTAAGCTCACGGCCATCCTTGTACCACTTGACCGTGGGTACAGGCTTTCCACTAAGACAACATAAAAGTTTACAGGTGTCGCGCGCCTGCATTACACGCGGCCGCAATAGGAATGTAAAACTGGGCGCCGATTCGGATTCTTCCTGCCAGAATGTATATGGTAAAGGTTCACGACGGCGAACTGGCGTTGATTCCGTACGGAATTTGGGTAATTCTTTTGGCAATGGTTGAACGTTAAGGAAAACAACTTCTTCCCTAGAGCCATAATGATTCTCTGCACGGATTATATATTCACCGCGATCGTCTAACTTGACACGATTAATAATGAAGTAATAATCATCACCAGTATAGCGCTTCATAAACTTAACACTCTGTCGTAGTTCAATATTATTGTGTGACCAGGTAACCGTTGGCGTGGCTATAGCGATGCATCGACAATAGAACTTGACGCTCTGTCCCTCATAACAGAATTGGGATGATGGTCGAATTACGAATCGTGGCGCTGCTTGTCTCCGATCAATAACCGTATCATGAATCTTATATTTTTCCATTAGCAATTTACGCAAAGAAGAGTATTCGGACAGCCGTCCAATTGGCAATAAATATTTCTCGAAATCTTCATATTTCTTTCGCAGCTTTTCGCGATATGCCAAATAACGATCACGGTTAAGAGTTTGAGTGGTGCCAATATGATCTCCGGTTAACCAAGGATGCAATAGGCATTCATGTGCCGTCATACGCTTTTCCTTGTTAGCCACCAAAAGTTTGCGAATAAAATCTTTGCCTTCTTCGGAAATGTACTTAAATGATTGTATATCAAAGTCCCAATCGCAGGCCTTGACGTTCTTAAGTGTTTGTACATCATTATCGCCGGCAAATGGTGACAGACCGCTTAATCTATAAATAAGAAATTATTAATAGCTACACTATATTAACAAATAATTATAGAAACATACAGAACATAAGCTAATACACCTGTTGCCCACATATCCGTGTAGAAACCAACGGGTTCTCTGTTTACGATTTCTGGAGCAGCAAACTCGGCGGTGCCTGTGGTAATTTTTACCACTTCATTTGGATCTAGCCTAGTTGCTAATCCAAAGTCAATAAGCTTAACATTCGTGCTCAATCTAGTTTGGCACATGATATTTTCGGGCTTAATGTCTAAATGTATAATGTTCTTTTCGTGCATATGCCGAATGCCTTCGCATATTTGCCTCATGTAATTAATAACCTCAGCTTCCGTCATCACATAACCTTCGGTGGTAATACGTTCAAACAGTTCACCACCTGATAAGCTGTTTAAAAAAATAAAATAGGATATAAATATAGTTTGAAAAATATATACGTTTCCATTAAATAGCTTACAATTCCAATATAAGAACCATTTCATCATCATCCTCGAAGGCATCATGCAAGTTAATTAACTTTTGATGATGTAGCTGATTCATAACATCGATTTCCCTACGAATCAGATCCTTTTCAACGGCATGTGAGACTGGAATGAACTTGGCCGCAAATATATTTCCAGTACTACGTTCGCGACAGCGATGCACCACACCAAAGGCACCAGTTCCAATCTCCTCCAATATATCGTACTTATCGTAAACACTATGGTGCGATATTTCAACTGGCTGGGGTACAAATTTGGAGTAGATATCAAAGACATACGAATCGTAGTCCTTGATTGGCCCATCGGCTTTACCCCGCACCTTTTTGCCATTCGCATCAAGTTCGTATTTCCGTTCGGTTGGCTTCTTTTTAATTGAGTCTTTCGTCTTGATAAGCGTGCTCGGTTCGGATGGCTCTGAACGACCATAAACATTATCAGCAAAGATACGGAAATCATATTCTTTACCGGGCGTTAGACCACTGACGGCCAATGAGGTGAACCGTGTATTACCCACTCGTATCCACGATGATAAGGGATGCTCACGACGCTCTACATAATAATTTGTGATGTCACTGCCACCATCCCATACTGGGGCCTTCCAATTCAGAGACAACGAATCAGTACCAATACATTCGATAGTGAGGAAGCGTGGCGGATCGGGGCGGTCGCTTATTTGCACTTGAACTATAGCTGTATCTAGGCCAAGCTCATTTTCCGCTGTTATTCTATATGGTCCAGTGTCCAATCGGGATCCATCACGAATTGTTAGTACCGCATGCCTCTCCTTTACTTCAACATGGTAGTGTCCACCAGACTCAATATTCTCACCTTCCCTAATCCAATGAATACGTGGTTTGGGATAGCCAGTGAATGGTATTTTGATTACAACATTTTCACCCTTGTCGAAATAAGCTGTGTCTCTGAATCGAGGTGGAACGTTTAGTTTGGGAGCAGCTGTAACAAAAAAATGTTTCGTGTTATTAACGATCTATAAATAAGAAATATATAATGAATATTATTTGTACTTACTCATAATAGCTAAAGCAGCTCTTGTTGATTTTGCACCCGCTTTGTTAACGGCACGACAGACATATTCATCGGCATCTTCGCCAAATACGTCATTTATATTTAGGAAATAATTATCGCCTTCTGCGTAGATGTGATATCTTGCCCCATTGGTTATCTCTCGTGCACCCTTATACCAAGTAATGGTTGGTCTTGGAACACCCGTAATGTTGCAAGAGAATTGGGCATTATGATTTTGAATGCAATTGGCATCACGTAATGGTTTCACAATCAATGGAGGTGATGCAGCCTTTGGATCTACTATCTTGATAGCCTGCGAGGAGTATGAATGCTTCGATAGGCCTGCAACATTCTGAGCAAAGATACGGAATTCGTATTGCCGACCTTCGATCAGATTGGAGCAGTTTATTTGAGAAGCAGCACAGATGGTAGCGTTGACACGCTGCCATGTATCACTTCCAACTTCACGTTTCTCGATCCAATAACCTTGAATGTGAGCACCGCCATCCGATTCTGGCTTACTCCATTCCAAATGCACAAAGTCTCCCCCAATCTCGAGGATCTGGGGAATGCCTGGTGGCGAAGGAGGGTCAATTGGGGCTTTGGCTCGAATCGGATTCAAGCCCTCAAGGGGAGGACCCATTCCGTTTTCATTAACAGCCATAACACGGAAAATATATTCCTGATTTTCAAGTAGACCTTGGACATTAAAGGAGGTGTCTTTGCAAGTACTAGACACCGTTATCCAGTGTGGTGAGGAAACATCCTTACGTTCTACAACATAATGAGTAACCTTAAGGCCACCATCATAAGATGGTGGACGCCAGGCCAAAGTACACGAATGTTTGTTAATATGAGAGATACCCATCGGTCCGATCGGTGCTGAGGGTAGACCCGTAATGTGTACATCAAATTGACCAATGGCACTACCCGAATCATTAGTAAATTCAATTTGATATTGACCTACATCGCTTTTAACAATATCACGTAGAAATATCGCCACGTAGTCATCAAATATGGTGAACTTAATGTGGCTGTCATCACTGCTGTCCGACTTTAAAACCACTTCGTTGTTACGTTTTAATATCACAGTTAATGGCTGATCGCCAGAATAGTAGACCTTGATCTTAGCATTATCACCTTCGGGTAAGAAAAGCTTACTGGGACATCGGTTAATGACTGGCGGAGATCCGATCTTAAGGTAACCGGAGGTATGGACAAATCCAAGAGAATTGATCGCCTCGCATGTATAGTCACCGTCGTCGCCAGCCTGCACATTTGAGATGTGCAATCGGAAGAGGCCATCCTTGGAGTCGCAAGTAATTCGTTCTCCGCCCATTTGAATTTCTTTACCATTTCGAAGCCATCTTGCTGTTGGGAGAGGCTTACCCGATGCCTCACATTGCAGGGTGAAATCTTTGCCATATGGCGCAACACGATCGTGAAGTCTCGTTATCCATTCCGGTTTCTCTCCACCAATTACTTCACAAACCTTAATGGGCATTGTGCATAGGCTTGGCTCCGATCTTCCCGCTGAATTAACAGCAAATATACGGAACTCGTAATCGCCCATTTCAATAAGGTTAATCACTGTAAATTCTGTATCTAAGACATTATAATCATTACACTTAACCCAGACGGCACCACCGATATCCCTTCGCTCTATAATATACCCAGTGATACGAGAGCCACCATCTCTTAACGGCTTCTCCCACTTCAAATCAACATAATTTTTACCAACTTTAGTAACTTGTGGAGTTCCCGGTGGCGATGGTACGCTAAATTTGCCTTTTAGCTTAAAGCGCAAGGAGGGTGGTGAAGGTTTGCTTAATCCTGCAGCATTCTTAGCCTTTATTCTAAACTCATATTCAGAGCCGTTGGTTAAGTTATACAGTTGATATTTGGTATCTTTGATAAGATAGTCATAGGTATTCCACGATGAGTCATTCACTATATCACGATATTCAATTTGATAACCTTGAATACGAGATCCACCATCCCCGGCAGGTCGTGTCCAAATAAGTGTAACGTTGCCAGAGTCCCAATCAATTACTTTTGGTTGGCCCGGTTCATCTGGGACTGTGAATTGATGTCTTGCAACAATAGGTTCAGGGATATCAAGGGGATCGGATAAACCATATTGATTCTCGGCTCTAACGCGGAAATGATACTTATGTTGTGGTTCTAGTCCCATAACGTTGTAATGGGTGTTACGAACAAAGCTACTAAGTTTCCCCCATGTTCCGGTGGCATCAAGCTTTTCAACAACATAATTGGTAATTGGTGATCCGCCATCATCTAACGGAGTCTTCCAAGCGAGTGTGCATGTGTCAGGAGTTATATCATACGCATTTAATGGTCCCTGCGGTGGTCCCGGTCTATCCACAACTGTTACATGGCATGAGGCTGTGTCGGAACCCTTGCTATTAGTCAGTGTGATGGTGTACGAACCAGTTTCACTTCTCTTCGCAGATGAATTATGATAAACCGAAGCAAAATCATCCGTATCAAATTTAATCCGTTTATCGGGAACTACATCAAGACCATTCATCTGCCATGATGGGGTTGGTCTTGGGTTGGCATGATATGGTACTGTGATGTGAAATTCTTCACCTGCTATAACAGTCATATCACGTATCGATAAATCTGATGTTATTTTTGGTGCATGAGGTGGTCGACGGCAGAAGATTAAATCACTGGCTGCACTATAACCGGATTGACCAGCCGCATTTAAGGCTGCTACTCTGAATTCATATTCGGCATTCTCTATTAGGTTCGGTATTTTACAAGTCGTGTCAGGACACAATGAATGCACAGCCTTTGTCCATTTATCCTCGCCCAACAGGCGCTTTTCGATAATATAGCCCATAATGGGTGAGCCACCGTCATGCTTTGGTTTTGACCATGCGATTGTTATGCTATCTTCCGTTGAGTCAATGCCACGCGGTATT
The DNA here is from genome assembly GCF_035046125.1 of Drosophila serrata. Classification (NCBI taxonomy): domain Eukaryota; kingdom Metazoa; phylum Arthropoda; class Insecta; order Diptera; family Drosophilidae; genus Drosophila; species Drosophila serrata. The sequence continues at coordinate 1,105,333 of NW_028257058.1, forward strand.
CCAGGTACATTGGGTACATCAAATGGATGTCGGGCTCGAATAGGCTCTGTAGTATTGGCTGGATCAGATTGTCCATATTTATTTTCAGCTATTACCCGGAAATCGTACTCCTTGTTAATACCAAGGTTACGCACTCGGACAAATGGTACTGTACAGTAGCTACTGACTTTGGTCCACGTGGATGAGTGTGCTTCCTTCTTCTCAATTATATAATTCTGTATAGGAGATCCGCCATCGTCCTTTGGTGGATTCCAATATAGTGTAAGGGAATCTCCCGCAAATTCATCTGCTCGGAGTTTTGTTGGCGGTGCTGGTCTATCCAAAACCTTAACATTGATGGTAGCAGTATCAAATCCTGATGGGTTCTTTAATTGTAGACGGTATTGACCGGAATCCGAACGTTTCGAGTTTTTCACCACAAACGAAGCTGCATCATCGGTCAAATGTTGATGGACACGCGTATCAACATCATCTAGGACAGTGTCATTGGAATACCAAAAGGCATTTGGCTTGGGAAAAGCCACATATGGAACATGAATACTAAAATCATCACCAGCTCTGCATATAATATCCGTAACATTACCCAAATCCATGCAAGGTTTGTTGGGCTGCTCCTCAATTGTGATAGGTTGTGAGGGCTTTGATGGCTCTGAACGGCCAACATCATTTTCGGCAATAACACGGAATGAGTACTCCTCACCCTCTTTTAGATTTGGTACTGTATAAACGGTAGAGTTTATGGGCGTATCATTAACTGGCTTCCAATCCTTATCATTTTTGGCCCGCATTTCGAGATGATAGCCCTTGATTCGGGATTTTCCATCGTTGCGTGGTGGTCGCCATGATAATGTAACACTATCCTTAAATATGCGATCGGCTTTAGGTGGTTCTGGTGCATCGGGACAATATCGCTGAAGTTCTGCCGTGACTGTATCCGATGGCTTTGACGGTTGACCGGGGCCAGCTTCGTTTAATGCAATTACGCGGAACTCATAGCGAGCTCCTTCACGTAAATCTGGAACGGTAAAGCTAGTATTTGGTGTTGGATAATTATTGCACTTGATCCATTCGCCACCGCGCTCACGTCTCTCCACAATGTAACCAGATACGGGTTTGCCCCCACAATAGTCAGGTGGATGCCATTCTAAGCTGACAGAGCTTGGAGAATATGCTGGAATAGTTGGCTGGGATGGTGGACCAGGTGGATCGAATGGCGACTTTGCCAAGACAGGCCTGCCTTCTAGAGCTTCAGAAGTGCCATAAATATTTTCCGCTCGCACCCGGAACACATATTTTTTGCCTTCGGTTAGACCCTTGACGGTGTAGTTTGTCTTGGGACAATAACCGGGCACGGGTTTCCAGTCGTCAGCTCCAAATTCTGAGAATTCAATTATATAACCAGTTATCTCACTGCCACCATCATCTTTAGGTGGATTCCATTGCAACGAGATGTGATCGGGCGCTGTTTTCGTATAGCTCAACGGTCCTTCTGGTATTGATGGCTTGTCAACGACAATAATTTCAATGTCCGCAGAGTCCTTGCCGAATTCATTACTAGCAAAAATTGTATAAGATCCAGCATCTTTTCTATTTGAGTCTTCAATACGAAATATGGTTCTTTCAGAGTTTGTGTCGTGGGAAATACGCTTGTTTTCTGCGACCTTTATATCACCACGCTTCCATTCAATAGTAGGTGTAGGAGCACCAGAAATTGGTATGGTAATATTAACAGGTTCACCGGCACGGACCTTAACACGTCGTCCAACTAAGTTTTCTAAGTAAAGTCTTGGTTTTTCGCGCAATGGTCGAGCATCAAATGTTAATGATGATTCTGAGGTTTTACCATTGCCAGCGGCATTAACTGCCGATACTCTATATTGATATTGATGATTCGGTGATACACGATCGTCTTGATACTCTGTAGTAGGGACTGGCTGACCATTTATTTTGATCCATCGTCCAGTGCCCATATCGCGACGTTCAACGTCATAGCCAATAATGGGTGACCCGCCATTACTTATAGGCTGTTTCCATTTGATAGATATCTGATCCTTGTCACTATCCGTTAGCTCAGGTTTGCCTGGAGTTCCTGGTACTGTATATTGGTTCTTGGCAATTACTGGTTGATCTGAAGTTAGTGGATCAGAGCGTCCTTGTAGATTTTCAGCCATTACCCTAAACTCATATTTGGTTCCTTCTAAGAGTCTAGGTACTAAAGCATGATTGTATTTGGCATTAACATAATTGACAGCTGGAACCCAACCACCGCCATGAGTTAGATCACGTTTTTCTATAACATATGATGAAATCTCAGATCCACCATTATCCTTTGGTGGCTTCCAAGATATTGTTACCGAATTTGCTGTGATTTCCTCATATTGCATTGGACCATCGGGAGGGCCGGGGCGATCGAGAACTATAAGTTCGAAGCTGCCTTCATCGACGCCCGAATCATTGCGTAACAGTAAGTGATATATTCCAGAATCAGAACGTTGGCAGTTAACAGTGTGAAGTACAGTATGATGACCAATTGAAGTAATCGTTGATCGTTCGTTTGACTTTAATGGATCATTATTACGCGTCCATATCGCTTCAGGTGCTGGTTCACCAATAAAATGTATATCTGTGTGAAAGATAAGACCGCTTTTTATACGTATCTCATGAAGGGGTGTGATTATCTTTGGAGGCAAGTAGCGTGCCTTAGCCATTATCATATCGGATGGTTCCGATGGCTCCGATTGTCCTGCTTCATTTACTGCGATTACTCTGAATTCATACTCTTGTCCTTCGGTCAGCTCTTGCACTGTCGCAGTGTTCTTATTTGGTGGGACATGTAGCACATTAATCCAATATGGATTGCCCTTTTCTTTTTTCTGTATTATGTACTCAGTTAGTGGAGCTCCGCCGTCACTCTTAGGTACAGCCCATTGTAAATCAACATGATTGCAACCCCAGTCTGTTATATTGGGTTTACCGGGAGCATCCGGTTCATCAAACTCGTTCTTAGCTATTATGCTTTTGGATGCCTCTAAAGCATCAGATTCCCCAATAGCATTAACGGCCTTGACGCGGAACAAGTACTCTTTGCGATGAACAAGTCGTATGACATCATGTACAGGATGTGTGCTCATGCCAGCATCTGACCAAGTTCCTCGAGACATGTCCATTTTTTCAATAATATAATGCAAAATGGGTGAGCCCCCATCATCTTCTGGAACATTCCAAGCCAAATGGCAGCCATCTCTAGAAATTTTAGTAATATCCAAAGGTCCCTTCGGGGCTGATGGGCGATCCAACACGGTGGCATGTGCAGATGCATCGAATGAACCATGCTCATTTTTCAGAATTAACGTATATCGTCCTTCGTCACTACGCAATGCCGACGGTATTTCGAAGTTTATTTCGTTTTGGAAAAACGTACATTCACCTCGGGAATTTAAACCAATTTCTTTGCCATTATATAACCATTTAATGGATGGTTTTGGTGATGCCTCAATTGGTAAAGTCCAACCCAATCGCTTACCAGCATGAACTGTAATATCGTTCAAGAGAGATTTATCAAAGAACGGTGCCAAAAATCTTGGCTTGCAAATAACTGTGCCCGATGGATCAGATGGATCACTGGGTCCACCTCGGTTAACGGCAATTACGCGGAATTCGTATTCCCCACCATCTGTTAATTCTGGGATGTGCGCTTTGCACTCATCATTGGGAACAACAGCAGCTCGTTCCCATTGACCAAATTTGGGTCGTTTTTCAACAATATAGGAAGTTATAGGTGCACCACCATCTTTTTTTGGTGCAGCCCACTCCAAATCGACAAAGTCTTTGCCCCAATCAATTGCCTGAGGTTGACCGGGTTTATCGGGATGCGAATACGGATCTTTGGCAGTTATCGGTTGTGAGGTGGTCAAAGGCTGGGATTGACCCTGTTTGTTCACAGCACGAACACGGAAGCTATAATCATGATTTTCAATTAGATTATCGGCACGAATTTCAGTGTCGGCACTTTCACCAACTGGAATCCATCTCATGGCTTCATTATCCATTTTTTCCACAACGTAATGTGTGATCTCAGAACCACCATCATCTCTGGGTGGTCGCCAGTGTAGGGTTATCGAGTTTTTCGTAATATCACTATTTCGTAATGGTCCTTCTGGAGTACTTGGTACATCCAAAATAGTAACCTTAACGGTGTGTTTATCCATACCATTAATATTACGAGCCAATAAAGTGTAAGCCCCCGTATCCGATCGTTTGGCATCTAATATACGTAACTTGGTTCGATCATCAAGGTTGGTAATTTTTACACGATCTGTGTTAATGACCATATTATCCTCATGAGTCCATTCTTTGGATGGAATTGGTTCACCTGTTACTGGAACATCAAATTCAAAGACATTACCTGCCTTAATTTTTATATCCACCATAAAGTTGCGATCAATCTTGGGAGGCATATTCTTGGGTCTAGCAACATGTGGTTCTGTGGAATCACTGGGTAAACCTGGACCCGCTTTGTTCAACGCCCGAACACGGAATTCATATTTAACACCTTCAATAAGATCGGGAACGTGACCAGTTGTGGTGTCACCACTTACCTCTGCACACTTTTCCCAATCCGGTGAATACTTGTCACGCTTCTCAATGATGTAACCTATGATAGGTGAGCCCCCATCACTTTCTGGTCTAGCCCAATCCAAATCAACAAAATCCTTGTCAAAATCTTTGATGACCGGAGTGCCGGGCTTTGTGGGCTCGTCATACGGATTTTTAGCCACAACCGCTTTGCTTGTTGTAAGGGGTTCTGAGATTCCTTGACGATTTTTAGCACGAACTCTAAATTTATATTTATGTCCCTGTGTAAGACCCTTCACTTTGAGAGTGGTGGTTGGGCCGTCTGTCTCACCAGCTGGCACCCAACGATTTGTTGCTTCATCTAGTTTTTCAACAATATAATTGTCAATAGGTTGACCACCATCATCATCGGGAGGGTTCCAATGTAAGCTGCAACCCTCAGCGTTTATATTATTAATCTCCAGTGGTCCATTAGGGGGCGAGGGCTTGTCAATCACAGTTACCCTTACTTCGGCATTGTCTTCACCATTGACATTCTCTGCATGTATGGTATATAAACCGGTGTCGGCTCTTGTTGCAGAAGTCACTTTTAGTTTAGTGTTGTACTCAACATTAATTACTTTGACGTTATCCTTTGAGATAACTTCTTTTTTCTTGAGGAACCACTTAGTTATAGGCGCAGGCTCTCCAGATACTTTACAATCAAATACAAATCCTTGTCCAGATTTAATTCGTACTTCAATTAAGTTGGAGCGATCTATAATTGGCGGCTTATTACGTGACTTGGCAGTAATCGGGGATGTGGCATCTGATGGTTCTCCTAGTCCAGCAGCATTTATGGCAGACACGCGGAATTCATAGGATTGTCCCTCGATTAAATCTTGAACAGTGGCATTGCATTGATGTGGGGGAACTTCTAGGGCCTTCTCCCATTTACCAAACTTATCCTTCTTTTCAACCAGATATCCAGTTATAGGGGAACCACCATCAGTTAACGGCGGTGTCCAGGCCAAGTCGATGTGATCTTTATCCCAATTTACGGCTCTAAGATTCTCCGGCTTGCCAGGCTCATCAAAGGGATTTTTGGCTACAATTGTCTCGTCTCCAATTAAAGGCTGGGACTCGCCTTCAGCATTCACAGCTGAAACACGAAACTTGTATTCATTACCGGGAGTTAAGCCAGTTACGTTCACTTGGGGCTCATTAGAACGACAGCAAGGAATCCAACATCCCGTTTCTGGATCCAACTTGTCAACTTGGAAGTACTCAATAGGAGTACCACCATCATCGCTTGGCCGTTTCCATTTTAAGTGACATCCCTCCTTACAAACATCTGAGATTTGAAGTGGCCCGTTAGGTGGTGATGGCTTATCAGTAATAACAACATTGATTAGGACACTATCTTTACCCGAACTATTTGTGGCAGTGACCAAGTACTCGCCAGAATCACTACGCTGTGATGGTCGTATTACCAATTTGGTATAATAATCCGGACTTTCAATTGTAACATTTTTACCAGATGACAGAGGGTAATTCGAGAATTTCCATTCGACTTTAGGTGCGGGTTCTCCTGTTATATTTGCATCTAATTTAAGAGCAGTTCCGGAGGATATGGTTACATCGCGAAGATTTCTTCGATCGATTTTCGGTGCAAGGTATCGCGGTTTTGCAATAAAGTTTTTGCTTGGAGCTGAAGGCTCCGATTGACCACCTTTGTTTAGGGCAATTATCCGGAATTGGTATTCATTGCCCTCAATTAAGCCTTGTACAGTGGCTATAGGAGCTGCGCCATCGGTTTCTAAAGCCTTCTCCCACAGAGGACTGTACTTATCTTTAACTTCAATAATATAACCAGTAATTGGTGATCCACCATCACTTGCTGGCTCTGTCCAAGCCAGGTCTACCTTATTGGCTGTCCAATCGGTGGGTTCTGGTTGTCCAGGCTGTGATGGGGCAGCTAAATAAGAAATTTGAGTTAACTTTTCATTGTTTATGTAATATAATTTAAGTAATTTTAAAAACTTACTAAATGGATCCTTGGCAACAATCGCTCCCAAAGTTTCAAGTGGTTCTGACTCGCCCTCCTTATTTACGGCCTTAACACGGAACTTGTACTCATGTCCTGGCACCAAGCCATCAACATTGTACTCTGGTACGTCACTCTTGCCCACAGGAAGCCAAATACCTGTATCTGGATCAAGTTTTTCAATCAAATAGCTTTCTATAGGTTCACCACCGTCATCTCTTGGCTTCTTCCATTTCAGTTTACAGCCATCTTTGTGAATATCTGATATTTCCAAGGGCCCTTCAGGCTTTCCAGGTTTATCTAACCCAAAATAAAAAATTTTTGTTTACATATTTTTCAAAAAAATAGAAAGGATTTTGACCCACCAATTATATTGATTTGGAATTCCACTTGATCTTGACCATAAAGGTTATGTGCGGTGATCTTATAGAGTCCCGTATCCTTACGTTCAGGACTATTATTTATATACTTCGTATTATACGGAATATTCTCCACATGGCAAACTGATGTGGCCGGAATGGACTTGTTATTTTGATTCCAAGTAACATTGGGTGCCGGTTCGCCACTGATTTTAATATCCAAAAAAATCGCTTCCCTGGCCTTAATGTTGTAAGTCCGTATATTCTTGCGGTCAATCTTGGGGGCCACTAATAGTAAACATATAATTTACCAAATTAGACAAACAATTTTTTTCTTATAAAAGATTTACTTACGTTTTCTGGGCTTAGTAATAACAGTTTTGCTGGCATCAGAAGGTTCACTAGGTCCAGCAGCATTTACTGCCTTAATACGGAATTCGTATTCACAGTTTTCATTAAGATTTGGCACCGTCGATTTGCACTCTTCGCCACAAGTTGGAGCCGAGACTTCAGCACCCTTAATCCATTTATCAGTTCCTTTTTCTCGTTTCTCAATGATGTAACCGGTAACGGGAGATCCACCATCGTTGAGTGGGGGGCGCCATACCAAGTCCACATGATCCTTATCCCAATCTGTTGCTTCTGGAGTTCCAGGTTTGCCGGGCTCATCGAATGGATTCTTTGCAATGACGGACTGTTCCCCAGTTAATGGTTCGGAATCACCCTCAGTATTTACTGCTATAACTCGGAATTTATATTCATGTCCTGGCTCCAAATTGTTAAGTTCGGCAAAGGGTTCCTTATAGCGACCCGATGGCTGCCAACGTCCTGACTCCACGTCTAGTTTTTCAACGATGTAATGCTCAATGGGCAGGCCACCATCATCCAGCGGAGGGTTCCATTTTAGCTTACAACCCTCCTTATGAACATCTGTGACACGCAATGGTCCTTCTGGAGCACCAGGTCTGTCTAAGACAATTACTTCAAATGAAGCCTCATCTCGACCCGACTCATTCTCAGCTTTAAGGGTATATTTGCCGGAGTGGAAACGTTTCGAAAATGGGACCGTCAGCTTGGTGCGATAAGATTCAATGTCAATATTATAGTCACTATCATCGTTTTCCAATCGTGCCTTATTGTGCAGCCAAACTTTTGTTGCTGGCGGTTCTCCAGACACTTTAATATCATAACGAAGGTGTTGTCCGGCTTTAATAGTAATATCCTTAATATTAGTTCTGTCAATTTTCGGGGGTGCAAAGCGATCTTTGGCCGTCATTTGGTCCGAAGGCTCTGAAGGCTTACTTTGACCCGCCTTGTTTATGGCCTTGACTCGGAATTGATATTTATTTCCTTCAATTAAATCATTAACACGCGCCTTACAATCTGGCGTATTGGTTTCAAGAGCTTTTTGCCATTTTCCGGTATTTGGATCCTTCTTTTCAATTATATAACCAGTGATTGGTGCACCACCGTCATCATCGGGAGCTCGCCATTTAAGATCACAATGATTTGCTGACCAATCGAGAATTTGTGGCTTACCGGGGGTCTCGGCGGCATCAAATGGATTCTTAGCCTTGGTAGGAACATCGGTGACCAAAGGCTCCGATTCACCTTCAGCATTGACAGCCTTGACTCGAAACATATATTCTTTACCTTCGGTAAGGCCAGGGACATCAGCTTCTGGAACCTTAGTGGTTAAAACTGGTACCCACCGTCCCGTTTCTGTATCCATACGTTCAACAACATATTGTTCAATGGGCTCACCACCATCATCTTCGGGCTTCTCCCATTTCAGGTGGACACTCTCCGCTGTTACATCGGATACAGTTAATGGACCCTTAGGCTTGCTCGGCTTGCATAGAACCTCTAGTTCAACTTCCACTGTATCACAACCGGAATCATTTTTCGCAGTTACTATGTATGTACCACGATCCGCTCGCTTCACCTTTGGCATTATAAATGTAGTCTTGTAATCCTCATTATCAATCTTGATGTGATCGGATGATTTGATTTCCGAGCCATTGTATGTCCAGACGATTTTAGCTGGTGGCTCTGCCTTAACAGCAGCATCCATGTGAAGCATTTGACCACTGCGCATAATTTTCTTCTGCAGATTCTTGCGGTCGATATGTGGTTTTAAGAATCGAGGCTTAGCTATTACCGTTTTGGAAACATCACTAGGTTCACTTGGACCTGCCTTATTGACTGCAACGATACGAAACTCATACTCATGTCCATCTTCGATGCCGGAAGTAACGGTGCCAGTGGTCTTATCACCTGGCACAGTGGCGGCATCCACCCAAGCCCTTCCAGATTTGTCCCTCATTTGAATGATATATTTCTGAATGGGTGCCCCACCATCGGTTTTTGGTGAATCCCACGCCAAGTCAACGAAGTCCTTATCCCAATTAGTGGGTTCGGGTCGGCCGGGCTTATCGGGTTCATCGAATGGATTCTTAGCAATAATAGGTTTCTCTGTTTCCAAATCTTCCGATTCACCCTCCTTGTTAACGGCTCTTACTCGGAACTTGTATGGTTTTCCTTCGTGAAGACCTATAACTTTTGCTTCGGGTTCGGTACTCTTTCCACATGGCAACCATTGACCCGTGTGCGGGTCAAGTTTTTCAATTTCATAATAATCAATGGGAGTTCCACCATCATCATCGGGTTTTTCCCATTTAAGCTTGCAGCTGTGTTTCGTGATATCGTTGACTTGTAGGGGACCCTTTGGCTTTCCAGGTTTACCCAAAACACTAATCTCCAATTCGGCGACATCTTCGCCAACTTCGTTTGTGGCCTTGATGGTATACTTGCCACTTTGTGGGCGTTGAGAACGCATGACAAAGAACTTTGTATTGTAATCAATATTATCTATTTTTATGCCTTCCTCACTGCTTACCAGTGGTAAGTTGTTAAAGAACCATTCCACTTTTGGAGCAGGCTCACCCTTGATGTTTATATCCAAGCTTATAGACAAACCAGCTTTAACGATAACCGGCTTCAGATTGGTTCGGTCAATAAGAGGTTTTACTAAAAATATATATTTAAATAGAAATTAGAAATAAAATAAAAATTTATTGATTGTAATAACTTACGGTAGCGTGGCTTGGCTGTATGCCAATTACTCTGCTCAGATGGATCCGATGGCCCGGCCTTGTTAACAGCACGAACTCTAAACTTGTACTGCTGACCCTCTTCCAACTTCTTAACCACGCCCTTGCAAATTGGACCTTCCGTCTCCATTGCTTTAACAAATTCTCCCGAGTCCTTATCCATAACTTCGACGATATAACTTGTAATGGGAGAGCCGCCATCGCGTATTGGTGGTTCCCACTTCAATTTTACATGATGCTCATCCCAATCATCTAGTTCGGGAAGGCCGGGTGGCGCTGATATATCAAATGGATTTTTGGCTGTAATCGCTGAATCAGTTTCCAATGGCTCCGATTCACCCTCCTCGTTCACGGCCTTAACTCGGAACTGATAGCGATGATTGGGATCTAGACCCTTAATATCGATATCGGTCTTTTCGGAATCAACAGAACCAGCAGGAACCCATTTACCCGTCGCTGTGTCCATTTTTTCTACGATATAACCGGTGATGGGAACACCGCCATCATCCTTGGGTTTCTTCCACTTTAGCTTGCATCCTTCCTTGTGAACGTTCGAGACCTCCAAAGGACCTTCGGGCTTTGAGGGCTTGTCAAGAATAATAACTTCAACAAGAGCCTCATCGACACCATTGATATTTTCAGCTCGAAGCTTATATTCCCCGCTTACATTGCGCGCTGTATCGAGTAGGGTAAGCTTTGTATTGTAGTCTTCGTTCTCTAATCTCACTTGTCCTGTTGGTGAAAGTTCCTTTTCTTTAAAGAACCAGGTTAGTGTTGGAGCTGGCTCGCCCTTAACATCCACATCGAATTTGACAGTTTGGCCAGCCCGTACCTTGATGGGTTTCATCTTTTCGCGGTTTATCGATGGTTTAACTACATAAATAAATTAATTATTAAAAATTAGTGAAAGAGAGTGATAAAAGGAATTAAAGCAGGTTGGCTGGCTTAACATTTTTAAATGATCGCAGGTCGAGGGCTTCTCTCTTAGGCTTACGCGTATATTAAATACGATCTTACGATTTCTGTGTTTGGCCAAGTGTGGTTCTGTAGAATCGCTAGCTTCACTGGGACCAGCTTTGTTCACTGCCCGCACACGGAATTGGTAAATATTGCCTTCAGTTAAGCCATCAACGGTTGCTTCTGGTGTGGATGTCTTCAAGTATACATAGAACAATTTATATTAATATTGAAAAAGAAAAGGATACAATTTCCAAATTATATAAAATTACTACCTTTATCTTTTTTTTCTGGTTGGTATATAATACTTACATTCGTCGTAAGTACTTCATCCCAAACAGGCGAGAACTTATCTTTTTTTTCAATGATGTAACCAGTAATTGGGGCTCCTCCATTATCCTTTGGTTCTGCCCACTTAAGCTTCACCATATGCTGGTCGTAATCTTCGATCTTGGGTGTACCCGGCTTGCTAGCAGCATCGTACGGATTTTTGGCTATAATTTTGCCATCAGTATCCAGGGGCTCCGATTCGCCTTCCTCATTGACAGCCTTGACCCGGAACTGATACTCATGGCCCTCTTGAAGGCCCTTGACATCAAATTCGGTATCATTGCCTGAGGTCCGGCCGACAGGAACCCATCGACCCTGTTTAGTATCAAACTTTTCGACTTGGTATGCTGTTATTGGCTTGCCACCATCATCTTCGGGCTTTTTCCATTTTAATTTACAGCTGTCTTTTGTCACATCCTTGGCCTCCAAAGGACCCCTTGGCTTACCAGGCGGAGCTAGAACATTTACTTCAACAGTAGCCTCATCCTCACCGTGCTCATTAATAGCTTTTATCTTATAAATTCCCGTATTATTGCGAACCGTATCAATAATGGATATCTTTGTATTATATGGGATGTTCTTAATTTCGCTACTACTAGGTAATTTTTCTGGCTTGAGTTCTATATCGTTTTGATACCAAATTATTGTCGGTGGGGGTTCGCCGCGAACATTTACATCGTATTTAATAGGCTTACCAGCACGAATTAGCAAAGGCTTAAGGTTTGTTCGATCAATGCGAGGTTTCACTAAAGAAATATATATTTAAATATTTATTTTCGTTTCTTAAACTTACTATAAAATATATATATAAATAATTAATAAAATGATTTAAAGAACTTTGATTTTTTTTTCCATAAATAACTTACATTTCTTATACTTTGCAATTTGAGGAGCACTTGCATCGGATGGGGGCGACGGACCCGCCTTGTTAACAGCTATAACACGGAATTGATATTCTTCGTATTCTTGTAGACCGGAAACAGTCGCCTCCAGCTGATCTCCGGGTATTTCCAAAGCTTTTTCCCAATCTGGTCGGTTCTTTTCTTTTCTTTCAATAATATATTTCTGTATTGGGGCACCGCCATCATTATTTGGCGCTGCCCACTTCAGACTAACACTTTGATTGTCATAATCGGTGACCTCGGGAGTACCCGGCTTATTGGGCTCATCGAACGGATCCTTGGCAACGACACCGACCAAAGTGGTCAATGGTTCAGATTCACCTTCCTCGTTGACGGCGGATACACGGAACATATATTCGGAGCCAGGACTTAAGCCAGTTACATCGAAGCTAGGCGGTTCCTTTTCACCGGGAGAGCGTCCAACTCTTATCCATTTACCCGTCGCGGTGTCCATTTTCTCTACGACATACTCCTTGATGGGTACACCACCATCATCTTCAGGCTTTTTCCAGTGCAATTTGCAGCCCGTCGAGGTGACGTCGGAGACCGCAAGAGGTCCTTTTGGGGAAGTAGGTTTGCCCAAAACAATTAATTCAACTGTCTCACGATCGATTCCATTACGATTTTCTGCTTTTAAAGTGTAAAAACCACTATCCTTGCGCACTGCATTCGTGATCAAAAAATCAGTATGATAGTCTACATTTTCTATCTTAATTCGATTGCTGTTAGTCAAGGGAACATCATCTCTCCAACTCCAATGGAGTTCTGGGATAGGTTCACCGATGACATCGACGGACCATTTATGGGAGCGCCCACTCTTCATAGTTACTCGTTTAAAAGTACTACGATCAATCAAGGGTTTTACTATAAAAGTTAAAATTAAAATATTTTTATTTTTTCTAAATAACTTTTGGGAATATTTATTAAATGTTATACATACGAAGTAAAAGCGTTGCGGTATTCAGCTAAAAGTACAGCCTCTAATTAGTTTTGCTAAGAAATTAATAATCATACATGCATAGGCATTATATATATTCAGCATGTTTAGAAATTATAAAAAGTTCTGAAAGCTACAAAATAAATTAAAAAAAAAAAAAAACTCGAAAAGAGCATTTTGATCTTAAAAATGTTAAGCCCAAAAACATACAGCCAAATATAAAATATGTAAGAAATAACTTACGATTTCTGTGCTTGCAAAGGTGATTATCTGTGGGCTGTGATGGCTCTGAAGCTCCAGCCTTGTTTACGGCTCTCACACGAAATTGATATACCATTTTTTCTTTTAATCCATCGACCGAACACTCGGGCGTAGGATCCTCCGTCTTGGCGACCTCACTCCAAGAGGGTGAGAATTTATCTTTAATTTCAACGACATAGTGAGTGATTGGACGACCGCCATCCGATGGTGGTCTTTTCCACTTGAGCAGGACACTCTTGTTATCGTAATCATCGATAATGGGCTGGCTTGGTGGACTCGGTGGATCATAAGGATTCTTGGCCACAATGGCATCGGTGGTTTCTAATGGCTCAGATTCACCTTCTTTGTTCACTGCCTTGACACGGAATTTGTACTTCTTATTCGGGGTTAATCCCTTAAAATCAAAAGAGGTCTCATTGGGACCAACTTCTCCCGCGGGTATCCAACGACCCGTCTCCTCATCCATACGCTCTAAAGCATAGCCTGTGATGTCACAGCCACCGTCATCCTCGGGACGTCGCCACTTCATCTTGATGTGATTGGCACGAACCTCTTCAGGTTCAAAAGGACCACCCGGAGCATAGGGTCGATCGAGAACCACAACTTGGGCTTCGGACTCTATGGTTCCAGAACTATTTGATAATACCAATTTGTATGTTCCTGTATCCTTTCTGACCGATTTCTTTATAGTTATTGAAGAGTTTCTATCCAATTGCTCAAGACAAATTCGTTGGTTATCGAACGTTAAGTTATCGGTATTCTTTACCCATGTTGCATTTGGTTCAGGCTCACCATCATACTTGATATCGTAACGTATGGTTTGGCCCTTTTTCACTGTTATATTCTTAAGGCCATCGCCCACCAGGAATGGTTTGACGAAACGGCATTTGGCAATAATGGATTTTGTCTTGTCACTGGGTTCACCAGGTCCAGCTCGGTTAATAGCACGGACTCGGAATTCGTACTGCTGGCCCTCTTTAAGGCCATCAACTGTGGCGGTTCTGGCATCGCCATTAACTTCCTTTCCTGAAACCCAGTCGTTGGAGAACTTTTCTTTGTACTCCACAACATAGGCTGTGATCGGGTCACCACCATCACTATCTGGTGCTTCCCATTTGAGATCAGCATGATCCTTGTCCCAGTCAGTAAGATCCACTTCCTTGGGCTTTCCAGGCTCATCCCATGGATCCTTGGCCAAGATTGTATTCTTAAAGGTTGCCGGATCTGAGGGACCAATGCTGTTGACAGCACGAATCCGGAATCTGTACTGTTTTTTTGGTATCAGGTCATCGATTTTCTTGCAACACGGCTCGTTAGGTTTAACCTCAGATACTGGCTCCCAGCCTTGTTTCTTGCTTAAATCCTGTCGTTCAATAACATATTTTATTAGAGGAGAGCCGCCGTCATCCGACGGTGGCTTAAAGTTAACGACACATGATGTCTGATATATTTCGGTAATATCAACGTCATTCGGGGGCAGCGGCACATCTTGGAATATCACTTGGACATCCTTGGTATCTTCACCTTGGCCGTTGGATATTTTAATTTGATACGGTCCGGATAAATCTCTAGATGGTTTTTTGAACTTAAATGTCACCTTGTCGTCATTAACAGCGACCTCTACATCCTTGACGGGCAAGGGCTTGCCGTCTTTGAATAATTTTGCTTCTACAGGAGTTTGTTTAGTACCGGAAACTAAAAATGTTAAAAATTGTAGGAAAACATTTTAGAATCTAACTAACCAAATAAATTAAAAGTTATATTAAATGTTTTCTTACCTTTAAATGGTACTTCTAAAACGACAGGAGCACTAATTGGTCCAGCAAATTGATCAGGACAATCAATATTTGGCCTACTTTCACCCTTACGCACCGTAACATTACACTTGGAATTAAGCTGTCCCGATTCGCAGGAAATTTCACCCTCATCAGACATATCCAGGTTATTAAAGATTAGTTGATGCTTTCCGCCCCCTAAATTCTTGATCTCAATGCGTTCACTTGGCACTATGGGTTCGCCATTAAATTTCCAATCGCAGGGTGCTGTTTGATCTTGAAGCTCGATATCGAGAACAAGCTTCTCTCTTTCTACGGCATCGGTGTCCTTGAGTTTTTTATTAAAACGATTTTGATCTACATAAAAATAATTTAAAGAGGAAATTATAAAAAAGAATAAAAGAAGTAGGGTGAGGGCTTACAGTTGATAATTATTTCTGCTTCTGTCTTATCCGCATTCGTCGTGCATTTAAACTGACCGGCATCCGTAACCTTGCAATCTTTTATCACTAGCTTACGCTTACGACCATCTTTAACCACTTGAAAACGTTTATCAGGTTTGACTTCCTCATTATTACGGAACCATTGAACTTCACCGCGAGCATCATCAATCTCGCAAGCTAGAGTCACCGTATCCTTTTCTATGCACTGCTGAGACTTGAGAACTTTGACAAATTTGTACGGATACTCGGTGACCTTTAGCGTACACTCAGTTTTATCGGGTTGCTTGTCTAACTGACAACGATAAAGACCCAAATCCTCAAGAACCGTGTCCTTAATAATCAGTTTAAGATTACCATTAATATCTTTGGAGATAAGATAACGAGGATCATCTGATTCGATTTTG
The DNA here is from genome assembly GCF_035046125.1 of Drosophila serrata. NCBI lineage: Eukaryota > Metazoa > Arthropoda > Insecta > Diptera > Drosophilidae > Drosophila > Drosophila serrata. The sequence goes on from NW_028257058.1 coordinate 1,121,415, forward strand.
GTATTGTCCTTAAACCAATGGACATTGGCCATACTACTGCTAACGGAACACTCCAATGTCGTTTCGTGTTGCGTAAATCCGTCGAGCTTCTTTTTCAGAGGTTTCGTAAAAGTATACGATGGATCTGGCTCTTCGACATTCAAGAAGGCCGTACTAGACACACCGCCGATTTCGATAGTATACTTGCCAGTATCCTCGACTTTGGGAGTAGTAATTATTAACTGATATGTATCGTTTTCCTGTTTAAATTTAAATTTACTGCCCGTAAACACTTCCTATAATTTATTATGATAATTTTGATTTAAAAATGTTTTACGAAATATAGTATTTTTTGATGCGCTACTTACATCTTTGCGGAATAGCCACTTGGGCTTGCAGTTTGGTTTGCTGAATCTCGCCTCGAACACCACCTTCTTATCCTTTCCTTCCTTAGCAAATTGATCAATTAGGGGACTAAGGAAGGACTCTACTTTCTGCACTCCACCACACATATTACACGTTGTCAAAAATGGGTAAAGTTTATATATATATAAATTTCGATATACTATTTTTTTGTGAGAATGTAAATACTCAAAATATCATCTCATACATATGTGTATGTAATTTAAAAATATACCATTACAAGAACATCATTTGTAAGAAATATATATGTTTGAGTATCATAAAAATATATTTTTAATTTTATCTTTTAAATAGTACATGCTATTTATGCTGTATTATGCAAAATCAGAAAAAAGGGGCAAAAAAACAATTTTTTTCATTTGCACAAATAATATGCAGTTTATATTCATATATTGTTATAAACATTATTAGAAATATAACTGACTTCAAGAAATTGCCGAAACCCTTTTAAATTTACACACATAACAAGAAAAAAAACTATCTTCCGGACGTTTTTCTTTTATTATTATTTTTGTTTCATTTTTTATTATTATTATTATTTTTTTTGACCGGGCTTATAGAGAAACTTAACATTTTTGCTGATTTTTCAAGGATTTTTTGCTTTTATACAAAGGGTTTATAATGCAAGAGAATAAAATAAAATTTTTAAAATTATCAATTATTTTAATATACGAACTGTACAAAACGTGACACGAAAGGAACTTTCTCTTTAGATTTTGGGCTTTAAATTATTACTTCAGTAATGCCCATAAATTTGTGACTACAGCGGGACAACAGGACTGTACCTCTGAAAATTTTATAAGTAGAAAAACAAGAAACCAATTTTCATTACAAGTATCTAAGAAGGAACAAGCCAGATTGGAACATTATATTATATAGCTGACATGGAAACGATTAATTGAAATAAATCCTTTTCTCAATTACAGAATTTTCCCGCACGCTCCTTGGAAAAAACGGAGAAAAATTGATATTGAACAATTTTCGTCGACATTGATCCTATATATGATACATTGATACATCGAATTTTTGTTATATATGATATCTTCAAATTTACAACGGTAAGTTAGTTTCCTTTCTTGTTTTCGTTTGTGATACTTTAATTTAAAGTATAACATACATAATATAATATACAGGGGTGGTCAAAAGTATTTACACAAATTCTCACTTATTTTCGCCGCCAAACTTCTTTTAGTTATTGTTATTATTGTTCTTGACCAATTTCCATAAAATTTTTGTTATCCCATAAATTGATTTTACGAAAACTAAAACAAAAGATAACGGTTCAAAGGACAACGCTAAAAGCAAAAGATAATTTTGGATATAGTTTAATGAACTCAATTTCAGCCAATTGAAAGCCTTCATCGATACCAAAGCAAAATTTTTAAACTATTAATAAAGTAATTTATGAGATTGTCGCTAAAAAAATATACAATTTTAATAGCGTTACGCTTAATACGAAAACCAATTCTGTTTAAATATTACACTGAAGATTCATCCATTCTCTTACTTATAGCATTTTTCTATGAACCGTTAACTTTCGAATTCTTTTTTGGCTTGCTTTTGCATAGATCATAGAAAATGTCAGGGAAATTGGTCAACAACAACAAGAATAACAACTAAAAGAAATTTGCATGTAAAAATGGTCGTTGTTTAAATAATTTTGACTACCTTTGTATTTTACATTTATTTTATATCGAATTTATAATTAATGTTTTATGCATGTGTAGTAAATGCATAAACATAAATATGTCCTAAAGCTTGCATTAAATGCCCACCATAGATTTAAAAAAAAAAAAACATTTTTACGAAATTTTTTTAACGTTCAACATGCTGTTTTAGTTATAAAGCAATGAAAATAGACAACAATAGTGTTACTACCTTTTAAACTGAAAATTACGAGTAGAATAAGAACAAAATAACAAAAAAATCAAATTTCAAAATCGATTTAACAAAATCGATACAAAAAATAAAGAAAATGTCTATATTCTAATAACTTGTCTCAGAAATTCATAGAGATGAAATCGAAATATAGTTACTATAGTAACTGAAATGAACTGATTAAAAAATCAGCAAAAAACAAGAATTTCATATCTCTTAACACTGAAAATACAAATTAATTAATACAAGTATTTTTTATTTAAATATGTAGAAGATTCAAATAAAGAAAGAGCGCACACCTCCTCTCTTCGAAATGGATGTAGTGTCGGCCAATCGGGGATCAATTCAGCTAAAGATGGTCTACGTGATCCTGGTGCCTAAATATTTTCAGTTTAAACGATCGTAAATAAACTTAATAATTGCAACTATTTTTTTGTCACTTTAACGGTTAATAAATAGAAAAGTAACGTTCAAAGTTAAGGCACAATTATACAAATTCGTACGGATAATTCTGGGATAGATATGTTAACTAAATCCTCCACTGGTAGTATTCCTAACCACCTATTTTCGAGATTTTTATTTTAATATAATGAAAATTATACTTTGATACTCTATAAATTAAAAAAATAAATGTTAGTTTAATATAAAATAAAATATTGTAACATTTTCTAAATTACTTATAGCACTCCCTCATATATTTTGCCTTTTCAAGTTTTGTAACACAAGCGAAATTAATAATAGCGTTTCTTGAAAAGCTTAGTTAAATGAAGTAAACTCAAGCTGTATTTAAATGTTTCAGATGGCAGTGTCAGTTTAAAGTTTATGCATATATATTTTTCAACTAAAACATTTAAATTTACAAACTGAATCTTTATCAACATAGGATGGAGAACACCCATCACTTCTATCAAGAATCTCTTTTTCCTTACCCTTTCAACTTTTTTAAGGGCCGGCAACGGTTTTTCCGTTTCCTTCAGATCACCCCAATTGGGATCCTGTTCATCTTTGTCCCATTTTTGATAACGTCTTTTCTTAAGCATGGCTCGGAAGTCCATGCCACTCGAATCGGAGACATATAATTGCATCTCCGCCGAATCCTCACCGTGTATATTCGATACGACCACCTTGTATTTACTCTCATCATTTGGCTTGCACTTACGCATACACAGTGTAATTGTGTTTGTCTGCCCATCGGTGAGGAATTTATAACGACCGCCCTCAAGGATCTCGCTAACACCCTTGTAGAATTTAAATGTGGGCGCTGGGCAGCCCTCGACACCGACCGTGAGGTAGGCAGTCGAGTCTACAAAAAACAATTATGATTATGGTACATTTTTACATACATGTGGGTTAGTCAGATATTTTACATTGAAATGATTAATAAACAAACACACACATACCTTCAACCACCGAATATGACTCTTGGACATCGACAATTGATGGGGGACCACCATCACCGACATCGCGTAGTGGTGTCGATGGTTTGTTGATAAGGTCTTCTAGATCCTGCACACTTGGACGACGAACATCAATTGATGGTCTTCGCCGCTGTTTTCGACCAAACATCACATACAAGACATTGGACACGAACGAGGAGTCAGATAGACACAGAAAATAAGATATAACAAAAGAACATAAGTGATATGGGGTTAAACCATTCATTAAATTGAAAATGTTGTCCATGCCCGGAATTAACATTCAAAATGCCTTTCAATAGTTTCCGGGTGCTTTCCAATTATTTGTATTAAAACGTGCTCTGCTTTATTTAAATATAAATAGGAAAATAACGCAAATAATGTAACCATATTGCTATGTTTACTTTTAGCCAGATTCTAAAGAGCGTTATGGAAGAAACCAGAGTTTGGTTCCCAATATAATCTGACCAAATGCAACATACAATCGCAGAAGGACAGTGAACAATATTGAAGTGTTTTTTTTAATACTCTTTGTGATTAAATATAAATATATAAAATTCAACTACAGTAAACTGAAATAAAAAGTGCATTCCGCGGACAGTGGCAGGATTGAATGTAAGTGAGAAACTTGTAAAGCTACCAAGACACAATCTACAATAGTTTTACTTTATATGATTAACTACAAGTATGGGAATGAATATTATAAATTATTAACTTTTAAATATTATTATTTCAACAAAAAAATTAGTAAGTACACGATTTCGTCATGTGTAATGGTATGTATGATATCAACCATAAAGATTATGTATTAAGAATCTTATGGCTTTATTTAATAAATATAATATGTGTTTGCATTTCTAGAAAACATTCAAAAAATGTGACAGGCTTGACAGTCTAAGGGGGATCAGATACTTTTAATACTTAATATTGTTATCTATACAATTCTTTCCTAAGTACCTAAGTATTTTAAAGTTGTTAACTAATTCCAAGGAGCACCAATATATTGGAATAATGAATGGGTTGTCCACATAGAAAATTGCTACGTTGCAGTAAAGTGCATTATAATAAATATATTTTCGTTCAGCCTAAAATCCCACAAATACTTTATTTTAGTAATATATATTTGAATACCATAAAAAGGGGAAACGGACGGATCAGTTTATTCTGTATATATATATATAGTATATTATATAATAATTATACATATTTAAAAAAATATATATATATGATTTAGATATTTAACACTTTGTACATTTTGTATTTTATTTGCAATGACTTTGAGCTTATAAATATTTAAAATATATATGAATATTTACAAAGAGACTGCAGTTTTGAATATCCTAACTATACGTATTTAAAACTTCCATTCATATGGGCAAAAATATAAAGCCAAGCGAACATAATAAATCGTTTATTAAAAATTTTCGATCGAACTTGACCATTTATTTATCGAGACCTGTTTGGTGTCCCCCATTTCGCCAGGTCGTGGTTGCTTTTGCTATTCATTAATCAAAAAAATAATATAAAAATTGGAATAGGTCGTTTTAAAGATTTGCTTACTCTTCATGTTTCATGTTCACAAAAAAGTGTAATTTTTTGTTTAACATAAACAAAGTTTAGCTTGATATTTTAACGTTGGATTTTTACATGATTTACTGTTATGTTTAAAGTATTAGGAAAAATAAATAAGGTTCTGACTAAATGATGCTTGAAATGAATTGAACTTTATGTGGGAACAACAACTACTTTTAGAAATATTTTGGATGCAATTAGATGAAAAGATACTTAACAAATTAATAATTAAAATACTTAAAATATATGAAACTTCTTGTACTTCTTGTGAGCAATGTGTTGAAAATAGTTTGAATCTTTGAATGTGTTTCGAATCAAAGAGTGGGATCATTTTTTCGAGATGATAAGGTAAATAAAAAAATAAATATGTATGCAATTCGATTCGCAGCTAAGGTCTCTCTCACCTGTCCTTCACCGACCTCTCCTGGCCTCAATAACTGTAATATGTTTTGAATAGTATTAAAATGCTTGCTAATCCACGGTACTCAATAATAAAGTAACTAAATGAAATGTTCTTGATTGGTCTCCTTTAGTTTTAGACAATCAATATTCCTATATATATATATTTATGTGTTTATTTATTTATCCTTTTTCATGAATATTTCATTTTATGATGAGTAATTATGTCTTTTTAAATTTAAGTGTGCTCCGATAGGAATAAAATTTGAACTCGTAGATGTTGTCAGTTCACTTGCAATAATATATTTGAATAATAAACATAAACCCTAGGAACTAGAAACGACCGATATATAATTCTCATACATACATACATATACATATGCACGACGCGACTGCATGTGTATGTACATACATGCTTGAAGCCCATTTCGTATTTTATAAATAACGTTTATATCTATATATATGTATGTATATGCTAGGTATATGTGTAAATATTCGTACACATATACAATTTTGACCAAGGTCACAAAATATAGATATGTTTGAATCGTTTTGAAACAACAGTGAGCCAACGCGTTGGATTTATATTATTTATTGTGTTCCCCAGTTTTTTTATTGGCCAGTGCTTTACTGTATTTTTAAAAATAATAATAAATATGCTGCTATATCTAGGCACATCAGGGCCCATACTGAATTCAATGTGTATTTTTATGTACATACATACATAGCACCGGTGAAAATAGTAGTTTTCGCTAGTAAATTGTGCATTTTAATAATCTAATCTAATACTGATTCCACTCTGTTTTAAACACCAGCATTGTTATATTATTTGCAAACTAGTGAAGATGTAGTTTCCCACCCTATTAAGTAAATAAATGTACATACACATGTATATACTTGGTTAGCATCAACAGGCGAGTCGATCTAATCATGTCAGTCTTTCTGTGTGTAACTCTACATATGTATCTGAAATGCTTTTCGATTTCAATTAATCCATTTGCAAACTGCAAAGGTGCACAAACTTCGGGGACATGAAGCTATAATTATGTATATATGTAATCATATTCTCTAATACATAACGGTTTCTTAATATATATATTTTTGTACTTTTTTGAATCATACGATTATTTTTACCGCCACTGTTGGGATATGTACTAAATTATTAATTTATATCTAAATATTATACTTCAGATTTTAAATCAAGATATAATTGCAAATGCAAATTCTTACCCTCGTATCCATTACTTCGCCGGGTCGGAGTTTCTTCTGATTATTTTGTGGGTGTTTTTTTTTGGTGAAGGGTTTTTACGGAGAGTGGGAACGATTGTTGAGTGTTGTTTTTGTTGGAATGCAATAAGGGTATGCGTTTTTTTATGTTTTTTTTTTGTTTGTTAATTTTTGTTGTGCATTTTTGGAATTTTATAATGAAATTGTATTTGTTTTTTTATTATTTTGTTGTTGGTTTGATTGGTACGTTGAAGTATTTCCATTATTTATTGTATTTATGTATTTGTTGATATTTTTTATTTGAGTAATTATTTTACATACCGTTTTACAGATAACATTTTTTAATTTTTATTTATTTATAATTTTTTTTTTTGTAATACGTGATATAAAATAATTTATTTGTCGATTAAGTGTAGGTCGAAATGTTGAATAGGGATTTGGGACGTTTTCATGGTGGTATGGTAGGTACATATATAAAAGGGAACATAAGTAAATACATATATCAAAATTAGCTACATTGTTGTAATTTACCAATTCGAATAAATGCACTTAGATATAAAGAGATTAGCACAGTTAATCAGCCAAGGCAATATTCAGTCACTTTTAAATATAAACACTATACACATTACAAAGATTATTTAAATTATACCAAAATTCTGATTGAAACTTGAATACCCTGCAAGCGTAAAGACATATAGGGATATTTTTTTTGTACTGTTCCAAGGCTATGACGAATTTTAATAGCGATATTTAAAATTTGACTTCTTGTATAAAAAAGCTAATAATGGGTCCTTACGTCCTTACAAAAATTTTTAAATATGTAATGAAATTTTATTAATTTTAATTTAATAATTGTAGATAGCGCAATGTAAATAGATGATTCTTTGGATAAGTATGCATTAAGTATTTCATTCAGATGTTTATAATAGATCGAAAACATCTGACGAAACACTTAATAAAATCCAATTTGCCTTACGAAAACCCAGGTGGGTTTCGTGTTTGCTTACCTCGTCGTTAATAATCAATGACGGTCGTCTCCCCATATCTGCTGGCGGTATCAGGGAACCCCGACGACTTGGGGGCTCAGGGGCCAGCGATGGTCGCTTCTCCCTTATTACCTCGATCTTGGGTGGCTCGCCCGGTGCAGGTGGTTGCATTCTGGGAGTTTTTGGTTTTACGTCCTTTTATAAAAAATAAATGATATGTAGTTTAGGTTAAAGTACTTTTTTTTGAAAACTTTACCTAAGTATAAAGTTTTAGTATCAACATGAAGATCTAATTTAGTGCAATTTACATTTAAAATTAGTTTCTATTCTGACGATATAGTTGAGTACCCACCGTTATTTTTAAATTAAATGCCGACATTATAATTTAATGTGTGTTCTAGTTAAATTACAAGATTAAGTGTTCGAAATATAAATTGCTTATAGTGAAAATAATTACATTTAATTAATTAATCAATTAGGTTAAAGCGTGCTAGCTCATAATTAATAATTTTAAAAAATGTGAAAACGGAACCGCTTGGCTAGAGAGACAACTACAGACAGTCAGACAACAAAGACAGTTTTATCACAAAAATGTGATGTGATGTGATACGTATATATATTTTTGACAAAAGTTATATATTTTGCCAATGTATTAAATATATAAACATTTGATTATATATAAATATAAGACAAATATAAGTATTGTGTATAAATAGCCTTTAATCGTGTCCGAGGGACAATATGTATACTTTCTCAATTTAATTATGAAAGTAATATTTATTGTTTTATAGTTCTTTGCTATATTATATGCTTTTACGTTTAAAAAACTGAACTAATATGTAAACGTACATTTACGATTATTGTAATAAGTTATATTTTGACCACGCATAAGCATATTGTAAATGATCATATGACTGTTTAACCTTTTTATGTGTTAAGATATTATTATTAAGTGTAAGAATAAGTTAGATATTGATCAGAATTAACAGACGAGTCAATTTAGACATGTAGGTCTGTTTGTTACTATGTAAACTTAATGATTTCAATGACAATTTTTGAAGCGTTAGCTCCTATTTTTCTCTTTCTCGATTTTCGATTGAGGAGCGGGCAATGAGGGTGATCTTTAAATTTAATTGACTGCAAAAATTGACATTGAAAGACCGCAACATAAGAGAGAGAGAGAGAGAGAGAGAGAGAGAGTGATAGAGAGAGAGAGAGATGTTATGGCTCTCAACGCTCTGAAAAAATAATATCAACTAATATTTTACAAGCTCTGACATATTACATATCTGTATGTACGTCCATCTTACCTGAACTTTTTCTGTTGTCACCTCTTGTGGTCTTATTTCCGGTACGATAATGGCAGGTGCGGACTTGTCTTTTTTGGATTTATCGACTTCGACTGGTTCAAATTTCTCTAAAGTTGGACGCTCATAGTCGTCAAGAGTGGCCAAAGGTTCAGGCTTTACCAACTCGGATACCTGGGCCTTCATTGGTTTGGTGGGGGCGAACTGTTCAGACGCATTTGCCTTATAATATTGGATATCGCGATTAGGTATATGGGATATTATGAATATTATGCATGTTTAATTTGAAATGAAATATAAAAGTAGAGGAAGAAACAGGAACAGAGAAGAGTGCAGAAAAAAACCAAAAACCAGATAGCTCAGAAAGGTGAATAGGAAAGACGTGAAAGAAGAAACAGACAGAGACAGCTTTCGTGATTAATACCCTTAATTAATCTTTGATCTATTGACAGAAAGGAGTTACCGAAATCGTGAAAATTTTGGCTTAATCAAAAAATTTATATAAGAGAGAAAGAAAGAGGCGAGCTCGAAAGATTGTGTGTTACCTTTGTCAATTGCTTGGCTTGCTGTGGCGCCGCTAACTCTTTGGCATCCTTAATCACTGGTTTTAAAATAACACCAAGGAATGATTCATTTTGAATTGGTTCCTTGGTCATCAGATTTCTAATTGAGGATCGGCGTCGTTGCTTTATAATATCTAATACAGATGGCTTATCATCATCGACCTGAACAGTTTAGTATTTTATTATTAAGAAACAACTAAGGATATACCTACATACTGCAGGCGACACATTCTCTAAATTAAAATGTTTACAAATTATTTTGAACTTTACATTTCGGCTAGCCGAAAAATGTCTTTGAATTCTATTTAGTATGTACATGTGTATAAGGCATTTGGAATAAGTAACTTACCTTCTTCAATTTGTCATTTTTGTTCTTAAGCTCATGCGTCTGCAAGGGAATGTATGGGGAGAGGTTTGAGGAGGTAATTTTTAAGGAAGAATTTACAAGGCAACTTGGTTTTTTATCACATTTATATATATTATTACCTACCTCTGGTTCTATAATAACAGGCTTCAGTGTTGCACCATCACGGTTATCATTTTCCTCAGGCAATTTACCTTTGCCAAGCTTTAAGGCTTTTGGTTCCTCGGCCGGTTTCTCAATAATTTCTCCCTTCTAAACGTTTAATGGACGACATTTGATTGCACATAAATATAACAAGTACATAGATGAAATAATAAATAAGACAGTATACCTTTGGAATGCCATTCTTTTGAGGAGATGCCTCTATCTCCTTTTTGCCATTATCTACTATTGGTTTTTCCATCTTATTAGGTATCTCTAATTCACGGCCAAAATCTGTGGGCGTAAATTCTGATTTCTCATACTTTTCCAGTACGGGTCTCTCATAATCTGGGATTTCAGGTAGCTCTTCATATTTAGCTTTTTGCTTTGTTTTGGTTTTCGTCTTTGGTTTTGCCACTTCCGGTTTGGGTTCCTCTTTCGGTTGAGCAATTGAAGTTTTACGCAGTTTTGGTAATTCCTCTACAGGTGTCTTTTCCTCAATTACCTATTTTTGGCATTTAGACATGACAATAACAAATAATAAACAGTTCACTAATTTGATTCTACTATATTTATAGTGGTAAGGATCATTAACGGGCTTTCACGCAACTTTGAAGACTATTAGGTAAACTTAAAATATAAAGTTATTAAGCAGCGGAAAGTAAGTCACAGAGAAGGCAATCTTTTTGAATATTAAATAATAATATTACTCATTAAAGATATCAATTCAATAGATTGCATAAAGAGATAGAGAGATATGAAAGACAAAGTATATAGAGAAATGTGCAGAATTTGCATAGAAATTTATTGAGGCACTTAAAAGTCTCATCTCACCTTTGAAGTTCTTCGCTTTTCAGCTGGCTTTAGCTTTGGTATTTCTTCCTTTAAGGCCTGTGGATTCTTATTAGCTTCTAGATGCTTACTATCGACCTGCTATATCGGGGAAATATTGTTTCTTATAGGAATATTTATGGGACTTGTGGGACTAAAAGCCAATATAACTGACATGCTTTAGGGTAACTTTTGGAATATTTTATTTTCTTTTACTCACATCCAACGATTTCTTTTCAATAATAGATGAGCGTCGTGAACCAGTTTTAGATTCCTCAACCTTTTAACATTGAAAACATATAGAAAACAAATAATGACACATCTATAAATTTAAAACTTGCCGCTAGGGATGACCTCCGTGATGATATTTTTGTATCTTCTACGAAGACTTCTTCCTTGGATTGGATTATCGACTGGCGACGTGACTCGGACGAGGAGATCTCCTCTTTTACAGATACAATACTTGCCTGAACGAAACACAACTCATTTAACATAAAATAGTTTAATAATACTAATTCATTGTTTTTTTGTTAATATTACATTTGTCAAAATTAAGGCATTCTTAAAATTACTTAACATAATTTGCAGAGTATTATCGAATAAAAAACGGCATAGTTCAATATTCAATGTGGTTAATTTTTTATAAAATATTTATTTATATAATAATTAATCTTAATCTTATCTTACCTTGCGTTCAGATTTCTTCTGTACTGTTTGCTCTACACCTTGTTGCTGGGAATTAAATATAGAAGTAATTTAATATTAAAAATATATTTTAAAATAAATATTTATATTTATACAAGACATGCTTTTTGGTGGTTTTTTAGTAAAATTGTTTTGCGGAAATATTCCCTTTAAAAGGGCTAAGTAAACGTAGCAGCAAATTTATGAGACCTTTTTTCATTTTACCTCTTTGGGTTCTTCGATACTATCTTTTGGGTTGACTGAAACTGTTTCCATTAACTGTTCCTTCTTTAGTTCTTCTTCAGTATTAACATCTGGGTTTTTAAGAATTGGTTTTTCTATTGGAATCTTTTCGGTACTTTGTACTTTTACAGAAGCCTTCTCCTCAGTTTCTGCATTATTTTTCTCTGCGTTTACTTTATTTGTTTTCGGCTCTTTAATTTTCTTTGAAACAGCCTTGTTTTCTGGTTTTGTTTTCTTTTCACCGTTTACGTTGTCGGGATATTCTTTTGTATTTTGTATTTCCTTGTCTTTGACAATCTCTGATGCGTTATTTTGCCTGGATTCTGGCTTCTTTTCCGACGTATTCTTCCCTTCGTTTAGTATGTCATCAGAACTAGGTTCTTCTGCATTTGGAGGGGTTTTGTTTTCTTCTTCTGTGCTCGGCTTTATTCCAGTTTTATTTTCTAGCTCTGGTTCTGTTTCTATTTCTGTCTCTGCCTTCTGTGTTTCTTCCTTCGGTTTTTCTTTTGCCACTTCTTTTTTTTGTTTTTCTTCAACTTTAGTGACCTTTTCTTCTTCAATCTTTATTAATTTATACATTATTCGTGTGTTTATAGTGTATTGGTTATTGACGGGTGTAAATAAGATTAAAACGGTAAGAATAATTAGAAATTATTAGAATTTAAATGTATACAAATAATTAACAACATGAAAAACTTTAATTTGATTTAACAAAAAAGGAAAATATGAATTATTTTTTAAAGAAATGAATCTTATCCGCAAATGCAAATAAATTCAAATGAAGTTTTCTTAATAATGTAATATCCATTACCTTTTGTCGCTTTTCAATTTCATCCTTTTGCTTGTCCTTTTCCTTCTGCTCTTCTTCGTCCTTTTTCTTGCTACCTTTTTCAACCGTAATTTTACAAGTTGATTCATCCTTTCCAATTTCATTGCTTACAATGACTTTATAATTAGAAGTATGCTCCGATTTAGCACTACTAAATGTCAAACGAGCCGTCGTACCATCAAAAGTGGTGGTTATATCCTTGGTTTCGCGAATCAAGGTGCTACCTTTATACCACTCAATTTTACACTTTCGATCGGACTTCGTTAGGTTAATTAATAGCTCAAAAGTCTTTGATTCTATGACCTTTTGGTCAACTAGTTTTCTGGATATTGTCGGCTTTTCAGGCTTGCGTTCCTCCTCGGGAATTTCGACCAGATTTACGATTTGAGACACAGCTTCGCCCTTCTCATTGCTAGCCACCAATTTATAGGCACCCTTGTCACTGTCCTGAACATCGTTGATCTCAAGTTTAACCTGAAACTCTCCGTCCTTCGTCTGCTCTACTAGGTAAACGTGTCTCTTGCTCTCCTGAACCGTATTGGTTTCCTTGTACCACGTACATTTCGGTTCGAACTTTGATGCCACTATGCACTCGATGACGACAGTTCGCTTCTTAATAATCTTTATAATCTTTGGTTTGTCTTTAATAACAGGAACGACTTGAAAAAAAAAAATTAATTAATTATATAGTATATAAATTATTCAATCTAAGTACTTAAAAGCAATTATTTGAACTAGAAAGAAAGCTATACATTTTCGGAAATATTACTTACTTTCTATATTCAGCGTTAAATTCGCATTCAACTCGCCTAATGTATTCTTTATGTTGCATTTATATAACCCAGAGTCCTCCAGTTGTGGATCCAATAGCTCCAATTTAATATAGTATTGATCACCGCGCTGTTCCATTGACATTTTTAGTTTGTTACTTTCTTTAATCACTTCGCCGTTGCGGAACCAAATGATATCTGGCTTGGGGTCTGCTTTCACCTTACACTCCATGATCACCAATTTGCCATTATTTTCGGATACAATTCGTGGCTTTTCAACAAACGTTGGACCCTCACCTTCGGGCTCTGGTTCGGCTTCAATGTTAAGATTAAGATTGGCATTTGATTCGCCATATTCATTCTTGACATTGCATCGGTAAGTACCACCATCTGTTGCTCCAGGATCCTATATCATATATCATATCAACAATAAAAATATTAATACTAATAATAACAATAATAATAATAATACAAAATTATAATATAATACTAACACAAAATTTTAATAATAATAATAATACAAAATTATAATAATACCTAAATTTCGAAATATATTTAATAGCTTTCCCCTACCTTTATTTCCAATGTCAGTTCGTATGTATCCTCCGCAATGACAGTTGTGTTTATTTTAATCTTTTTGCTCTTCTCCACCAAAGTTTGACCCCTAAACCAGGTGACAATGGGCTCTGGCTTTGCCTTGCACTTGCATTTCATTGTGATCAGTGTGCCAGATTCATTTGGAATTATCCTCGGCTTTTCGATAAATGATGGCGCAAAACCGTTGGCATCGCTAGCACCTGTGATTGTTGTCAAGATATTATTAGGTAAGACGGCATTACCGATTGTGAAAAAGAAAACAATAATATCAAATGATTTTTAGAGTTAGTCAGATAAATGAATCGATAGGAAGCAAAATTCAATACTAAGCGGTGTATTCATATTATATAATTGTTTAGAATGCATTATAAGATCGAATGAAAAGATGGTTATTGATTTAAGATCTGTTTTTTTTTTTTTTTAATTTGCAGGAAATCTAATGGCCTGAAAAATATTGTAATAATTTAATATTTATGTTCTTAAGTATTGAGTAGATGCACATGCATTCTGTTTTCTAAATACTATTTTTGCCGTAGCAACTAACGCTTTGTATAGGAAATATATCACTATATTTAAAGTGGGACTTGGTAACAGCACTTTCTGTGTGCTTTTTAAATAAGATCTTCTTATATATTGTTCGTAGGTTGCATTAAGGTGGAAATATAACAATTAATACCTTGAAAGTTAAGCGCTATGTTAGCATTACTTTCTCCATACATATTTATTGCGTTGCACCGATAGTTGCCGCCATCCTCTTTTGTGGGATTTTGAATTTCCAGCGTAAGAATATAGCTATCTTTTGTGGTTGCTTTGCGAGTCATTTTAGTTCTTTGGTTATTCGGTATTTCCCGATCCGAACAATACCAGACAATGTCCGGTACGGGATGTGCTTCCAATATACATTCCATGATGAGTATATCCTCCTCTTGACGGATCGTTGGTTTTTTTGGAAATCGTGGCGACTTCCCATCGGGAATTCTGTGTATTAAGTTTATAAGGAGTTGGTATTCGAGAGTTTTTTATTTCGATTGTGGTTTATCTTACTTTCTCGATCCGCTTTCAAAATTTAGATTAATTGTTGCAATGCCAGTGCCATGTTTATTTTTCGCTAGCGCGCGATATTCACCCTGATCGGTGGATACAACACTATTTATCTCAAGGCATGCCAAGTGATATAGTTTCTGATCCATTGTCAATGACATTTTGTAGCGTTTGCCGTCATCGCTAAGTATAGTCTCTCCATGGGACCTTTGTGTGGAAAATAGGTTTTGGATTGATATAAAAAGTATTTACAGAGTGCCATTTTTGGTAAAATACTTTAAATAAATTTTTAAAACGCAGCGGATCTCCTGCTACCATTTAATCGATACGATTTTGTTTAATGTTTTTTATATAGTAAATATAAATTATTTTTCGTACCATGTAACTGTTGGCTTGGGATCTCCCACACATCTGCACTCGAATGTAACATTTCCGCCATCTTCGCTTTGACGTATTACTGGACGTTCGGTAAATGTTGGCTTAATGCCTTCAGCACTTTCGGGAACTGGAGCTTCGTCGCCTATAGAAGTAGGGTATCCATAATACATATATACACGGTTTTTCAATTATGACAAAAGTCATAGGCTCAGTTTTAAAACACAGCACAAGCAAAATACGAATATTTTTCATATTGTTAAATACCTTAAAAATTACCTAAGCATATATATTTCTTCCATAAATTTATATAATAAATAAAAATTAAAATTTTTATTATCTTCTTGTTCTTATCTTCGCTGGAATATCAATAACAAAAATATATCTTTCTCGTGGTTGTTCTTTTTGATTCAAGTTATTAGCAAGATTCGGTAAAGACGAATCATAAAGAAAGTCTTAAATAAAAAACAAAATATTAATAGGTAAGCGATATTTGTCGTAAATTGATCAAGAACTAAAGCATTATTTGATCCGAATTGTTAAAGTTATTTCTAAATAATGAAAGATCAATGAAATTAATTTAAAACTGAATTATCTACAGTTACTGTTTCTCTGAAAACTTACTATCGAAGTTAAGGCTTATTGTGGCATTGCTTTCTCCCAATTCATTTTTAGCATTCACTTTGTATTTGCCAGCATCCTCAACAGTGACATTTACAATCTCAAGTGTTGCGAAATATGAATGGACATCCTTATCGATAGTTAGCTGAAATGAATATTTAATATATCAATAATAATTTTTAAAACAATGAACTACATTTTTTATTTAATAAGATAATATATTTAAAATTTCTCGAGTAAATAGTTTTAATATTAACCTTATGTCTCCCAGATTCTTTTACAGGTGTTCCGTTGTGATACCAAATAATATTTGGCTTTGGATCGGCATTAACCCGGCACTCAAATAAAAGTTTTTTGCCATCTTCTTCCTGTCGTATGGCGGGCTTTTTCGCGAATGTCGGCGCGAAACCGTCGATTTGTCTGTGGGACCATATAAATACATACATATGAGTAAATATATGTACATATATATATTTTTTTTTTATTGACGATAACACGATTGGTTAGTACGAAAAAACATAACAAAATAATAAATTGTTAGGCTATAACGAATTTCATACGAATAAATCGTCTTTGGATATTTGATTTGTCTGTGAAATCATATACATTTGTAAGTGAATATTTAACACAATCATAACACGATTGATTAATACAAATAACATAAATTAATAACTAATTTAAGTCTATAATAATGTTAAAAAACATACAATTTTTTTTCTAAATTAAGAGAAATGTGCCTTTTACTTTAGAAGTAACCTCTTCATTTTTTGGGCAAATCACCCTAAAAACAAAACTTAAAAATATATTAAATTCAATAAATATATCTTCAAAAACTCTAGCGGTTTGCCCCCTTTAAAATTTTTTTTTTTTTTTGCGATTTTAGGTTATAACTTTATAATTGTTTTATATAATAACTTTGTTGTTTAACTATGTTGTTTTCTTCGCTTTTTCTAAATATTAGTCTGCTCCGTACAAATGTTACAAGTTATAAAAAAACATTCTTTGATTGTTATTAAGATACAATTACACTCGAAACACCTAACATACACATATATAGCCCTTGAGATCTTATTTACTTACCTATTGTTTTCAAGAAGTGAAAACTTTCCCTCTATTTTTGATTTGAAAACCCCCAATTTTAGTATATGATTTGTAGGTATAGAAAAAAGAAAAATATTATAAGCAAATATATGAATTATTGCAGTTTCTCATGCTTAAGTTTTTGTTATTATTTCAAACTAATATTAATAAATAAATATTTAAATCGAAAGCTCGAATCGCTTGTTGATATAATGTCATTAAACCATAGCTTACTTTTCTTTTGGTTCGTCAGCAGCTAATGGGGTATAGATATAAAAGTATATATATATATATAGATTATTAAGTTAAGAAAATCTCAAAAGCATGATATAAAACAAAATACTAGCAAAATTAAAAAGGTTGGCCAACTCTTACATCTCTAAAATTTTAAATTTAATATTAATATACATAAAACAGTTCGATCTGAAAAACATTTTTTCTACCACCTTTGCAGGCTATTATAATTTCAGTCACAAGTTTGCAACGCAGTGAACGAGTCATCTCCGACCATAAAGAGTATATATATTCTTGATCAGCATTAGCATTCAAGGCGATATAGCCTCGATATAGTCTCTCAATTTTGAATCTATCTGGATGTATGTATATACATATATGTCGAAACGGGCCAGTTTGGACGACTGACATAGGAACAATCGGAATTTTTCCAAAAAAATTATAACTTTTTCAATTTTTAACAGATTTAATCAACTTATCAACTTTAATATAGCAATTTTATATTATTCTAAAATGTTTTTTACAAATTTTATATAAATCGGACTACTATATCATATAGCTGCCATAGGAGCGATCGAGAAATTAATACAATTAAAAATCATTACTTTTTCAACTTTCAACTGATTTTCAACAAAATTAAGATATAGCCTTTTTATATTATTCTATAATTTTGGTTTTAATTTAATGAAAGTGCAATACTATAAAAATAATATGTATAGGTAAACAAAATGAAAGCAGGCATTGCTTTATTGTTTTTTAACAAAAAAATATATAATTTATATTGTATTAATTCGTAATTAAAGTAATCAAAGTTCAATTTACAAAGGGTATATAAACAGCCCCATTACTTCTAAAACTACAGAGTTATGGCTCAAGCTATACGAAATCGTAAGTGCAGAACAAATGTAGTTATTAAATATCTGTTTGATCGGAGTGTGGGAATTGAAATGCTGATTAATTGATATATATATACATATGTGTATGTAGATATATATATAGTATGCTCGGCGAACTTTGTTTCGCCTCAAATTGATGTTTTATATAACCCCAGAGATAAAATAGACGCAAATAAGTCAAACGTCTATGTTATTTATTTGATATTCAACAGTTGTGAGCGATATGATAAACTTTAGCTTTAAATCTGTTTTCTGGCGAAAAAAATAAACAACGAAGACGGTTTAGTGGTGGTGGTGGTAGTGGTTCAACTAAAAAACAGGCAGATCCAAGGCTAATCCCACAGACCTCCAACGATTTACCCTGCGATTCTTCGATTGTCATCGCAAAAGTTAACCGAGTTGGGACTTGAATCCGCGTGAATTGAAATGGAAGATCATTTGGAATAATTGGATATCGTGGGGGTAGAACTTTCTCTTCTTTGAATTTGTTCTTGATGATTGTTGCTTGATTTATATGGCCCATTAGTTTCTTGACGGACAACCGCGTACATTGTACAATTTCGGATGATTCAGATTCCGCATTATGATTAGATCGAGCCAACCTTCAGCTGTAAATTATGCAGCGGACTTTGAATAATGGAATTCAAACTACCGACGTCCATATTTTTAGCTGGATTATCAATCGAAAGAGGATTATAAGGCAGCTTCCTTTGCGTCCGCAAAGTAAACGCACTGCCCGTTCTCCAAGTTAACCGATAAATAAACAACAGTCGGGTAACGTTCATGAATCACGTAATGTCCAAGTTGAAATTTTTTCTTTTGGATGTCGCCATGTTCACACATTTGCAAACGAATTTGATAAATTCGATAGAGTTTTAGAACTCAACATTTCAGTGAGCTGAAAAGATTTTCATTAAAACGTACAATGTGGAACGATCCGGTCGCTATCGTAGAGATGCAGAAACATCGAGTGAAACATCGATGTTATCGATGTTTGCAAATCATCGGAACCATCGATGGCTGGGTCACCACCATCGAAGTTTTTTCACACAACTCCTAAAAAGAAAACCTTGGAGAAAATGAAGACCCTCTAAAATATTGGAAGGAAAGACTTTAAAATTGTTATGCGAAAAATGCTAAATAACAATTTTTTATAGATAAGTACTGATGAGTGCTCTTTAAAATTGGTAGCAGCCAAATACTTGTCTATACAAGCCTCGTCATGCGAAGCGGAAACAGTGTTCAGCAAAGCTGGACAAACTATTAGTGACCGCAGGACAAGGCTCTGTGGACAAGCTTTTATTTAACAATAAGAATTCACATTTCAATAATACTATTGATAGTCCTGATATCACAGATCCCGAATAAAATCTAGTCATATTGTTCATTTCCATTTTTTTTTTAGAAACATCGATGTTTCACTCGATGTTTTTTTTTAAACATCGAAAACATCGATTGATGCACACATCGATGTTTCTGCATCCCTACGTTATCGACATGGTCTCCATTGTGAGCGTTATCGAACTGCCGTTACTATTTAGGGAGCGACACCGGTACAATGGATATCCGTCATGTCCACTGATTATGTCAGACACAAATGGACGTGGAAACCGCTTTGTGCATTTTCCATTTTCCATTCATTTTTTGTGTCGAACTCTACAAGGGCCACGTATCATGTTCGTT
Source organism: Drosophila serrata (assembly GCF_035046125.1). Lineage (NCBI taxonomy): Eukaryota > Metazoa > Arthropoda > Insecta > Diptera > Drosophilidae > Drosophila > Drosophila serrata. Next base: position 1,141,553 of record NW_028257058.1, read on the forward strand.
GTCCCAACGGAATGCAGATCCGCATCAGTACTTTGATCCGGTATTTCGGCAAAAATAATCGCATAAATTTTGATGTGGTCTCATTTTGTCGAGCATCTAAAGCAGAATATTTGCGTGTGGTAAACCAAGTTTCTGCCATTCAATCGAGTACATCCAACTGCGAACTCCGCAAAAAAGCTTCTGCTTAACGATGAAATCCATAAGTATTGTCAATGATGTCAGGACGATCGCTGGGTTTTTGTCTTGGCAGAAACAAATAAGAAATTTCCGGGCATCTCGTATTGCACGTGTCAGTGATGCAAATGCAAATGACTCGGACTTCCAACATATTTAAGTAGCTGCAAGAATGGTCAAATGACCGAGATTGGTCGCATGTCCTTCAGTAACAATGGCACCGCGTAGGTGTTTGTATTTGTTTGTTTGTAACTTCAACTGATTGAAACCCATAAAATTGAGTCGCTCCGTTTCAACTTTTACATACATGTCGACAAAATAGTTTTTAACAAAATAATTGCCAACATTTTGCTGGATCATCAATCTATACGCGTAAAAATTCAAGAGTTATTTATTGATAAAATTTAAAATATAAAGTCAAGTTTGGGATCCTAGCTTACGTCCAAATCATCAATGGAATTAATTATTTCCAAAGAGCACCAGTTCAACGTGTAAGTTGCAAGCTTGGAAACGACACGAAAAAATGCCATTAGCTTGCATTTAATAAGTTTACGCGGCACCATGTTTGGAAATTAGTAATATCTGTTTGTAAATCCGACTGGCAGCCGACGTCCTTACATTGCATTCAAAGCTTAAAGTCATCAGCGTACATGAGTACTCTGGAGCTAATCAAAAATTTGGGCATGTCGTTTATAAATAATGTAAACAATAAAGGACTCACATGGCTCCCTTGCGGGACTCCAGAAGTGACTGTGAGAACATTCGATAAATTATTCTTAAAGAGGACTTTTTGCGCCCTGCCATTCAGATAAGTTGAGATCCAATTAACAAGATCAACTGGAAAACTCATTAAATCAATTTTGCTAACAAGGAGAGAATGGTTAATAGAGTCAAATGCTTGTTGGGGAGTTATTATGTTTTCGAAGTTTTGGCCGAAAACTTAAAGATTCCTCCATAATTGTTGGCATTCGATTTGCTACCTTTTTTGTGGAAGGTAATAATTAACAATAGGGGGGAAGTGGGAGGGTTCTAAGGTAAACAATTTCACAGGGCGTCGGCACAGGCGGTAGGAATAAGATTGAATTGAATCCGAATAGTTGAAATACGTCGCTTGAAAAAACTGCGAAAATAGATCGGCTATTGCCTGATCATTATTTGCGGTAGTTTCTTCAAATGAAAGCGAGGAAGGATTTGTTTTAGACTTACGTTTGGTGTTAACAAAATTATAAAACTGTTTTGGGTCCTGTGAGAACTGGACCCTGCAAAGAGTTAAATAGTTTTTATAACACTGCGCGTTTGGGGCGGTAAAATTTGACCGAGCTGATAAATAAGAGGAAAGGGCATATTGAGAACAGGTGATTAAGCATACAGCCTAGATTTTTTATTTTTATGTTGGCTCAACTCTTTAGTAAACCACGGCGGTTTATTCGAGATTGGCGGATAGTATAACGGAACACATTCGGAAAAAACCAAGATCGAGCAAGCGCTCTAAGGAATTTCGTACATGGTTGACTTGAAACCGGAAATGTCGAACAAGTCAGCGATAAAGTTTGGAGGGTATTGGTATTGAATTGTTTGAGGACAAAATAGCCCCGGGGATATTAAAATCTCCTAGGACTACCAAATTGTCCCTATTTGAAAGTTTATTGGAAACCATCTGAAGAGCGGAAAGGTGGTTCCAGTAAATAGGAAGTTCCGACAACGGAGGTATGTATGAGCAATTTATAGATATGGAGCTACCATTGATAGATAGCTTTACACAGAGGAATTCAACATCATTGCATACCTCGGAAGTTAATAATTCTGACGTGATTAAAGGGTCCACCGCTATGAGGACTCCACCCTCATGCCTTATAGGCCGATCTATCCCTTATACTGTGAACACAGCTGGAAAAACTTCAGAGCTCAGAATCTCAGTTTTTTAATGTTAAGGGGTGTTAATTATAGATTGGTAGGTTAAAAATTTACATAAACGCATGACGAGGACTTCGGATATACATATTTATAGTTTCTTAATTGCAACCTCTTTATTGCCAATACAATTTTTTAGGTTTTTGGCAATTATATTAATTTCGTAAGGAAGAGGGTAACCGTAAAGAGAAATATAAAAATATAAAATCAGAAAGGACAAGGAAAGGACCCATGTTGGATGAAATTAGATTTCTCTTGCAAGCCGAAGAAGTACATAGGTATGGCCCCTGGTGTCACTATGTTCTCTCATGAACCGGGCACCGATCCACCCGTATCCAATCATCCAAGTTCTTTGTACAGGTATATATATATGTCCAAGGGAGGAGCCGCTGCTTGGAGACGAATATTATTCAAACGATTCTTAAGTTTTAAAAGAGACGGTTGTTTACAAAGTATTACCGCATTAACTGCCTTCCAAAAATTGCGAAGAACTAATGAAAAGAGCGGTCACATATTATATATTCAAAAAGCCCGGTATAACATGGTATGGGGAGGGTAAGACACCGTTTTAAAGCAGTGAGACAGAATGAGAGGCAAATAGTTTAAAACGGATGTTCTTAATAAAAAGAGCTATATCTCAAATTTAATGAAAATCTGTTAAAAAACTGGAGAAGTTAATATTTTTTTAAAAAAAATATTCCGACTGTTGGCAGCTATATGATATATGTAGATAGCTTTAAAAATGAAAGACTAGTTTGCGTAGAAACACACAAACGGACAGACGGACATGGCTAGATCGACTCGGCTGTTGATGCTGATCAAGAATATATACTTTCTATGGTCGTAGGTGACTCCTTCACTGCGTTGCAAACTTCTGACTGAAATTATAATACCCTACAAGGGTATTAAAAGACCTTTAGCTTTCCGCCTATAAATTTTTCGCCCATAAAATTGCCCCTAGACCGGCAAAAAAACCAAAAATCTAAGGGAAAACCTCTGGTCAGGGAATACTGTACGGCGTACTTTACCTTTCTTAAATTGGTGTGACTCTAGGCGCAATGCAAAATATTATATATACATACATATGTATATAGATGCCTCATTCAAGATACTAATGAAGTGAATAATGGAAAATCTGTTGCTGTGTCATAGCGTCATAAGTGGCGGTCCCTGAGTGGCGTTCTCAATCTCAAATGATGTACATATGTATATAATCAATATCACAAGCAGGTGATCTCGCTACAAAAAGTATAGAAAAAAGGTCATAAAAAAAAAGATTTTTAACACGCGAATTCAGTCTTAAGCTGACATCAATCTTATAAAGACATAAGTCCAATTCTTCTTTTAGTTATTTTCTCTTAACGTTTTCGTTAGTCAACTATCTGGAATTAGTTCGGCTCATTTTAATAATACATTTTAATAAATTACACATTTCGTTCGTTCCTTGCCATCTTTGTTCACATTTTCGTAGCGAAAGCCTAAAAATTGCACCAAAGAACTATCGGCTGATTATCAGTAAAACAACTCCATCAACAATATACATATGTATCCAAAACAACATGGTCACCAATCCAGTAATGGATCAGTAATTAGTGATTTAGAATGTTTTGCTAAAGGCTAAAAATAATCGGCTGGTATCTATCGTTATCGTCCGGTTTTCCCCCAACATTCATTTGATTTTGTTTAAAAGATAACTGACATAAACAACTTTACGTATACCTGAAAAAAGCTAGGGACATTCTCAAATATACATTTAATAACCCAAAGCAATAGTTTATGACCAGACACCTCATAAATTTCTATTTAAATTTCTATTATTTTGCAAATTGTCGTAATTACAGCATTGTCCACCGCATTTATGGCTACGGAAAGCTAAATAATAAATAGAAATACATTTTGTTTATATAATTAATAACTTGATTTTCTCTTCTTTGCATGCCTATTTTTAGTTTTTCCCCTATCGATATTTTAACCATTGATAAAATCCATCAGTAACGCGAAAAGGTATCATTCTATTTTTTTTGTTACATTTTTTGCTGATCACGTTGGATGAAATATTGCGTCATGACTAGTGATCATACGCTTTCATTAGAACTATCTATAGAAATTCATCACTGATCAGTGATCATGTTGTTCTGCTGAACACAACCATTATCATTTTTCTGGATAGGACTACAGTAGTCATTCGTAAGACCCGTTTCATCGAATATAAATTATATGAATATTGATCTTAATTATGAAGTGAAATATTTTAGGTTAGGTTAAACAGATATAAAAGAAGATTCTTTAAAAATGAAGAATATTTTGAGCAATGCATGTGATTTCTGTATATTTACGTTTAAGTACTATTCGGTATTAAATTCTAGAAGAAAAAGTTATAATGATAAAATAATCCCAAAAACTCTGTATTTAAGGATTTAAAATCTTAAAAGTGAAAGATACACAATAAGAAGTAGTTAAAGCTTTACACAATTAAGGATTGTTTGCACATGCCAACTTCTTTTAGTTGTCCTTGTTGTTAGCGACCAATTTCCTTGAAAATTTATATAAAATTTTATAGCGTAAAAAGCAGGCCGAAAAGGAATGCGAAAGATAACCTTGGTCAACAAAGAACAAGAATAACAACTATAAGTTGGATGTAAAACTAGGTCGTTGTTTATCGAAAGTTAACAGGAAACTATATTTCCTATTTTTTTTTAGTTTATTTTTTTTTGTACACCATTTTCCAATTAAAATTATTTTCCTTATTTTTCTTTTTTTTTAATAAAATTTCACCTTACAAGATATGTATTTTTGTATATGTATATAAAATAAAAAGCTCGTACTTACGTGTGAAATTTAAATTAATCGAAGCTGAAACTTCACCAGACTTATTTTTCGCTTTCACTTTATAAAGACCGGCATCGGTTTCAACCACATCATCGAGCTCTAATATTACAGTATATTTATTGTCGTCGACGGGCTGTATTTTAAATTTGGTTCGGCCATCCTGTTCGAGCTTAGCATCGCTTCGAAACCATTCAATATCCGGTTTCGGCGATGACAATAGCTGACATTCAAATATTAATCGATTGCCATCATCCTCCTGATGCAGTTGTGGCTTCTTAACAAAGCTGGGAGCGAAATCTTCAGCCACCCCCATGCTGAGGGTATATCCTTAAGCTTCGTCTTCAACGGTTATGGCTCTATTTTGGTCTATAAAAAATTATTAGTATTAGCAAACAAGCTATTGAAATGGAATATAATATATATAGATTTACAGTTATTTTCATTACTAGAGTTACAAACGATGATGGTGATGATGATGATATAAAAATGTGACGTCTATCTGGGTTTTTTTCTTAGCTATTTCACACGTTTTGCACCTTAAATGTGAATTAGGAGAAAATATTTCTTTCTTTCTAGTTTACATATAAGATATACATAAATAAATAGTGGTGCTTCTTGGGAAGATAAATAGATACTGGTTACATTTCTGCGTGATCGTAACTGGACTTGTATTTATAAAATGAAATACAAATGTTTCGGTAATTTTAAAGCGCATATAATTATTTTTCATATTATTTAAAACTATGTTTTAAAATTTTTAAATGCAAAATTGTATACATTTTACACAAATGCAAACTAAAATATATAAAAACTATTAACACTATGTTCTAACCAGAAGTTACGAGTGCTGCACACGAACCCACCAGCAATATAAAATGGAAATTTGATCGCTGCCTTTTCCTCCTCCTCATTTTTAGCATAAATGAATGTTGTTAATGGAAAATACATTTTTACTGAATAAACGAAGAAATTTTCGTATATATTGCATGTTTATTTTTAGTTCGCAGTCACCGCGCACCAGCTGTGTGTTGTACATACAGAAAATACCGAAAATACTACTCACATCTATAATTTTATTTATAAATATATCCGTATATACATACATACATATTAAGTACAAAGATTTTGCTGATTTGAAGTGAAACGAAAAATAATGAAGATAAAGTTGTAGAAAAATTGATAGTTAAAGTTATGCTATTTCAGCGTTAAAATCCAAGAATTCACAAATTTTAAAATAATTATATACACATCACATCACCATTCCGTTTTTTTGTTTTTTTTTGGGACTTTTCTTGATAGCCTGTTAAGTCTATTTTTATGTTTATGAAAATACAACATGTTACACAACTTCTTCTAAGAAGATCCAATATATATTTTATATGTAAAGTAACGCAATGTATTATTGTTAATACATTTTTCTTAATTTCTCCTTTAATTTTATCTTAATTCTTTTTGTCATTTCACTTATTAAGGCTGTTGCTAGGGGCTGTGAAAATACTGAACTCAAATTGGAAATTATCAGCATGGCCATAAGGAATATAATTGTTTTCATTTCACATCACGTATCTTTTTTGTTTTTTAATTTTTCCTTTAGTTAAGTTTTACATTTCATGTGCACATGTCTCTTAGTACAGGTACATCTATCCATATGAGAATGAGCAAGCTTATTTAAAAATAACTATGAGTCTTTACTGGTCTTGCAAGTCAGCACATAAGTCTATATACTATTTATACCAATAAAAAAGAGATCAACTTTAAACCGATCGAACTGTCTTATTCATTGCATATTACATATCTTCGAAAGATGAATTGAATACTATTTGTAAGGTCTTTGCATATATTTTGTACATACAACTAGGCTACAGATAACACAGTTCCGAGCGCAGCACCGAATTTATTTGTTCTTCTGCGAAAACGAAGCAAACTCCACGAGCTTTTGTCTATTACTAGTGCTCTTGGCATCAGCGGCACCAAGAACAAGACCTAAAGGCAGCCAGCCAGGCAAACATTGGCTTTCAAGGCGCAGACGCGATCTAGTTTTATTTATAATACCCACTACTTAGTCAGGTAATATGGGTTAGCCATAACCTTTAAACATACGTAGTTTTTCAAGGCATTGCAAATTATACATGATAAACTAATTACTTTGGAAATTTTGGGACGCCGAAGGTATACACACATATATGAACATACGTACATACATATGTACGTCAATACTATTCTGATATTAAGTATAGTCGCCCATTACTGAAAATATAGACACCTCTAGGTGAAACATTAAACAAAAAAGATTGCAGGTTGCTATTCAATAGTTAATTATACGAAAATAACTTAAAAGGTGGCATCTGTAGCTATGATCGTTTCAAATCATCAGACCGCTTCCTATGTATCGATAATATTTGATATCTTACCCTACATCTTATTTATAAATCTTTAGGAATTATAAGCGTCGCAGAATATCGCATTTTCCTAAAAAAATCTCATTAAAATCATACTCTTTAAACTAAATAAGATAATCGAATAATTTAAAAGGCATTTGACAGGTAATTGTAGTAAAATGTATATAAGTATTTGACAATGTGATGTGCCTACCCATTAAAGTAAACAAATCTAGTTTTTCCATGAAAACAATGAAAAAATACATATTGTTTTTAGCTTATATTTTTTGATTTGCTCAAAACAAAATTTGAATTGTTTTATCAACAGTAGTTAAAAATAAGCCTATATCAAAGGAATTTTCAATAGATTATGCATTTCTGGACTATAATCCCTTGATTTTGTATCTTCTGCGATTGTGCATGCCCGGAGATAAATACAATAAGCATAAACCGATTCAATGTTTTAACGCTACAAAGCATTTGCGTGCTGCAGCTATCCCTTAGTTTTTTGGTTTGCTTTACCCTGAGTTGTGTTTGATTTTTTTCAGATTTTTAAACATGAAAATTGATTCTGTTCCAGGAAAGATCCACGAAAGTGAATCCTGCTTTCACCGGCTTCAGGTTTTTTCAGTATTTTTTTGTTTGACTTTAGGCAGGAACCGATTTACCAGTACACGTCAAAACCAAGCAAAATGTTTTTTTTTTTAATTAGCCTATGTTTATTAATGTACATATTATTATTTGTTTAGCACTACCTGAAAGTTAACAAATGTACCTTTTTTTGTTTATGTTGAAAACCAATAATATATTTAATATTCTTAGTCTGCTTTTATTGTCCGTTATTACAAGCTAGAACCTTAGGCTTAAATCTATATAAATGCAATTTTGCACTTTACTTTCACTTGTATATAAGTCGGAAAAGGCCGGATCGGACGACTAAATCATATACATATGTAGCTTTTATAGGTAAGATTGGAAAACTTGTATGAAAAAAATCTAGTTATTTTTATCCAATGTGAAATATAGACATTTTGTATTGCTTTAGAAATTTGGGATTAATTTTATAACTAAGATAAGATAAGACTACAATAGAATAAAACAAGAAAGGAAGCTAACTTCGGAACGCCGAAGTTTGTATATCCTTGCAGATAGAACTCCGATCACTATGAATTAATACAATATAAATTATATATATTTATGTTAAAAAACAGTAAAGCAATGCCTACTATATTTAACGATCGTTTGTATGGCATCTATATGATATAGTCGTCCGATTTACATAAAACTAAAATCCAAATTTTAGAACAGCAAAAAAGGGCTATCACTCAAATTTGATGAAAATCTGTTGAAAATTGCAAAAATTTATTTCTCGATCGTTCCTATCGCAGCTATATGATATAGAAGTCCGATATTCATAAAATTGTATACAAAAAATTAGAATATTTAAAATGGCTATATCTTAAATTTGATACACTTGTGTTAAAAACTAAAAATGTTATAATTCCGATCGTTCTTATGGCAACTATATGATATAGTCGTCCGATCCGGCCCATTCCATATATACGAGTGAGAGTACTAACAACTAAAAACAACAACAAATTCAAACTGAGAGACTAGTTTTCGTAGAAACGGACAGACGGTAATGGCTAGCTAGATCGTCTCGACAGTTGATGCTGATCAAGAATATATATGTATGTATACTCCTTCAGTGCGTCGCAAACTTCTGACTGAAATTATAATACCCTGCATGGCTATAAAAATAAAATAAACATTTTGAATATTGGAGCTTTTTGGGCCGAGGAGTATGTATATAATTTATAAGACTGTTACTAAATGACTAAAGACTAATTAAATTTAAAATTCTTTAAGAATGGTAATATTTTTCAGAAAACATAACATAATAATTAAACCATTAAAAGGAATTGTTGTTCCAAGCATCTTCCGATTTGCAAGCGGTTTTAATTGGACCACAAATTTAACTTTAATTTAGTATAATCGATTAAGAAAATTTCTTACTTGTACTTACAATCAGTTAATATAAGCAATAATAATTTCGTTTTCTTGTTTGTTTTTTTTTTTTTATTAAAAACTTGAAACAAAAACAATTCAGTCACAGATTTTTCTGGGTCGTTACCCACCCGGCTTAAAATATCGCTTAGGCATTGCTATACATCGCCGATATTTTTAGTCATTCAGACGTATAGGGAATCCCCTGAACGTAAAACAATAAATCCCTGCAAGGGTATGGGTATTTAAGTTTTGACATAAAATAACAGTGTTGCTTACATTTGACATTTAAGTCGAGTAAATTATGCGGACAAATAGGTTTATACATGCAAAAGCTTCACGTAATATAAGTATGAAAGCAGAAAGCTCATAAGCTGTTAAGAAATAACAAACATTACAGAATATAAAAATTGTATTTTTGACATCAGACATGAGACGCGAGTCTAGTTACATTTATTCTTTCACTTATAGGTGGCGCCCGCAAGCTCAAGGCATGGAAATCCGTTTAAGCGCCATCTATCAATGAAACCCACTTAATCCGCCATAGGATTTTTTGGGGACCGTTTAAACCAGTGTTGCCAGGTTAGCTTATTATAAGCTAGTTCTAGCATATTTGAAACTAGAAAAGCTTGAAAAATTTCCATCTAGCTTATAGCTTGAAATATAGCTTATTTTAAAATTCATCTAGCATATTTTAGCTTTTTATGTATTTTTGACATCCACGGAATGTTTTTTACGAAAAATATGCTTTATAGCATGAAAATATTGGAGTTTGTTCTTTTTTTCCGATGGTTATGTGCATTTTATGTGATCGTGAACTTATTTCTAATCGAAAGTGTCATCGGTAAAGCGTGTCCTCAAAATGCCGAAAGTTATATATAAACAGATTTTTCGGGATGCTTGGCTCCAAAACAACGAATTTAAGTGCCAGGAGAAGGAACCAAAGCATATTGTTGCTACTGTAAGTCGACAATATCAGCCAAAATTTTTTAAATCAGGCAGCATGCGGCATCGAAAAAGCACATTTTATCAATGAGATCAGTTGCTGAATCGCAAAAAATAAATTTTCCGGCTAAGTGTTGCAAGACTCAGGATCAGGAAGCAGCGCTTTGTTTGTTCATTGCCGAACACTCGGCGACGAACAACATGAAGGAATTGATGAAATATTAACTAATTTGTTTTAAGTGCTTACTTTAAGAACATATTTTTAAGACTTTCTTTAATAATAACATATTCATATAATATAATAATATATATTATATGTTTCGTGTTTTCTCATATTTGGGTGTAGCTTGTTTTTTCGCATTTTTTAAAAATTGTTTAGCTTATTCTAGCTTATTTTTTTTTTAAATCTAGCTTATATGGGCGCTCATCACCTGGCAACACTGGTTTAAACCCAAAACTAAATTTTTAAGCTTAAATAATTCGCTGAATCTGATTCGGAGGTTCGATTTTTACTTGATTGATTAGGTTCAAATATCTGGATAAGATTCAACGACCGAAAAACTATATGGTTGTTTCTTTTTTTTCAGTTTAAATAGCTTGAAAATATTTTTAACCAGCAGCAGCGCTTCACACACTATGTGAGTGCAGGAAATCAAAACAAAAACCAAAATAAATGCAGAAGTCACAATAAATAAGCACAAATAAAACCATAATTGCATGTTTTCACACGAATCGATAGCTGACATAGCCTGCCTGCCATTCTTCTTCCTTGGCTTCCAGGGGTTGATCGTTATTAAGATCTTAAAGATCGAAGAGGTTTTTAAAGTTAAGTTTGCCCATGCTGACTTTTTTTGTTGTTGCACGCTGTGAGAAACAAAGAAAAGAATTAAAGTATTGCAAGGGAATAACAAAGAGCTAAAAGTTTCCGACGGCCTCTCATGGCTCATTTTCAAATTCAGTTTCAGGCGCCGGAATTTCTCGTTTTTTCTCAAAACTATTTTTCTATATATTTATATATAATATATATTGGTTGTATTTTAAATAACCCATTATCAAAGAAAACAGTCTTTAACGAAGCGAGATAAAACTGTCGGTGACGCCTTTAACTCAAAACTCTACAATACAGAAATTTGAAAAATTCTTTTTCCATCTGCCCAAAAGTTATTACTTTCGAATCGTTAAAATTTAAAAATGTACTCATATTTCTTTTGAAGTAATCCGCTTTTAAATACCGTAGTAAGTAGCTTAAAAGATCTAAAATACTATTCGATCGCTTCATAAAAAATATATATAAATATAATTGGTTATTGCACTTTGCATTTTGTCATCGTTTTTCGGTTTGTCGACTTTCTTATTAATGTAAACCCCTTCTATGTTATTTTATTTTTGACAAGAGTTTGCAGTGATGAAATCATTTTCGGACCCCATAAAATTCTTGATATTAATTTTTAATATAAACTTCGGCGAGCCGAAGTTAGCTTCCTTTCTTGTTTTTCTACTAATCTCATTATTTCATTATTTATTTATAATTAATGCATTTTCAAGTTGCATTTCATTTAAAAATTAGTTTCATATCAATTGTTCCCTTTAAATATCTTATTGCCATAACTCGGAGTTGTTATTGGTACTACACATTCCACTTATTGGAACTACGATCGAAATACTATCGGGCTACCGTAAAAACAATGAGTTATTAATAGGAAAAATTTGAACTTCACTGTTTTTGAAAATATTTTCGTGTAATGAAAATTTAAAACCGTAAATAATTAAATAGGTGAATGTAATGAGTGCTGACATTACTTTTTTGTTTTTTGTTTTTCAACATCAATATGAACAATATGGACATACATATGTACAGTATAAATTAGTATTAGATATGTTATGTAAGGGTCCAATTGAAGTGTCCAAGGGTATACAAACTCGCCGTTCTGATGCTTCCTTCCCTTCTTTTCAAAGTGATTCGATTGCAAATGACGATATTAAAATGCAAGGATATACAAACGTCGGATTCCTTTCTTGTTTCTTTTTAATCGGCATGCAAATACCATTTAATATGCAGAAGGCATGAGATTAAATCGCATTAAACTCAACAAAGCGAAATGAAAAATTCTTGAAAATATTATCTGCGGATTAGAATCAAATTTTGCCAAAATAAAAGTGGTGGCAAGTGCCGCTCACTTATCTTAGCCCTTAGCCCAATATTGATTTTGTTTTTAAATCATTTGGGAAAACATTGCATCACATTAAAAAAATTGGCATTGGAAATAATTGAAAAATACTATAATGCGAAGTACAGACATATATTTTCAAAAACGTTCCCAACGAGTCATAGGTTTTACGTGTTTTAATTATTTTATTTAGCTGTCATAGCAGCGAATTTAAGTATATTGATTCAAAATAGCATCCAATAGCAAATACAGACTTCGGATTTCCTAATCTTTAAAATTTCAACATGGATATTCAAATAAACATAGGTGTTCGTTTTTAAGCTAATTGCACTTGGGACACAGAATTCAATCTTATTTTGTCTAAAATAATAATATAATATAATTACTCAGTATACTTTCACACACGAAATCCACCTAATCCATAATAAATCGTTATAATTATCACACTTGAAAAGCAGTTGGCACAGTTGCCATCCTACGCCCCTCAAGGGAATTTAAATAACGAGCCATTAAACAATTAAAGCACCGCACCGACTGCCTCACGGACAACCGATGACCAGAACCAGCCAACCAAGAATTTTGCCAGCCAACCAAATATAAACAACAGGAAAATCCTTTTTGGGGAAAAGGGGAAGCACCCACACTGCGCAGAGATGTGTGGCGTGTCCACGGGGGACTTGCGGCCCTTCATTTGAAGAGAGATGAATCCCACATCCATTGACGACATGCTTCAATTATTTTGAACCATTCCGTGGACGCACCTCCCAGCAAACGCCCAGCTCAGAGAGGACCACCTACGTTGGCGCGCAGGAGTTCCTGCTTTCTCTGACGAGATTATCACTTGGCAGGATGGAGAGCTTACCGACAATTTAATACCTACGCAAATTTATTTATTTTCTTTGTAATTTTCGTATTAATTTTAAAGCAATTCTGCAAATTATACTGCATTATATTTTTTGATCTCCTTAGTATTCGCTAATGGGCAGTTAATTTCTGATAGCGCAGGAACTTACGGATAGACCAGATAGCTCTGGCCTGGGGATTCAGAATAAATTCATATACCTTTGCCACGGAACAACCTTCCGACTAAATTGCACTACTTACTCTCTTCGAAGGTGTATAAAAAACAATCCATAAAGTACGTACTTCAAGCGGCTACACCCTAAACGTTCTATATGGAAGGGAAGAGTAAGGGAAGAGGTAAAAGGGATGTATACTGGAAAAGGGTGACATCCATCCATAATTAAAAGAAACCATGCTGCGCTCTGAAAGGATTGCTGGCAGTATATTCTTCATGTTTTTAATAATAACAATATGCTAAGTTTACAATAATTAAAACCTTGTTTTATTGAATGAATTGAGAACATGCATACATTTGAAGCATTTGCCAAGCCAAGACTTAAAGACTTCGTAAGAAAAGAGGCAAGACAGACGGCTCAGAAAATTAAATGAACTCAGGTAAATGCCTGAATGTCAACTATTTGTTGGGTTGTACAAACAGCTATTTAAAGCAGATAGCTTCGGGTTAAAATTCACATATTTTCAAACCTAAGCCCCAGAAAACTACATTTTACATAATATATATACAAATCTTCGAAGCGTTTAGGCGTTAAAGATCCTAGGATTAAACGCCTCACCACCAGAACTTCACTCCCGTCACGGCTACCTGCCTCCCCAGTAAGAGCTCTAAGACATAAAAAGTTTCAGTTCCAGATGTGGCTACAAACATCCATCTCAGCTGTGCTGTACACTTGGGCCACTGGTGGACCACTTGGTATACTGTGGCTGTTGTGCCTGCTGATATATAAAAAGCGTCGTCCTCTCTTCTTATCGCCAGTCCGCAAGACTTCACACGGCGCAACGGAATTATTTGAGGGGAAAAAGGAGTCAGAAAGGACCTTGGCACTTGGGTAGCTATATGACGAAAATACTTATTTTTCAAGCCAAAAACAAGTGCGCTATGTTTGAAATAGGAGAGATAAGAACGCCGCCTTCTCCCAAGCCATATGTATATTGTTTAATGGGTTATAAAATACAATTTTTTTTGTATTAATCCTACTGAAAGAGTGGTAGGGTTTTATGTATGTATATCATTATATATATGAATACATACATAAATAGGCTCTCGATAAAAAATTACGAAACTGTACTAATTATTTAACATTAGTTTTAATAGATAGTTTGATAATTAGTAGATAATTAGTGCGTCCTAAAAACTAGTGTAACGTATCTTATATCTTAAGAGCTACAAAAGCGCTCTTTATAGATCCGATGTTTCACATTTTTAATCTATATGCAGCTGTTGTAGTAAGCCGTAGCGAAAAAGTTTGCAGTACTTTTCCGCAGCACAACGGCCGCCTCTCGGCACGTGGCACGTGGCGGATAGCTTGCGATATGGCCTAAGCTCTATGTTCCAGCTTCGGCACTAGTGCGAACGTAATATGATGATTGCAGGACGCACTTTAATTTCCTGCAAGGGGCGACTCCGTTCCATCCGTGCTACACAGCATTGTTGCTAATAAAACATTCCTCCACCTCGCGTTAAATATTTGAGATGTGTAATCTGGGTATATTAATATTGTTTGAGTGTGCTACAATCTTACTCGTATTGCAGTTGTATTATAAACATTGCTACAAAATATTTTAAGGTACTTGACACCTTAGTACTTAGATCATTCTAGCATAAATTATTAATTTCATATATCTTCCAAATATCCAAATGAATGGTTGTATAACATATAATGCTTTCGCACATCATGTTGTATCGGATACAATAAAAATTATATATATTCATGTTAGAATACAAAGAAGTAATGGCTGCTTTCATTTTATCCACCTATGGGCATTTCCAGAAAAAGGTCTACCAGGATGCCAAAAATAAATGTCTATTAACTTGTGTTATTTTAATGTAAATTGATAAAGAAAGTTTAAATTGGCAGAATATAATCAATTTACGGCATACTTTTCTTTCATTTTGAAATATTTAAACCGAAACTCACAGGTACTATATTACATACATATTAGTTTTTTCGATGTAATTCTTGTTTACACATATTTTTACCAACAATAAAAGAAAAAGAAGCTATAAAGAGATATATGCTGTGAATTGGTCATTTGACTATAATACTGTCACTAAGCACAACGTTTAAATACATACGTGACGATATATTCTACACCTCACTGTTTTTGTTAATCTAATAATTTTTTGTAAATATTAGAGATTTTCTCTTATATTTTAGGTTCACAGAAATACATTGTTTGTAACAGTAGTTGAACATGTACTTGGCGAGGCATTGTACAGTGAAACTGTTATTTGTAGGATTTTTCAATATTTTCATAATCCTCCCCTTACAGATAGTTGCCCTTAGAATAATTGTAACGTTGATTATAGATGCACCGCACGCTTTTAACTCTGAATTTAGTGATCTTGTTTAGAATTATATACTATAGCTCTGAATTTAATAATTTCGTTTGTAATTATAAATTATTTTCTTCTTTTTAGTTCGGTTATTTACGAAAGCGTGTTTTTTCTTAGTTTTTTTTAACTATTATTTATTTTGTATTTTTTAGTGTGGGTACCTATAAACGCGTGTTTCTAAGCTATCAGTTATTTTTCGTTTTTTTAGTTTGATTTATCAATAATCAATTTTTGCGGACATGTAGTTATGAAATATCTTACGAACTCTGTCTCTCTTACTCCTAATCAGGATAATGAAAAATTTGTATCAAATTATTGCATTGTCATCGGTCCTTGAGAAGTATGCAAAGTTTCAAGTTTATCAGATATTTGGAAACCCTTAAAAATAGTGTTCAAAGATTCCGTTATATGCATCCCGAACTAATAAAAGCGTGTTAAAAAGCATTTACATAGAAAAAATATTCTTCAGTATTTACCAAAAATATATTTTCTTTAAAAAACATGTGGCCCCTTTTACTTTTATTCTATTATTTTTTTACGTATTGAAGTTATTAATCTAATTAAACAATCATTAACATAAGCAAAAAATCCTAATGGAAATATTGCAGCGTTCGCGATGTACCGTTCTTAATCGGGAATAAGCTTGTAAAACAAATAAAGTAATACTTATAAATAAATATTACTTATATAAATGAAAAGCTACATTGTTTTAATGGTAGACTTTCACAATTTTTTTGAAGATGAAGTCAAATAAGACTAATATATTTTGTAGCGTTCGCGATGCAGTGTTTTCTAAAAATAATTACAAAACGTTAAGTTGGCAAAGCTTTCTTTTTTTGTATACAAATAATACTGGTAAAATGTATTAGTCGAGAAAAGAAAAACTTCCGAAAATGATAATTTGAGTTCTTTTTTTCCATTTTACGTCGTACGAATGTACCGTTCGCCATCCTGAAAATGCCCCTTTACATATTATATTTACAGTTTTACATTCAGTTCTACATTGTCCTCTATATCTAACGATCTATGATATAGTCGTCCGGTTTTTATAAAATTAAAATCGAAATTCTAGAATAATTCTAGAATAGAGCTATATCTTAAACTTGATAAAAATCTATTTAAAATTAAAATGCTGATGCTGACAAAGAAAAAGAAAACGTAATATGGTCGGAGGTGACTCTTTCACTGCGTTGCAATTTCTGACTGAAATTATAATACTTGCAAGGATAATAAAATTTAATTGATTTCAAATTGAATTTAGGTTAGATTTGTTTTGCTAGCACTTGAAAAATTCTGGTTTGGTCCTACGTAGTGCACTTCTGAGTCATTACAAAATTCAAATTCATCAATAAGTTAAACAAGAAAGCAAGCTAAGTTCGCAGAACTTTCTATTCCCTTTTAGTTTGCAAATGGAGGAGAGAAACTAAAAGGGAGATATGTCAATTATTTGTTTCTATGTATGTAATAACACCGATTATAACTATTGACTTTAAAAGAATATTATGTGATCTGTCAGGCAGCTGTTGAAATAAGTCGACTTCGATTTTAACAATGTGACTGGTACACACCTTTTAGAGATGGTCAAGAAAGCTATTTTCGGTCTCTGCTACTGGCAATACCAAGAAAGAAATATAGCTAAATTCGGCAGCTTACATTAAATTAACTAGTTAATTAGATTAACTAATTAAAAGAAACTTACAGGAATTATGTAAATCATTTATAAATACCATACAAATTCTGTTTTAACATTTACTTACACATATTGCATTTACGGCTTTACAGTTTCCGGTTTACATTCACAGTTTTGTTTATATGCCAGCATTGTATGGCATCCGATTTGCATAAAAATAAAACTCAAATTCTGAAATAATAAAATGAGGATAATTCTCAGAGAAAATAAAAATATTTTAATTGAAGTTATATTTTTTGAATTACTTTCCGGAACGCTTCTATGGTAGCGAAATACATATGTATATGTATTAATATTTCGATTATCATCAAAATAAAACCGTTATTTTACAATTATTGAACATGTCCGTTTTTTATCGTTTTTATGGCAGCTATATGATATATTCGTCCGATCCGGCCCGTTCCGACTTTTACACTAGTGAGAAAATATAGAAGACTATCTGCAAAATTTCAACCAAATAGCTTTAAAACTCTGAGACTAGTTTACGAAAAATATACATATTATATTTATGTATTTATATACTTCATAGGGTCGGAAATGCCTCTTTCACTGCGTTTTGGATTTTTGACTAAAATTATAACACCGCGCAAGGGTATTTTCTGTAGAATTTAAGTCGGAACGGGCCAGATTCAGTTGCCAGATAAAAATGCGAAAATTGACATAACTTAATCAAAACAAAAATATATTACAGTAAAATATATATATAATATTAACAATAAAAAGTGCTTTATGTATAAGTACATACAAATGTAGGTATATATATAAATGTAGGCTTGTCCGAAGCATAGGCATAGATTGCATATTGAAAGTTGAAAATTATATATAAAAATTACTTATTCACTTGATTTGTTGGACTGTTGTATTTGGTAAAGGAATTGTGTTATGCTTTGTGTAATAATATTGTTTATAATATTGTGTAACTCTTGTTTCCACAATCGAAAACAAATATTTTTTGTGCATATTACCTTTAAATATATTATCGCTCGCCTGCAGTTACGTTGCGCGTTGTCCTCTTGTGTTTGTAGGAAAGAATGCCTGTAAAGCATTGTATGGCATAAAAAACGAACGTACGCCTCTTATTTGCCGTCCCTTTCGAACGCGCAGGACGCAGCATAGATGATTGGTTAAAGGCCAAAGCAGGACGCAATCCTTACGAAGATTCAGAAGCCTCCACATGTGGGTGTAACTGTTCGTGTTTAGGCTTGTCGACATTTTGCGCTTAACATTTGGTACGTTACGCCCACGCATTGTTTGTAAGGTGTAAGTGCCACTCGTTTTACAGCGGAAACGCTGCGGGTAGTTAACGGGAACCGGAAATGTACGAGCGCGTTATTGTGTATCGGAATGAAAGAATTCTATTAGATAGTGACTGGCCCTGATTACCTCGAAATACTTCAATTTAAATGAAATGAAGGCTTTAGTAGGGGACAGGCTAAACTTAAAGACTGTAAACGAAACTCATCTTTTAACATATGTTTAATCATAAAATGTGCAAGCCCTGTTGTGAGTATTTGTGTGCCTGTTCCTGCCTTCCTTTTATTTCAAACTGATTTCTTTTTTAGTAAGAATTGCAGTATTTTATGTGCTCTTCTACCTTTATTTTTAATGTATATGGAGGTAAGTGCGAGTGCGACAACTGTTGTGGCCAACAGCCAGCCAACCAGAGCACTTTCCCGTGGCAAATGGTGGTGCTTTAGCCAGTATCCCAGGCTCAGCCAATCACATTCCACCCTGTTTCAACAACAAAAAGAATTCCATGATTCCGTCGATGGCATTCGAAGGGTCGGCCTAGTCGGCACCGTGGCGCAGGCAGGCTATGTCCGGAAAATTCTTATTGCTCGCATACTCTAAATAAATTACAGTTTCTCCACCGCCATCGTTGTATCCTGTGACTTGTCGCGATCGCGGTAGTGCACGAGATATACACAAATTCTATAAAATCGCGGCAGGAAAATATATATTAAATATGTCGAAAAAGGCATACGATAATAATTATAACAATGTGCTAAAAAGTGTTTAAAAAATAAAATGAACAAGTGATTGACTGCCTAACCTTGATTGTATGCCTGGGGACTTCTTTATTACTCAGAAAACAATGGATTTCTGATCATTAATAGCACCGGCAACACCATCTGCACATTTGCATTTTGCATTTTATTAAAGGTTCGCCTCGCTACCTAGGGTTCTCCCAGCGGGCAGTACGAAATCCAACAGCAAAAGGCCCTGGAAGAAGAAGCAAAGGACAAAGTAGATAATATCAATATCGATATAGATTGGGATTCAATAGGCTGAAGAAGGCGAAGTTTAGTTAGTGACTTAGCCCAAACTTCCTTATGTTTACTTTACAATCCACCCCGACGGCCATTGGAGCTGTAGTGCCGCATTGGTCTACAGGCGCCTTAATAGAGCGTCTGCCGTCCTTAGAGGATATGGCGCACAAAGGTAAGCACCTTAGCCTTAGCCATTCGTAAATCTGTCGGTCTGAAATCAAACAATTAAAAGCACAATCGTCATATACTTTTATCATTTCATTGTAATTTTATGGAATATATTTTACTGTTATAGCAAAAACAATACTGATTTTCTTAACTTTTTTTGGTATTGAAAAAAAAAAATTGATAGCTAAAAATACCTTTAAATAAATCGTATCTAAGTAGTTATCGAATCGGTCCGGAAACTTAATATTAAATATAAAGCACGACTTAAAAAATTAAATAATCCCGATTGCCAAGGGGGGCGTTATATTGGGTGTACAAGTAGAAAACCGCCGTTTTTGACAGAGTGGTGCCATCTTCGAAATTCGAACCGAATACTCCTACACGACAACGCCTGGCCTCATGTTGCCAAGGTCGTGAGAACTTACTTGGAAACGCAGAAATGGGACTTTCTGCCCCACCCGCCCTACTCTCCAGACACCACTCCTTCGGATTTCCACTTGTTCCGATCAATGATGCATATCATCGCTGAACAGCACTTCCGGTCATACGAAGAGGTCAAAAGTTGGCTAGTCGAATGGATCGCGTCCAAGGATGAACATTTTTTTCTAGTTATATATAAATTCTGAACGGCGGTGTTCTATTTGTGCACCTTATATGTTAAATGCATAAATATGTATATATGTATCTATAAAATCACAGAGACTTGACGACCGATCAGTAAACACAGTGTGAAATGAGCTTTTTCCTCTTTTTTTCTTCATATAGACAATGTGATTGCAATGAGAAATCTACCCTGTTTGGATGCCGCTAATGGTATCGGCGGACTGGGCAGTATTCCTGGGAAGACACCAATGGGAATGGAATCAGTGGAAGCGAATGTAACAGCGTCACAACCCCATTCCACGTCATCGTACTTTACCACAACTTACTACCATTTAACAGACGATGAATGTACGTTTCCCAATACATCTTATGTAAATTTCCCCTTCCACACTTGCATAATTTTCAGGATCTACCAGGAATATTTTTAAGCAATGTTATGTTTCCTAAACAAGTTCTGTTGGGAATTTTCTGCGCATTCACTACTGCTTTTTCATAGGTTTCTATGTTTCCCTAAATAATGACTAAAGGGTAAATCCAGTCATTAACATATATATATATATATTTAAGTATCAAATAGACCGAAATATTATTTGAATAATATTTTTTGCAGAGAGGTGCCATCAGTCCACTGACCTTTAAGATACTTCCCTTTGTCTTTTAAAAAAGTCGCACTTAAAATTTTGATAATTTCCTCTTGAAAAGCAAAGACAGAAAAAACTACAAATTAAGACATCTCTGCAACAATTCGTTGTGGAAAACAAGACTCCTTTATGCCAATTCTTCAATGGTGTGAATATACGTAGCTCAACATTTCTGAACACAATATAGAGATGATCGGTAAGGGAAATAAGAATTGCTTGGCAGGACGACTTGAAGTCGCGCACACATGCTGCCAATTATTATCAAAACAATGGGAAAAACTGATCATTCGTTTCGGCAAGCGACTTTTAAGACCATGATAATCACGAGTAGCTGCTACCAGCTATCCCTGAAAACCCCGAGTCCCATTATTCAATAACAGCTCGCCGAGCTGTTAAGTACTCTCGTCTGCACTATTGTTGTGAATCAATACAATCATTTTCCACCTTTCAATAATGATCTTGAAGTGTGTGTATGTCGACGGCCTGACGGCGACCCGACCGCTTCCATGTCATGTCGTTACAAATAGTAACAATTATTGGCATTGAGAGTTGAAGTCGAATAAATACACAAAATACAAAACACACACAATGCACTCTACAAATGCCAAAATGAGCCTCTTTAGAGCCGACCAAACGCTGTGTTGGTCCTTTGTATCTGTAGGAGACCCACCCCTATCCAGACCCTGGTCCCTTGCAATCCGCACAAAAACGACCAGAGAGACCTTTAAAAGGGTCCAGCAGTTACATTGCTGCAAACATGATTGTTTTCCCTTTGCCAAGGTGATTTGTGTGCCAATTACATTATTAATCCCTCGAAAATATTTCTTTTTTCTTATGGCAAAAGTTGTAAAATGGTTTTTACTTAATTTAATCTTATTTCGCACAGTTCCTGTTAACTTAGATCTATGGGAATAATGTAATAAAGAAAAATACATTTAGGGGATTGCGATAACACCTACAACTGGCTGGTACCAATTATTGTGTCCATTAAAAGTAGCATAACAATAATAACATTTCGACACGATAGTAGAAGTCTTTAGTTAAAGATATTCAAAAAATATAGATAAATATTTTGAAAATATTTATTTATTTGTACACTGTATGCTTAATTACAAACTGAGCTACAGGATGAGTATGAGACATACATAGCTGCTTTGGCTTTCGGCTGAGATTAAGAATATACATTCTGCATTAGCTTAAAAAGCCGACTCGATCTATAAATGTCCGTCTGTCCGTTTCTACGCAAACTAGTCTCTCAGTTTTAAATGAAACTTTGCAGTTTGTCTTCTATATTTCTACCCTGGCGCGGTATTATAGTTTTAGCCATAAGTTTGCAACGCAGTGAAAGAGGCACCTCCGACCATATTAAGTATATATATTCTTGATCAGGATCAACAGCCGAGTCGACCTACTCATGTCCGACTGTCCGTTTTTACGCAAACCAGTTTCGTCTTCTATATACTCTCACTCGTATATATGTCGGAACGGGCCAGATCGGACGACTATATAGTATAGCTGCCATAGGAACGATCGATACAAAAAATATAATAACATTTTCAGTTTTCAACAGAATTTTATGAAATTTGAGATATAATCATTTTTATTATTCTACAATTATGTGCAAAATATTATGAACATCGGACTACTAGAAAAGTGCAAAACTGAATGCACAAATATATTAATATAATATGTATAGGTGAATGAAATGAAAGCAGCCATTACTTAATTGTTTTTTATCATATCATATTAATTTTAAATGATCTAAATGTAATCTCCCGATTTTTATAAAATTAAAGCTGAAATTCTAGAATAATACTACATATGGGCAATTCTCTGGTGTTGAATGCGACATTTATACGCATTTAAACTAAAACGAGAAAGAAAGCTAACTTCGTCACGCCGAAGTTTATATACCCTTGCAGATAGAACTTCGATGACTAGGAATCTATACAATATAAAATATATATATTAAAGTTAAAAAACAATGAAGTAATACCTGCTTTCATTTTATTCACCTATACATATTATATTTTCAGTTTTACATTCACAGATTTGCATTTTTGCTCCACATCTAACGATCCTTTGTATGGCACCTGTATGATATAGTCGTCCGATTTTCATAAAATTTGACACAAAATTTAAGACTGATGTAAAATGGCTATATCTCAAATTTGATGAAAATCTGCTGAAATCTGAAAACGTTATAATTATACCCCTGCAGGGTATTATAATTTCAGTCATAAGTTTGCAACGCAGTGAAGAGGGCACCTCCGACTATATAAAGTAAAAATTTTCCGATCATTCCTATGGCAGCTATATGATATAGTCGTCCGATCTGGCCCGTTCCGACATATAACGAGTGAGAGTATATAGAAGACTAACAACAAAGATTCATTTAGATAACTTCAAAACTGAGACTAGTTTGCGTAGAAACGGACAGAAGGACAGACGGACATGGCTAGATCGACTCGGCTGTTGATCCTGATCAAGAATATATATACTTTATATAGTCGGAGGTGCCCTCTTCAGTGCGTTGCAAACATCTGACTGAAATTATAATACCCTCCAAGGGTATAAAAAAACATGTGTCAAGACTTTATTTTAGTTTTTGCAAAATTTGAGACGTATAGCTCTTGGCTAGCTTTATAATTTGTGCTAAGATCGATTTGAACCCTTGTTCTTATCCAATATATTAACTAAAATGTACTGCATTCGCACGCGACAAAAACAGAAGTTGCATTTGCAAAAAACCAATTTAACCTCTGATTTCACCGAAACGTGAAGAATAATTGTAGTACAATACATTTTAAAGAATTATCTTAATAATGTATTTTGTTTGATTTTAAAATATAAAGTAGTTATTTTTTAAATTCAATTTTAGTCCCGATCGCACGCGACAATTTGGAAAGCGATAATTTAAATTAAAACTGTAGGACTATTGGTAATCGCTTATGTCCTTTTGCATTTTATATTGACCCTTTGGGTTTTCTATGTCATATTAGAAAGCTAAAGTCAAAACGTCGATTTTTTCGAAATTTATTTTAGAAAATGAAAAATCAATCTGACCAATTTTTTTTAATCACTTTTAAGATTTTGGCCGCGGTGGACCTTTCTGGAGAACTGCTCTTATGTATAAAATTCAAAATATCTCAATTTAGATGAAAATATGTTGAAAACTGAAGTCATAATTTTATTTACAAAAATTATGGATCGCTCCTATGGCAGCTATATGATATACATATGCACTTTTGTCTGTGATAGTATATATTTGATAACAAGAAAGAAAGCAAATTTTTCTACATCCAATGCTAAATAATATTATAGGAAGGCAATGTATGGACATACTTTTGTTGGATAAACTTATGGTTAATCTCCAAGTTGATCTTCATAAATATTGTTAAAACAAGAAATAAATATACCTTTCCTGATTAAATTTTGATCATTAACAGTTAAAGCAATATAAATTATATATATTTGTGTAAAAAACCAACAAAATATTTCCTTCTTTCCTTACAGTCACTTACACTTGCTATTTTTACAGTTTACAGTTAAAGTTTTGTAGTCGCACTTTGGCATTTTCGTCGGCATTTAACTATAGTTTCGATGACAGCTATATGATAGTCTCCCAATTTATATAAAATATATAAAAAATTTTGAATAATATAAAAAGGCTATATCTTAAATTTTATGGTAATATATTGAAAACTGAAAAGTAATAACTATTAATTTAAATAGATTGGTGGTAAAGCATATATGTTCATATAAAATGTATATGATCGGGGATGACCCCATCACAGTGTTGCGCCAGCAGCCAAAAATCATTTGCTATCTTTTAATTTAAAAGGAGAATATGAAGAGTGGTCAGAATAATGAACTAAAAAATGATTTTTATTGAATTCGAAATCAGATTTAGAAGTTATAGATAAATAATTCCGATGAGTATGCTTTTCGCTCATCGCGATTCATCTTCATTTTCTGGTTACACTTTCTGTCAGTAGTCTGTTCAAAACATGGTTGAGTATACAACCTATGGGTGAAAAGGCTTCCGCATGTCCATTTTGACATTAAAGTTGACATCGAGAGAGTAATATAAAGGTTCATCAAAACAGACAACCGCAAACACGATTTTGATATTTAATTTCAAATTCAAAAGCACTGTTTTGATAAAATTAGGTTTTCATTATTTAACGCTTTTTTTTCTGGCGACTTATCGTATAAAAGGCAAAGACTTCACAACAAATAGTAGCGGGTTGAACATCTCGACCCATTTTCAACCTCATAATAATAGTGTAATATTGGAGCGAATTACAATAACTTGAGAATAGTATCTAACAATTTATGAGTGATATATCTGAACAAGTAAACGAACTAACAGATAATTAACGTGTATATTTGATAACATAAACAATAATTTGAGGAAATTCAGAACGGGGTGAGAATGAATAAACTTTTTAGAGTTAAAAATATTTAGCACTTTTTGTTTATTTAGTTACACTGATGTCATTTTGAAAATCGTATTTGACTATAACTGTATTGACTTACAACTTTAAGATTTGCTCTAGAGATTTTATAGCTACCTTTACGATAGCTAAATTTCATGTTACTATCCACCGACCCATTTAAACTGTATTGATGATAATAAGCATAAGTATATATCAACGAAACAAAGTCAAGGCAACGCGTTTGTAGGTTTTAAACAAAATCTTATCAAAGGCAATTAACATTCTCTGAAATGACATTTGTATTTGAGATAAATATAAAAAACATTATTGTCCCTTACTGTCTTTATCAGTAATCTATTCTCTCGTTCGCATTCCATCCTGAAAAAAGTCACTCGGCACACAAGGATTAGTCCCTTGTCAAAAAGCAGAATCACTTGACGATGCTTCGCTGATTTCTTTACCAATAAAAGCAGTAAATTGATACGCAGATTTTGGGATTTTATTTCAATAAGTCTTCTCCGATACTTGGAAAATCGTTTGAAACCCTTACCAACATTCTCTTCTTTCTCTCGTACTAGGAACAGAACTCCAAGTGTTCCCCTTCCTTTTTTAAGCCCTTTTTTCTGAATTTCTTTTTTGTGCTCTTCCTTCGTTAGAAAGATACACTGTTAAAAGTCTATGTACATGTATTGAAAAGAGAAACTTAGACATGCTAGTGGGAATTTATTCAATTATAATTTAATTTATCTGTTTGCATACCATTTCGTTTACGAAGGTAATAACCTTGTACAAATTTTATGCTTGGTCCTTTAAAGAATATTGTTTCTTTTTTACTTTTATAAATAATAAAATCATAATTTAATCATAATATTTTCATAGTTCGGAGAATTATTGTTATGATTCCTTTCCTACCGGCTTCAAGCTCAATCAATGATATGTACATATATATAATACAATATGATTATTATGAGAATTTGTATAATAATAATAATAAGATAATACTTGTCTCTTGCATGATACCATTTAAAAATAATGTAATATATATCAAATATACATTTCTTTAATGCATTTAATTTTCTACAAATCGGGGTGAACTTTATTGCCTTACCATCTATTCGCAAATCTGCACTCTATACATCTCCATTTTAGGGGTTTATTTCGACAAAAGTATTGGACTTTGATTTCTTTGAAAGCGTGACAGACTAAATGATATGCCTTATTCCCACTATAGGCAGAATTTTTGCTGCTCATAAATCAATAATTAAACAGAATTGATTTGCACATGCTTCAAATTCCTCTTGTTTTTCTTTTACAGGTCACAGTGGAGTAAATCAGTTGGGCGGCGTCTTTGTTGGCGGCCGACCATTGCCGGATTCAACGCGACAAAAAATAGTGGAACTGGCTCATTCGGGAGCAAGGCCATGTGATATTTCGCGTATACTACAAGTCTCAAACGGATGTGTAAGCAAAATTCTAGGCAGGTAGGATCAGAACTCTTTATGATACATGCATAGTTATTAAATATATTAAATATATTGAAAATATGTTACTCCGTCTTGCTTTATTTTCTGATTTTTTTATTCATTTAACTATTTTGGGGAAACGGAAATACATTACGAATAGTAAATTAAGCAATTGGAAATTAAATAATTTATTAATTTTTTATTTGTTATTTATAACTTTTCATTATTTTAGGTCGAAGTAAATGTGATTTCTTTCACTAAATACAAAAAATTGTAGTTTAAAATATTTCGGTATTTTATGCGTATGTCTTACTTAAATGATTTCCGTTTTGTTATAGATACTATGAAACCGGAAGCATACGACCACGGGCTATTGGCGGCTCAAAGCCACGAGTGGCAACCGCCGAAGTTGTTAGTAAAATTTCCCAATATAAACGCGAATGTCCGAGTATTTTTGCATGGGAAATTCGTGATAGATTGCTGCAGGAGAACGTTTGCACGAATGATAATATACCAAGTGTGAGTAGGAACAGATGTTGTTACTAAATAGAAAATAATATACTCACTGTTGCCTGGCCATTTTAAATAACTTGTGTAATGTTTATTTTAGTTTATTTACGCTTATACAAACATATGTACATATGTACCTATATGCAATTTCTAGATGTCGAGTAAGACATGTATGCATTAAAACAGAGAATCAATATTTACCAAAACTTTATTTTATTTCAACACTAAGCGAATCTGATAGCTCTTGGAATGATGCAATTGGTCCAACAGACATTGAAAACTTTGTCTGTTTGCCGCTGATACTGCTGATATAAATAAATTATAAAATATCACGCTAGTAGAAGTCTTCGGTTTTAAGGCTTATTGGCGAAATGGAACTACAGTCGAGTCCCGATAATTCGAAATGGCAAGGGAATCACTTTTTTTAACGAATTAGACGGGAATTCGATTTATCGAGATTTCTATTTAAAGGGGCTCCAAAATGAAAGAGTCGAATAAACGGGGTACTTACATTTCACATCATGTTTACATATGTGTTAAGCTTTATTAAAATTAAACAAACATAATAAATATGTACATTCATTTGTACGTTTTTCAAATTAAAGGAAAATTAAACAAAAAATAACAAACAAAATTAAGCAGAAACATTAAACTATTAAAAACGAAAATTCAAGCTTTAAAATAATTGGTAATTTTTGATTGCTTCGTGTTTTTTTCTTTTATTTTTTCCATTTCGTTTTCTAAACCTATTAGGTTGTCAAACACACTATTTGGCACATCATGAGTCAAAAAATAATGTTTAAGTTGAGGAATTAATGCTCTGGTTTGTAAATTCTATAAAATTTCTTCTCCTTTCTGATGTCTGCAAAATCTAACGTCGCTTCAACTACAAAATATTTCGCATCGCATTACGATTTATAAGAGGTTTCGAAATAAAATTACAATTTATAAGAGGTTCAATATTCTTTGCGTTGCGCCAAATACTACGAATTAACGAGGGGACCAAAATGTATGGAATTTTTACGAATTAACGAGTTTTTTTTCAAGGGGACAGAATTTTTTACGAATTATCGCGATTTTCGATTTAGCGGGGTACGAATTATCGGGATTCGACTTTATATTGTTCAATTATTTGTAACTTATACTCTTGCAGGGTATTATAATTTTAGTCATATCGGACCATATAAGGTACATACATATATACATATGTACATCCTGATCAGCATCAAAAGCCGATTCGATCTAGTCATGTCTGTCTACGCAAGCTAGTCTCTCTGTTTAGAAGCTATCTGAATTAAACTTTGCAGTTAGTCTTTTATATACTCTCACTCGTATATATGTTGAAATATATCGAATATAATATAGCCGCCGCCATAATTATAATTTTTTCAGTTTTCAACCGAATTTGATCAAATTTAAGATATAGTCCTTTTATATTAATCTTGAATTTCGATTTAACTTTTATGAAACTAGAACTACTACGTTTGTCATCGAGAAATTAGTACATAAAAACATTGAAATTTCGATGCTTTTTCAAAATATTTTTATCTACTCCGAAATGAAATTAAGTAGACAACTTTTAAAGGTATAATTTTTTTTCCAAACATTTTCCGATTGTTCCCAAGGTAGGTTTATGATATAGTCTTACGATCCTGCACGTTTTGACTTGTACTATATGTGAAAGAGAGTAGACCAACTGCGAAGTTTCTTTCAGGTAGCTTTAAAATTGATGGGACTAGTTTGCGTATAATCTGACAGACGGACAGACGGACAGGCGGACATAGCAAGATCGACTCGGCTTTTGATGCTGATCCACTTAATGTATGCTTCGCTACGTTGCAAACTTCTGGCTAAAATTACCCTGTTAGGGTACACAAATGTTTGGAGTTGAATGTTCCACTGTCACTTTTATCCCGCCTCGTTAAAAATTGGGTTTGTTTGATGTTTACTATCTCTCCGGTAAGGAAGGGGTTTTAATTATAAAATTCGACGTGCCGAATTTAGTTTCCTTTATTGTTTTCTTATTATATTTGGTTCCAAATACCTATGTTTTAAGTACTCAAAGAGAATTTCCCTAGGCAAAAGCGAATGTCTTTAATTTCTTTTTTTTAATATCCCTCCATTGCGCCATAGCTTTTCGCCATTTTATGTATTCTATCTTTTTTATATTATATATTTAAAAGGAGCAAGCCAAATGAATTGTGACAGCCTATTCTCCAGCCGATGGCCATCCGTTGTCCTGCCTAACGACTACTTGCCTTATATTTTTTTCTTTCTCATTGACAGTTGTGTGGAAAATGTGTTCATTCAAATGGAAGGGAAAATCTTTTATGCACATTAAGCGACAGAAAAGGGAAATCAGTGCTTGCAAAAATTGTATGGAAAAAATACAATATTAAATAAATACGGCCCCGCCGAGCGCCGCCACCACAAAACGTTAAGCGTTGAAATTCACGCGTCAATATAAGGGGGGAAAACGGCTTTGCTAAATAACGTTTTGAGCCCTAAAAATTCTCGTACTTACATTTTTTGGGGGTGAGAAGAGAAGGTAAAGGAAGAAGGTTAAAACGGAAATGTTAAGGCATTCGATAGTTGTCGTTTAAGTCAAATAGTTTCTGGAGTTGCTACTTGTTATCCCTTAAAATTTCGGTTTTAATAGTGGTTGGACGTGTAAAATGATTATGGAAAGCCAGTATACATATATAAGGACGGAGCTCAGTTTTTATTTCGTAAAATGAGTTTGAACCCCCCGGTAAGGACATTCTTTCTACCTAATTTTTCCACTCAACTGCACTTTTGTTCCTGTTGTTCTTTCCTTTTCATTCGCTCGTTCATTTATACATTTCTTTTATTCGCTCTATATTTTCTTTTGAATTTTAGTTTGAAAAGGAATGCCAAGCGCAGGCAAATCATTCCTTTAAAATTATAATAAATTGTAAATATACCAAGCTAAAAGATATCGCCTAATGGAATATTATAAAGAGGAGATAGATGTTGATTTAAAACTAAAATTAGAAAATCCCTACTCCATATGTATACTACAGGTTTCATCAATAAACCGCGTACTACGGAACTTGGCAGCACAAAAGGAACAACAAAACACTGGAGCAAGTAGCTCTTCAAACAACAGCAACTCCGGACAAAGCACAAAAACAAATAGTAACATCGGCAACGTCACAGATCTGGTGCAGACTTCAACACCCTTAAATTCATCGGAAAGCGGCAGAGCCAGTAATTCAGGCGAGGGCAGCGAGCAGGAGTCCATCTACGAGAAGTTACGCCTGTTAAACACCCAGCAGCAGACAACTGGACCATCCTTGGATGCTGACGGCATCGCTACAACTTCATCTTCAGCTGTGGAACAAGTGCCAAGCAGCCATTATCATCACCATAACCAGATGCAGGTGCATCATAACCCACAACCACAACAGCAACAGAGCTGGCCTCCAAGACACTATTCTTCGGCAGGATCTTGGTTTCCCAGTTCATTGGTCAGTGGCAGTGAAATAGCCATTACATCGCCATCAAGCTTAGCCTATACTACGGCAGAATCACGATCAACAACTGTCATCCCGGAGACTTTGAGTCCATCCAATGATATTACGTCGCATTTAAGAAGCTGCCCTCTGTCCACAACAGAGGATATTCATTTAAAGAAAGGTAGATATTGCCCTTAACTTTTATTAGTTTATAGATTTACGTTTCGCTAAAATCACCAAAATTATAAACACTTAAGGTGTTATTTAATTTTAATACCCCTGGTGTCATTGACGACCCTATGAGGTAAATACATATATTCTTGATCAGCATCAACAGTCGAGTCGATCTAGCAATGTTCGGACTGATGTCCGTCTGTCCGTTTCTTCCCAAGCTAGTCCCTTAGTCTTTAATCTATCTCAATAAAACTATGCATTTTGTATTCTATATACATACTCTCACTAGTATTTCGGTTTTAATTTTATGAAAATCTAAATACTATATCATATAGTTTACATAGGAACGATCGAGAAATTAATATCACAACATTTTAGCTTCGATGTTATTCTAAATGTTTTCATCTACTCAGAGATGGAATTTTATGAAAATCGGACGAGTATATCAAATAGCTGCCATAGACACTATCATTACATGTAGAGAAAGTTTAATACTTATTATTCATCAACGATCCAATCGCAATATTCAAGGATATACAAAAAGGCGTAGCGAAGTTAGGTTACTTGTTTAATAATACAATTATTTAATTTTTTTTAGAAGGCACTTGCTTAATTTTTTTAATTTATTGTATCTCATACCCATATGTAACAGACAATCGGATCACACAATTTATATATTTATTAACAAATTAATAAAAATAAAAAAAAAAATTTTTAAGTATAGATATACAAAAAAAAAACTAGTCAATTCCATATGTATTATTCATGGTCAATTCTTAATGCTCAAGGTCGGATAAAACCTTAATTTTGCAAGAAAAATAAGAAAGGCAGAAAGCCGTCTCTGCACGAAATTGTCTGATGCTCGATATGTACATATACGCACGAACGAATTAAAGTATCGGGAAGACAGGCATTTGCAAATTTTCCTCTTGCGTTCTTTTCATTTCTTATTTTTTATAAGTTGCACAAAAATTTCTTCGACTAAACGTGCGTAAATGCGATGGAAACGTGACCAACTGGATTGGAAACAACGTCCTCTCATACGTTCTGATTTAAAAAAAAAAACCAGAAAGGAAGCTAACTTCGGCACGCCGAAGTTTATATACCCTTGCAGATAGAACTTCTATGAATAGGAATCCATACAATATAAATTATATATATTTGTGTTAAAAAACAATGAAGTAATACCTGCTTTCATTTCATTCACCTATACATATTATATTTGCAGTTTTACATTCACAGATTTTCATTTTTCCTCTACATCAAACGATCGTTTGTATGGCACCTATATGATATAGTCGTCCGATTTTTACGGAATTTGCCACAAAATTTAAGACTTATATAAAATGGCTATACCTCAAATTTGATGAAAATCAGCTGAAAACTAAAAAATTTATAAATTAATTGTATTAATTTCTAGATCGTTCCTATGGGAGCTATATGATATAGTCGTCCAATTTTCATAAAATTTTACACAAAATTTTAGAATAATATGAAATGGCTATATTTCAAATTTTATTAAATTCTGTTGAAAACTAAAAATGTTATCGCCACCGCGATTGTCAGTCTTCCGACAACAGCCACCGCCATTCTCATTCCTCTCAAATTTCTCGATCGTTCCTATGGTAGCTATATGATATATTAGTCCGATTTTCATAAAATTTTACACAAAATTGTAGAATAATATGAAACGGCTATATCTCAAATTTGATGAAAATCTGTTGAAAACTGAAAATGTTATACTTATTAATTGAATTAATTTCTCGATCGTTCCTATGGGAGCTATATGATATATTAGTCCGATTTTCATAAAATTTTACACAAAATTTTAGAATAATATGAAATGGCTATATCTCAAATTTGATTAAATTCTGTTGAAAACTAAAAATGTTATCGCCACCGCGATTGTCAGTCTTCCGACAACAGCCACCGCCATTCTCATTCCTCTCAAATTTCTCGATCGTTCCTATGGTAGCTATATGATATATTAGTCCGATTTTCATAAAATTTTACACAAAATTTTAGAATAATATGAAACGGCTACATCTCAAATTTGATCAAATTCTGTTGAAAACTAAAAATTTTATAATTTTTTTTGTAAAAATTTTCCGATCATTCCTATGACAGCTATATGATATAGTCGTCCGATCCGGCCCGTTCCGACATATATACGAGTGAGAGTATATAGAAGGCTAACTACAAAGTTTCATTTAGATAGCTTCAAAACTGAGAGACTAGCTTGCGTAGAAACGGACAGACGGACAGACGGACAAACGGACAGACGGACATGGATAGATCGACTCGGCTGTTGATGCTGATCAAGAATATATATACTTTATATAGTCGGAGGTGCCTCCTTCACTGCGTTGCAAACTTCTGACTGAAATTATAATACCCTGCAAGGGTATAAAAAGAAGACAATAAGGAAAGCGTCGGCACGAAGATTATACACTATTACAATTAAAAATTATAACTTTTTTAATTGTCTACATATTTTTATCAAATTTGAGATACAGCCATTTTATATCATTCTTGAATTTCCGCTTTAATTTTATGAAAATTGGGAACCTATTCATATATGATACATAGCTGCCATAGAAACTATCTTTAAGTGTAAAGGAAGATGCCAAACAGTGAATAACTATAACTATAACAGTAAAACTATAATTATAATAAATATATATGGGACTGTTATTAAAGAATGATTTATTTTTTAACATAAATATATTTAATTTATATTCTATTAACTTTTAATGATCAATTGCAATCTGCAAGGTATACAAACTTCGGCGTTCCGAAGTTAGCTTCCATTCTTATTTTAACAAATATACATAATTTATATTGCAATAATTATTAACGATCGAATTGCAATCTGAAAGCGTAAATAAACTTCGGCTTGCCTTGTTCGTAAATAAATTGACATCATTTTTGTATATTGCGTATCATTTTAAATTCACCAAAATGCTAGAAAAAGAGCTAGATGA
The DNA here is from genome assembly GCF_035046125.1 of Drosophila serrata. Taxonomy (NCBI): domain Eukaryota; kingdom Metazoa; phylum Arthropoda; class Insecta; order Diptera; family Drosophilidae; genus Drosophila; species Drosophila serrata. The sequence continues at coordinate 1,175,807 of NW_028257058.1, forward strand.
CTCTGATGAGCTGATGGAAGTGCCAAATTGAATATATTTATTTCATTTTTCATTAAGTATCCTTATTTTAACTGAAATCATTGCAGCCAATGAAAATTGGTATTTCTTGCTGTTGTTCCCCGCCATGTCCCTTTTAATTATATATACATACATAAATAGAAGAAAAATTGCATTCATTCAGATAGCTTCAAAACTAAGAGTCTAGTTTGCGTAGAAACGGACAGATAGACGGACATCGATCGACTCTGCTGTTGATACTGATCAAGAATATATATACTTTATATGGTCGGAGAGGACTCCTTCACTGCGTTGCCAATTTCTGACTAAAATTATAATATCCTGCAAGGGTATAAAAATGTTTTTTGTAAAATAAGACCATTTGGTCACTAAAGTACCGTACGACTACCTGTGGTCTTATTTAAAGTTTATATTAGGTTTTTGGATTTTAATAAAATCTGAATCTGATATCACTTTCAAAATTGTTGTCTTATATTAATATTTTACGTAATTATATTAAGATTTGTCTTTTAAAGAATGCAATATTATATAGTCTTCCAATCCGGTTCGTTCATATACTAGTGAGAGTTTATAGAAGAATAATTGCATTCATTCAGAGATCTTAGTTTGCTTAGAAACGGAAAGATAGATAGACAGACAGACAGACAGGCAGATCAGGATATACTCTATACTTTATAGGGTCGGGAATGACTTGTTCACAGCGTTGAAAGCTTTATACCCTGCTAGGCTATGATTTTAGTTAAAATAAGGATATTTATCAATTATAAGTAATAAATATATTCAATTTAGAACTTTTATAATCGTGAAAAATTGAACAAAGTTTACCTTCTAATATAATTGAAGTATTTTGCGAAAATCAAATATAGGGAATTCTCTCATTTCTTGAATGTCAGCCAGCTATTGTTCTAGCATTTTGATGAATATGAAATCCTAGGCAAAATAAATGAATATTCAATTTATTTAAGAACAATGTTTCATAAAAACCACAATTTTAGGATTTTGATTTAAAAAGTTTGAAATTCTTCAAAGCCTTGGGGCAATGGACAACCACTGACGTTACCACTGTACCGTAGTTGACAGGTTTACCCTTAGCCCGTGTAGTTGGTTTTAATGCGATTTACAGACTCATTTTACAGGCGATGACACTTCATTAAACGACAAACCGTTGCGAGGGTGGTTGTGGTGAAGAGCGATGGGTTTTATATGGTCGGGATTACGATTTTTGGGTGGTTGTGGGGTTGAACTCTGCTCTAGTGACGATTGTGGGGGTGCATAAATAGATTACAGAAAAATACATATTTATTAAAGTTGTATATTTTCACAGACCTCATCTCTCAAACAGATATCTTTACAGTCTTATCTAGTTTTTGTATTTGACGTACGGCACAGTGGTTTAAAGATATCAAGAAAATATTCACGAGCTTTTGTAAAGTTTGTGCACATGTGTAAGTTGGATTTCATGTAAGAAACGGAATAAATATTCAATTAAAAATAGTATACATAAAAGCATTTCGTGTTGGAAATATGAAGAGCCCCTAAACCACAGCATTGGCTGTCAACAGTTTTTCCTAGGTGCGGAAACGATTCGGTTAAAATTATATCTATACGATAAATTGATTTAGAAGTTAAATGTCTGTTCTGTTAACAAAGCTTATTTTATTACCTTATTGTCACACATATTCAACATGGCGCACTGTGCCCAAACTCAAGGTCTGCTAATACATCCTCTCACCACCCTTTCTCAGATCTGCCCTCTTTTTGTTCTGGCGGGATCTCTGACTGCGGCGTCTGTCACTGTGACGCTCAGTTGTAACTATTCCTATTGCTGTAGGCTGTCAGAACACTGCAGTTCGCCAGCTCGGCTGACATGTGCTTTGAAGAGAGATAAAGACACAGACACAGCTACAGGAGAACAGGGTTTATCCCGCGGCGGAGGCATGTATTTCTGCCATCAGCGCCTATTTGGCTCTGTCACATTCACTAAAATTCAACGTCAAGTACATTTACACACAGTCACACACACGGCTTTTACTTGCGCCGACACATACGTAATGCCTAGTCGGTCTTATTATTTGAAGTAACCGCAAACGCAAAGAGCTGTTTGAATTGTGCATTTATTTTAAGATTCATTTAAGAATTTACTATGGCTTTTAATAATACAAACATTTGTTTTGCTTCCGATTTATTTACCTAAAGAGCTTGATGGCCATCAGACGGATGAAACGGGATCCAACGAAGAAGATAACTCTAACGGAGGCGCCTCAAACATAGAAAACAACATTGAGGATGATCAAGCTCGACTGATACTGAAAAGAAAGTTGCAGCGCAATAGGACATCATTTACAAACGACCAAATAGATAGTCTGGAAAAAGGTATGAACTGCAGTTCGAGAATAGAGAGCAATGTAAAATAGCTTCCTCAAGACGATATTATTTAGGGTGTACTTCATTATGCCCCTGCATGGTATTTTAATTTTATTTAGAAGTGATGGAGTCATTTATACTGATTTATACATATTTATCGGATGGCTAGTCTACCATTTGCTTCAAATTTCTAATTATTTTTAACATATGTCCAGGTGACTGATGTAGTTTTGCTTCCATTAGGACACTTGTAGAAGAGCTAATGCTTCAGAATAGCCGATGAGTACTAAGCATTGCTGGTCTAGTAAACTCATAAGAAACAACTAAAAAATTACAAAATTTCCTTTATTTTAATGGTTACTTGCCCTAAAAGTAAATTAATTTTATTCTTACATATGGAAAAAATTGCCATTGAATTAAGGGCAAAAATGTTCATGGTCAAATAACTGTAAAACCAAACAAAATCCATCTAAGTGCAAGAAAAAGTACACCTTTAATTTAAGGAAAGTTGTTCCCATATTTAGGGAAAATGGGCAAATAAAAGAACAACAAAATTTTTCTACTTTTTCTACTACGAATTTCCTAATCTACGGGCGAAAATTAATTAATTAATTAATTAATTAATTGAATTAAACATGTTGGCTTCCATGATCCCGTAAAAAAAATTTGTTTTCCCACTACGCAGACCAAGACTTAACCCCCGCCTTGCTTGACCGTTGCTGCTTTTTTACACAAATGAAATGAATTTATTTTGTAGTCGTTGATAAAGGTAAAGACTTCCCGAAGAGAATATGCCGAATTATAAGATCCAATGATAACTTTTGACGATGCTACTGTTTTGGTTTCTTTATAAATTACTCTTTCATGCTACTTGGCCGAAGATGAACTTGTAGTGGTAGGCGCACTTTTTGCCTATTTCGTGCTCTACCTATGTAACTAATTTTACAGTCGATAGTTTCACATTTTCCCCTCTTTCTGGCTAATATATTGCCATTCATGTGCATTGTTCCTTTTAGACGGATATTCAAGGCCATTACATGATGTGTCATAGATATCTTAGATTTAAGAATATCAACTCCGCAATTTCACTTAACCTTTTTCTGTATTAGGGTAATTGAGTACTTTCGTATTTTAATAGAATAAGCACAATATTCCGTATTTTTCCACGTCTTTTCACTGTAAGGTAATCAATTCAATAAAGTAATAAAATATACATTAGCTAGTAATACCAATGGCGAAATTGAAAAAAAAATTCAATTCAGTCCAATATTAAAACAATTTTTTTTTATTTAAATAAATGAATATAGAGGAAAATGCAAAATAGTGAATGTAAAATATAACATGTATAGGTGAATAAAATGGAAGCAGGCATTACTTCACTGTTTTTTTTTAACATAAATATATATATTTTATAATTTAATAATCCGAAGTGATCGAAGTTCAATCTGCAAGGGTATATATGTAAACTTCAGCGTGCCGAAGTGAGCTTCCCTTAATGTAAATAGTAAAAAGATAAATATCTAATTTGTATATTATTTAAATAGAATATTAAATTTGGTGTGAAATTATTGTAGTACAAATCGCTTCGTGCGGTAATTATTGGTTATTAGTCACTGGGAAAAAATTGTTGCCTGTTTGGGTCTTAAATAAATCTTAGCATGATTTTCTGCAATAGAAAACAAAGCCAAATGTACAGACTATTTTAAAACTATAAGCAAGTATTTACAGTTTAGGTTAATGTAATGTAATGCAATGTTTTCGGCATAAAAAAAATAGTTTATCAAAATTGAAATACTTTTTTATATAGAAGAGATCAGTCAATTTGCAAAAATTAGGCCAACACTTTAAAGGCAAAGCACTATAAAATCAAAGCTAGCTACCAAAAACTATTTTAGGTTTAATTTTTATATTTCCGCCATATATTGGGCGTTGTTTTCTCCTTGCTTCGTTTAGTTTCTGTCTTAATTTACGGAAAATTGTACTTAATTCGATGGCAAATTTTTCGTAAAACCTTGACGAATTCGACTTTTAACGTCTCATATATGCGCTTAATTTAAATTCAAACTTTTTTTCACAATCAAACAGAAAACAACGATAAAACTAAAAACAATTAAATAAATTAAATAAATATACGAAGAACTCACTTTTTATTTATAACAAATCTGAAACCTGTAAACAAGAAATTTTATCTAAATTCAAATAAAATGTTGGGAAAAATTCGTTCAAATCTAGGACAACTCGCCTTTGGATTCCTTTTAGGGGAAAAATCTAAATCTACGGGCGAATTTTAGGTAAAAAATTTTCGGAAAGTAGGAAACTCAATCAAAGTTATTTGTAGTTGATCCGAAATTGATCGATTCTTAACTATTGCAAAAAGCTTCACAAAAAGTTTGATTTTATATATGTATATACCCTAGATAGAACTTCGACGACTAGGAATCGATACAATATAAAGTATGTATATTTATGTTATTAAACAATGAAGTAATACCTGCTTTCATTCCATTCATTGTGCAGAGGAATAATAAACGATTCCTTCCAAATAATGGGAAAGTGGGAGGTTTCTAGGGACAAGGTAAACAATTTCAGAAGGGGATAGCACAGGGCGTCGGCACAATACCTGAGTACACAGCCAGGAATTCCGTCGGGACCTGGCGAATAAACTGGCTTGACACGATGAAGATCTAAAAGGAGAGAGCTTTCGTTTAGGCTAAGACAGAAAATAAAATAATTAGAAAAAACTGCGAAAATAGATCGGCTATTGCCTGATCATTATTTGCGGAAGTGTTTTCAAACGAAAGCGTGGAAGGATTGTTATTAAGCTTACGTTTGGTGTTAACAAAATTATAAAACTGTTTTGGGTCCTGTGAGAACTGGCCCCTACAACGAGTTAAATAGTTTTTATAATCATTAATTATTGAATTCTTTAATATCATTAATAATATGATCTAGTTTTAATCTGCAAGGCTATACAAATTTCGGCGTGTTGCAGTTAATTTCCTTTCTTGTAAACTAATTTATGTCAATGCCAAGTGATTAGAATTTTCAGATACTTCTCAATCGATCTATAGCATGTATAGTCTTTCATAACGCAGAAATTCTATATTTTTACATCGCTTCTTGGCTAGAAAGCTACCGAAAAAACCCAGAAAATCGTAAGCCGAACGTTTTTTAGGTCGATCTATTAAATGATTAAAAATAGTTCTATGCAAAAACGGGTGTATTAAGCATACCGACCAAATACAAATAGTGACCTTGTTCAGTGCTTATGAACTACTATCCACAGTTAAAGCAAAGAAAATTATTAATTCCACAAAGGCTTTAATATTGTCTAGAATGACTCATCATTTAATATATATTTATAATAATTGCATATTGTTTCAGAGTTTGAACGCACCCACTACCCCGATGTCTTTGCACGCGAACGCTTGGCGGGAAAGATTGGGTTACCGGAGGCCAGGATACAGGTTTGGTTTTCCAATCGTCGTGCCAAGTGGCGCCGCGAAGAGAAGCTTCGTAATCAGCGAAGAACGCCAAATTCTACAGGGGCCAGTGGCACCTCATCGTCCACTTCGGCAACGACTTCCTTAACAGACAGTCCCAATAGCTTGAGTGCTTGTTCTTCTTTGCTAGGAGCAGGAGGATCAGTGGCAGGAGGTGCCCCGAGCTTGGCATCACCAAATATCGTGGCCTGCACCGCTGCTCCAGGTGTAACTGAGAGTACCGAAAGCTCAACGCTCACAAATTTGCACCATAGATCTAGTGCAAGCTCTGCTGACAACACCCAGGGGCGCAGCAATGAAGAATGTAGAGGAGGTGGCGGCGACACTTGTTCACCCTGTCCGCTTGGAATTTCCGGCCAGCCACATCACCAGGAAAACATTTCTCCTCATGTACATGCCCATTCCCATGCGCTGGGTCCTGCCATGTCGCCACGACTAAACTTCAGCACTGGAAGCTTCGGGGGCTCCATGAGTGCCATGTACTCTAATATACACCATACAACTGCTTTGTCCATGAGCGATACCTATGGGTAAGAGTCTTTATTTTTATTTCTCTTCAGAGTATTATAATTTTAGTCAGAAGTTTGCAGCGCACTATAAAGAATATATATTCTTGATCAGCATCAATAGCTGAGTCAATCTAGCTAGATAGACATCTGTCCGTTCCTCTGTTCTTTCGTTGGTCTGTCTACGCAAACTAGTCTCTTAGTTTAAAAGCTATTTAAATGAAACTTTGCATATAGTCTTCTATCAATATTATGAGTCGAAAAAGGCCGGGTCGGACAAATTTATTATATAGCTGTCATAGGAACAATCGAAAAATTGTAAGAAAAAATGTATAACTTTCCCAGCTATGAACATATTTGCATCTAGTTTGAGACATGAACATATTTTATTATTAAAGAATTTCGGTTTTATTTTTACGAAAATATAACTACTATATCATATGGCTGCCATAGGAACGTTCGGGAAATTATGAATGTAAATGTAACATGTATGATTTTTATAAAAGATTTTTATTATCCCTTTTAGTTTTTCTATAAAAATTTCGGTACCCCGAAGTTAGCTTCCTTTCTTGTTGTTTGTGTTTTAATATTTACTTTCCAATACTTGTTTAAAAGAAAATACTAAAGGAAAGTAGTTATAAAATGGTATTATTTATCGAATTTATTTTAAAATCAATGAAATCTTCAGATCGGTTGGACCCATGCCCACCTTTAATCATTCCTCTGTTGTTGGCTCATCGCTTGCACCACCAATATCGCCAATATCCCAACAGGGTGGCGATCTAACGCCTCCTTCGCTATATCCTTGTCATATAAACTTACGACCGCCGCCACATCACCATCTGGTAACGAATGATGGGAATTCTCACTTAGATTCCAGAGGAAACTGTAGCGGATCAACAGGGGGATACGAGGCACTGTCTGCCTATACTTTGCCACCACCACCACCGCCAATTCCATGTTCGAACAGTGCTTCATCATCGAATTTCTCCGGAAGCTCTTCCTTGTCCAGCACAACCGCCGCCGCCGCTGTTACCTCCGCCCATCATCATCATTCCACTATGGAGTCCCGTCACTCGCCATCCTGTGGATCCAGCTCCAATCACTTGGGTATAAGCCATACTTCTGTCTTTGCCGCGGACTCAATTTCCCCGACTGTGTCGCCGTACATGAGCTACAACTATGCGGCAGCTGCCGCTTCGGCTTCCTCCAATGCCAATGGAGGAGTGGTGACAACGCCTGTTACTGGGGGAAACGTATCCTCTGGAAAGCAACAGTTCTTCGCCTCTTGCTTTTATTCACCTTGGGTTTAGATTTAAATATAGTTATAAGATGCCTCCCTCGAATCCACAAATAAGGTCATCAAATATTAAATCGAATTTACATATCTCTTAATGAAAAATATATAGAGGTTGTAGATCAAATTGTGTAACTCCGCCCACTAATTTCTAATCCTAGGGAGCATAGAATATGTTGGTGTTTAAAATAAATTAATTAGAAGTATAATGAAAACAAGAAGGAAATATACAGACGATTATAACTGCAAATAACGGTGGAATACATGATACCAAACTCATTTTGGGTGACATTAAAGGGAACGTGGAAACGGATTACTTACTTTGTCTTATTATGATCAATTTTACAGAACAACTATATTAAAGAGTACGGAAGAATGAAGAAAAATTTGACAAATGAAGTTTAATGTTGCTCAACACCCAAATAAAGACAACTGTTTCTAAAAACATGTTTGTGATGCCAATACAAATGTAAATGTTGCAGAAGTTCAACACTCTGTAACTTTATTGTATAATAACTCTCATGATTATTATCCGCACTGGTTTAATTATTCAATATCAATATACTTTTAGCCGCACTTCATTTCATATATGCCTCTTATGATTTGTGGGGGTGAAGCAGGCGTACTCGATCTGCGTGCAACATATATACATACATTTTAACACCAAAATTGGAAGCAGCTCGATCACCTGTTGTTTCAGACGGACGGACAAATGCCCATGGATAAATCGATCGGGCTAATGATGTTGATCAAGAATATATCAACTTCAAGGTTGGAGATCTCTCTTTCTGTTAATAGGCCGATAAGGCTTACCTCCTTCATCCTGAAGACATTCTCGGTTCACACTGAGCTATATTACCATGTTACTCTAGGGACACTGTATAAAAACATTAGATCAGGTAACGTTTTCTTAAAAAAATATATTTAACATAATTTTAATACCAAATATTCTTAATTTAATCCCGGCGATTCTTGTAAATTTTAATCCCGAAAATTCATTATTCAATCCTGATTATTCTTAAATATTTAAATCCTTAACATTCTTGATTCAATTTTGAGTATTCTTCATTCCAACTTCTCCCTTAATTTATTACCCACAATTTGTTTTTATAATAGTTTTTATTTAGACATACGATTAATATTTATTTTAATTATAGTAAATATAATGTGTATATAAATGAATATATAACATTTAAACAGAAGTGTTACGCTTATTTACGTTTTTCCATTGTTTAATGGAGTTAATGGGTTTATTAAAAATGAAAGTCATCAAAGTCATTTATACATACATGCAGCGGGAATTAAGTTTTTCGATGAGGCGCTTCAAAATTCATAATTTACTTACGCTGAACGAAATAAATACATCAAAACCGTTAAAGATAAATTTGAGAAGAGAAAGGAGTAATCACAAACGGGAAATCTGCCTGTCCGCAAACATACTCGGAAGCGTAGCAGCCATGGTTATCGGCCGCTGCCAAGCCCACCCCACCTTAATTTCCAAGATGCTTGCTGTTAGTATTCGGAATTCCTTATGACACGCTTCTAAATCCAAATGTTCATCCTCCCAGACTGGGGGCCCTGCATGGTTCCAATTGAGAAAAATTAGCAATTCATAATTATAAGGAATTATTCTAACAAGTTTCATTCTTTATTAAGTTATTTTTCAGCCTGAGCTTCCCTACTTGGTCCAGAAATACTTTTCTATTTCTATAATCGAGCAAACTCTTTAATTTAAGAGATAAACTATTAAATATACATAAAGGTAATAAAATACAAGGTAAAATAATATAAGCTTAAATTAAATTATAAAAGTTGACAAATAAAGATAACATACAGATATAATAAATCCAACTAGGAGGTTAGCAAGTATTATAACAAGGATTTCACTTCATTACAGTTCATTTGAATGGCGGTTGTGGCTCAATTCAATTTAAATATGTTCAATTTCAATTGAACAGCCCAGCAGCCAAGGCCACAACCGCTTCTTTTCTACCACAAAAGATGGATCGTGTTGTGATGCCCAGGTCAACCAGCACAGCTACATACAAAAAGGAGTCTTGCTTACAAAAGTGCAAAGTTGCAAAGAAGCGAAGGAGAGAGGAGAAAGAAAATAATTGGTCTTCGACTTGTCACTCACTCGTGGTTGCAGGAATTCCAACGCCATTTTCTTAATTTTTCCCGGTAACACTGCAAACAATAATATGTTACAGTGGACTTTGCCATAAATGCACGAAACTCGCAGAGTTTAAACAGGAAATTGTTTATTCCTTATTTTTTCCCTGCTACTATAGGCAGCAATTTAATTGCTCTTTCTTTTTTTATATTCTTGATTTAACTTTTTTTTTTTAGTGTATCAACAAGCAGTGTCTCTTCTCTTTCCTTTATTTGATGTATTTCCTCTTACGTATTTGGGATAGAATGAGTTGGTTTTTATTTCCCTTGAGCTCTTACCTGAGTCGGCTTTGCCGCGAACAAGAGCAGGAAATAGCAACGCTTATTGTATTTGATTATATTTATTTGCTAGTATACGATCTACGCATATATACATCTACATGACAGGGCAAGGGCCCTCATTGTGCGGTACGGCCATAAAGCAATGCTTCGCACAATGATAAACCACTTAGCCCATCCGCCTCCCCCTTCCTCTCTCCAGTGATCTCAGTGACTTCATCACCTTTTCCGACGTCGCTTCCAATATTCTTGGGTTCTCCACCATCAGCGGCAACAGCGTGTCCACCCCGATCTCTGTTCTTGCCACCTTCTCCAGAGCAGCCCTCTCCTCGTCTGGAAAACTACGTGGTGTGTGTCCTCTATGATCCCAGAACGGTACTCAAGGCAGCCTTCCTCGTCGTCATGGCCGAACCTCTTAAGGTAGATACTTAAGCTGCCAAGTTCGCTCAGCACCTCCCACATGGCCTGCCAGATCCAATTGCTCCCGTTACACATTTCCGCCTTCTCGTGGACCAGCCTTCTCAGAGGGACCATGCCGGCTATCACCAGCACTGCGTCGCCGAGACCGTCCTGAATGCGCTTGCCAATCTGACAGCGCACAATCTATATGTGGCCATGACGCCCTCCATATAGGACCTCTATATAGGACTCCGGCTGCTCTCGCCCACACCCGCTCCGCATACAGGATCTGGGAAGTGAAGACGCTCGTCAGCAGCTTCCTGGTGATCCTGGCCTTCTTCTAAGCGTGCTCCAAGTACTCCTGAATGATAGCCGGTTATCGATTAGGACCCCGAGGAGTCAAGAGTCCAAATCCAAACTGGCTTGGAGCTTATCGAAGGAGACTTGCTCCCCCGGCGGCTTGCCCAGCTTGGCTAGTAGCAGCACTTCGGCTCTTTTATCTCTCCGAAAAGGTTATATCCGCCTCCGTGGTCACCGAAGCTCCTCTCGGGAACAGCGCCTGAGTAACAGTCCAGTAACCGCGGGAGTAGAGGTGATTATTGGATCACCCTAGTATTTAGTTGAAAAATCAGCTTAAACATCTTTAGGGGCCGTGCCTGGTTCCTATTGGTGCACGGTATGGTAAGTTATGTTGATTTTGTTAGTGCATAGCTTACGTAAATTCATATAAGTTTTCAGTTTTAATTTGCATATTCAATAAAGGGCATTTTCTTGACTGTAAAACTCCGTCATTAGCCGTCAACAATATTTTATTAATTGAAATTAGTTATCGTGCCTTACAGGCCGTTATCAACGTAGTCAGTTACTCCCGACGTAGTCTTCCTAAAATAGGAGAGAAGAGAGCCAGTGGCAAGTGCCCAGCTCATCCATAAGAGCAGCCAATTGCGTGGCAATTGAGTCATCATCCCCTTGTCCGGAACAAGCCACGGTGGCAATTGGATCGTAACCCCTTACCCCAAACATAATTTGTACCCGGAATGACAGCCGTGTGTCGATAAGGACGCCAAAGTATTTAATCGCCCTCTGCGATCTAATCACGGCTCCGCCAACTCGGATCTCGGCCGTTTCCACCTCTTTCCGGCTCGAGATCGGGACTGCCTCCGGCTTGTGTGCCGCTGGCTTCAGGCCAGCGCTCGCGAGCCATGCCCCGATCGATCTGATCACTTCGTTCACCAAATCCTCCGCTGCGGTGCGCTTCTTGACGGTTACGACCACTGCCACGTCGTCAGCGAACCAGACAACGATCGTGGCACTGGGCATCGGAAGTCGCAGAACACCGTCGTACATGGTGTTCCACAGCAGGGGTCCCAAAACGAAGCCCAGGGGGACTCCGGCTGAGACTTGCTCTGAAACCTATATCTTTTATTTATTTATTTATTTATAAAGTAAATAGCAATGACTGCCATTCATAAATTATATTGTACCCTTACCTCTGCACAACAAGAGGGAGTGTTTTTTAACGATGTGCTCCGACTCACATCAAGTTGGCTGAGCTAAGGATAGGTAACTTAACAGATTTTGAGCATTAAACTCGTAGGACAATTCAACATGTAACAGAAAATAATACTTATTGCACATGGAACATAGAACACAGAAAGGATCATGCTCGTCAATGTTCGTCTTACAGACGTTAAGGGCTATTGGACGAAAATGACGAGAAGGCCTTACAGGGACTGCGAGACGTAATTTGTTTATAAATACGTGGAGCAAATTTGACCACTGATTAGCTTAAGAATAAAAATAACGCCGTGGCAGGTTCGACGATCCTTTAGGGTGGGGAGGCTTAAAAGTCTTAGCCTGTCGGCATACGATGGAAGACGACGATGTGGGTCCCATTTTAATCCACGTAGAGCAAACAAAAGGAATTGTTTCTTAACAGATTCAATAAAGTCTTGATACTTCACATATTGAGGTGACCACACACACGAAAAATATTCTAGAATAGGGCAAACGAGTGAGATATAAAGAAGTTTTTATGTAAAAGGATCATCAAACTCCTTTGACCATCGCTTAACAATGGCGAAAACCCCTCGAGCATTACTAATAATTAGACTAATGCGGTCATTAAAATTAATGGTGTGGTTAAACAGGACTCCGAGATCTGTTTCCGTATAGATGCGTTCAAGATCGCATGCACCTATAGGGTAATTGGCGAGCAGGCAATTCTTCTGGTAAAATGACATAAATTTGCATTTGGAGTTGTTGAGAAAGAGGAGATTATTTGTGCACCAGGATTGCATGTTATTGGGGTCAGTTTGCAAAAGGTTATGCGAATGAGAGTTCGTCAATGGCAAACATAGTTTGACGTCATTTTCGTACATCATCACATTTGAAAGCAGAACCACTTCAGGCAAGTCGTTGATAAAGAGGCCGAACAGAAGTGGCCCAAGTGGCTCCCTTGAGGAGCGCCAGAAGTAAGAAAAACCCGGTTTGAGAGAGAACGCTTAAAGGCTACACGTTTACTACGGTTGGATAAATATGTTCCAATCCAGTTAGTCAATAACGCAGGGAAACCCAAAAGCGTGAGTTTTCTTAGTAATAGTAGGTGATTTACCGAATCAAAAGCTTTGATGAAATCGGTGAAGATAACGTCCGTTTGAAAATTCAATTTGAAAGCGTTTCTAATGACAGCACAAAATTGAAGAAGGTTTGTAGACGTTGATCTGGTTTTCATAAAAGCACTCTCTTATTAAGGTAGCTCCTTACTACTGTTATAAAAAACCCTGGGATGTTCAGGGCGACGAAGGACTCCAATGTTCGGTTCCAGTCCGCGGTGTTGAAGGCGTTCCTTATGTCCAGCGTTACCACAAGACAGTAACTCTTGGAGCCGCCCTTCCAACTATTACTCGCGTTGGCCGATCCGGCTATATCCTTTTCCATGTCAATGGTATCGAGCGTGGACTTTCCTCTCCGGAATCCAAGCTGGCTCGGGGAAAGACATCCTGACTCCTCGATGGCAGCAGTCAGTCTGGCTGACACGATCTTCTCGAACACCGGCCTATAGGAGGATGCCCCCCCCCCCTGGGGGCTTGCCCGGCTTGGAAAGCAGCAGCAGCTTCTGCCTTTTCCACCTCTCCGCAAAGATTCCCTTCTCCAGGCACTTGGAGTACATGGAAGCGAACTCCCTCGGGTGAAGCGCGATGGATAGCCTTAGCGCCCTCTTGGGTACAGCATCCGGCCCCAGCGCCTTTTTATGGCGCACCCTCCTTCCTAACCAGATTACCTCCTCTTCCAAGACTTCACGGGCGACATTGGGGTGGCGCTCCGCGCTCGGCCCATGGTCACCGGAGCTCCTCACGGGAACAGCGCTCGCTCGATGCCATCCAACTCCTCAGGGTCCGATGGAGCTGCACTGCCAGCTTTCAGGCCCTTGACCACCATCCTGTACGTTCCACCTCAGGGGTCGTCCTCCGCCTCGTCGCAGTGCTGCAGGAAACGGTCTCTCATTGCGCCTCTTATGGCCGTCTTGAGGGCCTTCCTCGCAATACTAAATGCCTCGCTGCACTGCAGTACTCGCGAAGAGCCGCGAGCACGAGTCAGCTGTCTGCGGGCTCGAAGGCAGGTTAATCTCAGATCAGTGATCTCATCGCATTGAAGTCACCTCCAACTATGACGTTGGCCCTTCCACGTAGGTCGCAGCTTAGGTCCTCAAGAATCCCGTCCCGCCAGCTTCCGCCCCCAGGTATCCATCTGCTGCCAGGATGCCAGAGCCAAAGGGCCGCCTTGCCAGAGCGGTCCTTGGCCCACTCTCCTCTCTCTCTCACCATGTAGGGTTCGCTGATGATGGCCACATCCGCAGCTACCTCGCGTACGTCTGCGTCAGCAGGTCCTGCGCTGCCCTACAGTCATTCAGGTTGAACTGGACCATCTCCATACGGTTCTTGGGAGGACGAGGCCGTCCGGGCTCCTTTTTCTGCCAGGCTGGTGGTTTGTCTCTCCAGGGCCGGCTCCTCTGCCAGAGGTCTGCAGACTGCAGCCTTGTGACATGATTCGCCGCACTTGACGCACCAACCGCTTTTGTCCACCAGGCTCTTACACCTGATGACGATGTGCCCTAGTTCCAGGCATTTGAAGCAGAGAGGGGGGTCCTCCTCCTCCTCACTGCACCTTCGCTGTGCGGATCTCGCTCTCTGTCCTCATAGACTCGGCGCTCTCGTGACTTCCTTGTTTGTTGCTTCTTAACTGTTCTTCAAATTTTTTGTTTGTGTAGCTTTTCACTTCTAGTTGTTAGCAAGGTGACTTTGTGTTGTGAAAATCTCGGTGACATTTCACCTCTACAGTTTTCTTTTCTAAATACTGTTTTGTTAGGTTCGACTCTCTCTGTCCTCGTTTAATTTAGCTAATCTTTTGCGGTCACGTTTAAATGTTCCTGTACTTTTTGGTATATGTATTTTCTAAATTCTTTTAATTGCTTAAGGTAGTCGTGGTGATTGTCGAATTTTATTGTTTTGTTGAATATGTGAGTTCTTCCGTGGAAGAGCTCAAAAGGGGGTAAAGGAAGTACTGGAGTGTATTGTGTTCTTATATGTTGCATCTGCTTCTGTGAATGGTCACGCCCGTATTCTAGGCGTGCTTCCATCCTTTTGGTCATAATAATCCTATATAGTTCGGTTAAGGTGGAATGCAGTCTGTCCACCGAAGCGTTTTCGGTTGATTCTTGCAATAAAGTTGTATGAGCTGATATTTGGAATTGGGTTAAGAGATCGTTGAATACACTGCCCGAAAATACCGCGCTCTGGTCGAAAATTATTTTCTTTGATGCGCCGTAGTGACTTATGAATTGTAACAGGACATCGGTTACAATTATTGAAATCCTATTGCTAACGGGGTAGGCTTGCAACAGCTTCGTGAATGGTGAGGTTACAAGTATTTTTAATGAAGTATATGTCTATATGAACGATATGGGGGTTTTCTATCGTACATGAGGGTTAGGTAGGTATCGCTTTTTATTATTATATTTGCCATGATGTTTAAATGATTTTTAAATGGTTATATATTTCATCTATCCCCCAATGATTGTTTTTATGGTGGTACACACGAATTTTGTTTTCCTCGTCCCTCTTTGCACTCCTTATGGTCGTCTTTAGGGGTCTTTCTCACCGTTCTGAAGGCGTCGCTGCAGTCGGTTACTCTCGAGGAGCCACGCGAGGTACCGCCTCATCATTTACAGCAGCAAGATAATTAGTTGACTGTCAACCAACATTTGGTATCAGCACAAGGATGACAACGACAAAATATCGGGGTCTCACCAGAGACCCCTCCACACCCATGAAATTGCTCCGCTCGAATTTCACTCTTAGCTAAATCAGCATAGTTGGGTAAACAAAACAGTAGAAAAGGAATCAAAAAGTAATGAAGAGACATTGATGATTTTGAGACTGAACCACCCAGACGTGACAACTCAATCTGTTCCTAACTAACTAAGAACCATACTATATTATTACTGGCGCAGTCGGTAGTCCTTTGGTCTACGGACGAATTATACAACGAAGCCTTCGTGACGACCAGTGATGCAGATAATAGTAGTAACAATATCTATCTTAGAAGGGAAGAACACGATGATTCATCAACAAAATGCCTTTTGGGAAATATATTGTCAGACAAAAAAAATTAAATTAAAATAAGTGGTAATTATAGTTAGATAACTTAAATAATTTGTCCCCCAATGCAAGCGCTAGCCGCTAAGTATTGCTGTGACGTCATAAGCAAGTGAGCCGCCGCTTCGGCCCACTGGCTGTGGCCGTCCGAAACCTATGAAAAAGACTCTGCGAACAGAAATTTGCACACGCATACAAACGTGTGAGCGCTTGTACACATATACACAGAAACGAGAGCACAGCGCAAAGAAACGCACCCCTGCTCATCCTTACACAGCCGATCTGCCACTGAAAAGTGAATTCTTGTTGTGCTCGGTTTCGAACTGCTTTGAACTCGAAAAAGCCGAAGGCACTCTGGGGTTCTAGACATATCGTTCGGGTGCACTGGGGTTCCAGGCTCAGCCGTTTTTGTGATAGTACTTTTTGGTATTGTTTGACTCCTCTATGTGTTTCTTGCTTAGTGATCCAACTCTCTCGGGCTACCCACTGTCATCAGCAAGGAGCATTTATACATATATATATAAGATATACATAAGGCAGCCGCTCCGCTGCCGAAATGAATTAACTGGATGCGGCACCACTGCTGCTATCATTATTAATAAAATTTATAACACACTCATCCATTGTCTTAAAATTATATAAATTAAAAATTAAATAAATTAAATATACTTCACAAGTATAGGTCAGAATGATCCTTATTTATCCGGATGCTATTATCACATGGACATGGACATGGCAAGTAGTTCACCTGGCGTCCGCTTGAAGGCATCTGCTAGTGATGCCAGTACTGTGGCACCTAGGTGTTTTACTCTTTCCAGCATTTGGGCTGGGCATTTACAGATGAGATCCTCCAAGGTTTCGGTTGCCTCAGATTCATCGCATTTCCGGCAGTTGCCGCTGTTGGTGATGCCCAGCTTGACTGCATGCGCGGCAGCCAGGCAGTGACCCGTTAGCATTCCCACTAGTAGTCTGCAGTCTTTTCGGGATAGATGCAGTACGTAGTGGCTGAGTTTGTCAATGCGCTCTTTGCACATGATTTTAGTTGATTTGCAAGTCGCAGAGTTTCCTCTTCACCTGCTTTTTGCTTGTACGTCCGCTCAGGATATCTAGGGCGTCCCTGCTTGCCAATACATTTTTGGAACTGACCGCTGACGATTGCAAGGATCTAATCGCCGCCTGACTGTCTACGAACAGGTTTACCGCCTCACATGGGCGGGCTACTTCCTGCGCAAGCTCTGCCGCCTTCCTGATGGCGAAGACTAACGCCTGGAATAGGCTGCAGTGACTTGGTAGCTTATACGACAGCCTCATCTCGGGTTCTGTACAGTATATACCCGCTCCAACTCCTCCTTCCATCTTGGAGCCATGAGTGTAAATATTGAGGTGTCGAGCGTGTTCCTTAACCGTTTTCCAGTCTTCAGGTCCCATAAATGTTGATGTTTTCACATCCGGGCAAGTTCTAGGCGTCATGTAGTCAGATACACTGCTCATTGTTTGACCAATTGAACTGTGCCCGTATCCTTTTGTTGACATACTTCCTAGCACTACTAGGCGCTGTGTGGCCTTTCCCGCGGTCAGTTGCGCGTGGATGTCCAGGGGATCAATTCCAATCAATTTCCATGGCTTGCCACCACATTAAGACCCCGTATAGCAGAGTCGGACGCCCCACCGATATGTAGACCCAGTGCATCAGAGCGGGTGAGAGGCCCCATGCGCTGCTGAGCATCTTGGATGCATATAGCGCAATGGTGACCTTTTTCACCCTCTCTAGTACATTGGGTTTCCATGCCAGCTTGCTGTCCAGTGCAGTGCCCAGGTATTTGACTTGTGTTTTCGGGGTCAGCCTGGTTGAGTTTATGTTTGTTGGAATCCATGGCGGTACCTTGAATCTCTTTGTGAAGACAATGAGGTCTGTCTTATCCGCATTGATATTGAGTCCTACCTTGTCTGTCCACTCACATATCTCCCTGAGTGTTTATTCCATGATCGAACTAAGGGTCGATAGACAGACTGCCTTCTTCTTGAACCTTCTGATTAGGGAGATTCCATAGGTGGGGCGATTGGACTCCGCCTTGCGGCGTGCCTCTGTGCGGTCTTTTCTCTATGGAAGCAGTGGCCCAACCCGATTGTACCCTATCCAAAAGTTGGTTGCGGGGTGCGTGTTGGTCGCTCTTAGGCGCTCCATTACTGCGTCTGTGCTTACATTATTGAATGCCCCTTCTACAAAGACTCCGAGCGCATATTCCTTGTTGTGCAGGGGCCTTCTCAGTGGTGGCTACTAACGAATGTAGCGCAGTACCCACTGATTTCCCTTTTGTGTATGCATGTTAGTTGGTTGACAGTAACCTGCCCAAAACATTTCTGATGTATAAGTCCAGCAGCTTTTCTAGCGTCTTGAGTAGAAAGGAGGTTAGGCTTATCGGCCTGTAGTCCTTGGGACTGACGTGGGTGCTCTTTCCTGATTTGGGCTGGAAGACAATCCTCGAGGTCCTCCAATGGGTTGGGATATATCCCGTACTTAGACAAGCTGTGTAAACCGCGTGTAGCCATGGAGTAATTACTTCTTTGGTTGCCTGCAGCATGGCTGAAAATATTCCGTCTAGACATGGTGCTTTTATCCCCGCAAAGGAGTCTATTGCCTAGTGAATTTTTCTAGAGGATATGAGATCATTAGGGAGATGCTCTTCCCTAGTTGTTAGTACCTGGTGCTCGTTGGCATCGGTGATCTTTGTGCAACCTGGGAAGTGAGTTATGTAATATGAAGCTACATTATTTTTGGCAACGACAATCACGTTTGTGTATGAGTAAAAACACGAACAAATATATGCGTATAAATTACTACCGGAACTGTAAGACAAGGAAACGAAAACACATAAACGTGTACTACGAAGGACTCTGCACCTGTTTGAAAGTCTTGTTTACCTTTTAAATCAGTGTGACCGTATTTGCATTACAAAAGAAATCTGAGGAAAAACTTGTAGTTGTCTCTTTCAAGTTTCTTATTAATGAATTAAGGTGTCATCGCGCCTTGTTATGCCATAGCCCCATAGTTATAATATTTGTTATCGCCCAAAATTGGTATCTGGTATTTTTTATGTGGATCTATCGATGTTCTTAGATAATGCTCCGAGTTGGGCAATACATGCTGTTAGGGCCTCTTCGCTGCCCTCAGTCCACTATCCGTCGTCGCGTATGAGCTGACTCTGTATGGTGGGTTGCTTTGAAAGCATCATCCATAGTGTAACCGTTCCTGGGGCCGTCTCTATGTTGTTTCAGAAGTTTCTCCAAGAGCTTATTTGTGCCCTGCGTATTTCCGTCTTGTAGTTCCTTGGCAGAATTTTGTATTCCCCGTTGATTATATCATCCTTCGCCTGCTTGACGAGTTTGAAGAATTACCTTAGGTTATCACGTTGCAGCGAAAGGTCCCTGTTCCACCAGGGTGGTCTGGTCCTTTTCTTGGTTCTGGATATCGGACATGATGCGTAATATGCGCCTTGTAATTCCTTTGAGAGGGTCTCTCATTATTTCATCGGATTTTACAGTGCCCGGACAAGTCGCGAGTTTACGAACTTTGAACTTCCCCAGTTCCGGGTGTTTCTAAAGGCTGGTAGTTTTAGAGAGTGATCGAACTCGCATTGGAACTGTATGTACTTATCGTCTGAGAAGGATGGTCTCCCAAGGACTTTCCAATTTGATACCATTGTCCTTTGTCCCGCTACGAGTGTTATATCTAGAACGCTGGACGAGGTGGGGCCTACAAAGGTGTGTTCCTCCCCCACGTTTGCTATATATAAATTAGTTGAAAGAATAAAGTCTAAAAGTAACTCACCTCTGTCGTTTATATCGGGGCTTCCCCACATGCTGTGGTGCGCGTTGGCGTCTGCACCCACGAGCAGGTTCTGGTCCTTTGGGCTGGGTTCTACAAGGCTCCTGAGCTCTTTCGGTGGAGCTGGCCTATCGTGTGCCATGTAGCAGGAAGCTATCAGTAGGCGCTTTTTGATGCTTTCTATCAACACCACAATCCGAGCTGTAATGAGAAATACGGTTAGCTTGAAGAACCGCCGTACGAGTGCGGCGGTTCTGTTTCTGCTTACAGATGGTGGGTAAAACGCGTTATAATTTGAGGACATTAGTCCGGCGACGGCATTGCGCGAGGCAATCCATGGCTCCTGGACTAGAGCTGCATCGGCGGACCCTTGAAATTGGGTTTCTTCGCCTTCAAGGGGGGCCTGCTTTCTTGGGCACGCGTTGCCGCTTGGTCCCCGGAGTTTTATGGCACTCTCGGCGGATCGTTCCCGTTTGATGGGAAGCATCTCCTCCACCTTGTTGGCAAAATCACCCGTTGATGCCATGTTGGGAAGCTTAGCGAAATGCAGTCTGCTCTATTCGATCCTTTGCTCGGCCAAGTTGAGCTTTACTTTCTCCTCTTTGGATAGGGCAGCTTTTGTCTGAAGCAAGCTCTGGATGCGAAGGGCAGCTTTATACTGCGCCTTTGCTTTCTTTCCCTCGCTTGAACGCTTAGGCCCGTCCCTACGCAGGGAGCTGGTACCTGGTTCCGGCAAGCAAAGAAGGCTTTTTTCCTCCTCTTTTAAAAGCTGCACGCTCTCCAGGTCCGAGTCTGTATAGACTACGGCACCCGTGCGGCTTAGCTTTCTTTGTGTCGTTTTTATGGCAGTAACGTTGCAACTGACTTGACCTGGTCCCATCAAATCACGCAAAGAGGATTGCTCCCTTCCGCGCACGCCGGTGGCAGCAGTCACGTCTTCCACCGACGTTTAGGCTGACATCGCAGCCCGGTTGCTTTTTCTATCTCCATTCCTGTGAGTATTTTGCTATATTTCCGGGGAACCACCCACTTCCGTTTTATGCCTGCCGCCAGGTCCTCCAACCATGGCTAGTTATTTATTTCCTCCGGCGTTTAGGCGGTAAGAATTAAATCGAAGCCTTAGCTAGACACTGCATTACCCCGGCCAGAGCATGCGCCACTGCATTACTATTGTACGGGATAATACAGTGCCCATTGCCTAGCCGGCGCCCTCGTGGAGCGTTCAGCTGGAGGATTTTTGCCAGCCAACTATAACGATAACAATCAACAAAAACAATCCAATAGACAATCCACCAACTATCAGTCCAGAAATTCTATAAGTAATGTAGATCAACAAGCACAATTTTAATGAGGCGTCAAATTATGCTCAAAGAGCCTCAGACAGGATACCTACTAAATAAAGACAAGTCCAAACTACCATATATTAAGGTAAAAAAGGTTTTCGATAAAGGTCTCAAGTTCCTTATAGATACCGATGGTACATATTCCCTTATTAACCCTTATTATATTCAAAAAGAAAATAAATTAAATTGCATACATCAATAGCCATTAAGAGAGTACTAAATTAATTCCAATGAAATAACAAGACTATGATTCCATTGTTTAGTGAATTCTCTGATTTATCAAAATACTCATTTCTTTTATTTGATTTTCTTCTATATTTTTAATGGATTTATCGGGATAGATATATTGAAAGAAAGAAAACCTATTTTAAACATTCCATTAATGATACTTGAAACAAAAACTTTAAAAATAAATATGCAGCTAGAAAATCTTGAGAGAAAGAATTCTATCCGACAAATTAGAACACCGTGTGTATGCTACGGAATTTTATTTGCGACTGACATTGAAGTTGAAAGAAGAAACCAAAAAATGAGTATACATATTTTCTTATTCTGTATTCCTTAGAGTAAGGCAAATATATATTCTTTATGGTCTCTTTCTTATACATATATAAGCGTGCATTGTAACAGAGAGAAATATACAGATTACTTTAATTTATACACCCTTCCGCAATGCAAGATTGTTTATAAGAATTAATATCAAAACAAATTAAACATTTTTCTAAACTCTTCGTGTTTCGTTTTTGGAAGGTTCTTCGTCAAAATATCTATTATCATTTCTGTTGTAAAGGAAGGGCAAGTTTTGTTGAAATATAAATGTACAACTTCTCTAACAAAATGATAACGTATATCAATGTGCTATGTTCTGGAATGATGTACAGGATTTTTGGTTAATGCCTGCGCACTCAGATTATCCCCATACACGACGATCGGGGTGTCGTTTTCTCCGCAGCCAATCTCCATTATCAACATTCGCATCACCATCGCCTACTTAAATGCCGCCGACAATGCCATGTACTCAGCCTCGGTACTGCTTAATGCTACACTTCGCTGCTTTTCCGAACGCCAAGAAATCGTACCCCCTTCTAGCAGGTAAATGTTGCCAGTATAAGACTTCCTGTCAAGCCTATCGCATGCCCAATCCGCATCTACGTATCCACAGAATTGCTGACCACATTGCCGATAGTGTAGCTCCAGGTCAATCGTGGATGAGAGGTACCTTAAAAAGTGCTTTATGCCAGCCATGTGTTCAGCATGCGGGTTTTGGTTTCGTTGTGCCAATTTTGACACCGTTTGCAATATGTCTGGCCTTGTTGTAAGAGCTAGCCACATAAGCTCTCCTACTACAGACTGATAAAACGAAGGATCCACCATTTTGCACTGAGGACTTGTTCAAGCTACTTGGAAACCAGCATCCAAAGGTGTCTTCGCCGACTTGCAAAACTCGCTCCCATGGGTATGCAATAAGTCCTTGAAATATTGCGTATGTGCCAAAGTTATCGCTCCAAGATCGCCGTCTCGTTCGATTTCCATGCCGAGGAAATGGTTAAGCTTACCTTTGTCAACGCACTTGAATGACTGTGAGATGCTGCTCTTGATTTTCAGCAGATCCTCGTGCGATTGACAAGATTACCTTCTCCACACTGTTTGTACAAACATGGCTCGTTGTCATAGGCAACGAATCCCATATTCACCAATACACCATTCAGCTTCTCATTCCAGGCCCTACCGCAAGTGCTATTATAAAACGCACACTCTCCAAACTCCTTTTGCTACCAATCGAGCCTTGAAGCGTTCTATTCGGTCATCTTTATCACGTCATGATTTTCATCAAACAAAACATCCCGTTTTTCCACCAATTGTTGCGCTGCTTGGTCATAAAGCCGATATCCTTTGGCTGCCACCAAGTACCCAACCATAATGTACTCTTTGCCCTTAGGTTGAAATTTGCTGCCCTTCCTCGGACCCTTGTCCAGAGCAACTGCAAGAGATCCAAAAACTTTTAGGTGTTTTATACAAGGTCTCTTACTCGTCCACGCTTCCATTGGATTCATACTCTCTAATGCGCTGGTAGGCGAGCGGTTTCGCAGATAAACCGAAGTGTTGACAGCTTCTGCCCAAAAATTATCTCCCGGTCCCGCCTGAAACAGAAGGCATCTTGACATCTACACTAGCGTACGATTTCCCCGTTCCTCAACTCCATTTTGTTGGGCAGTATACGCTATTGTTAGCTGTCTGTCAATTCCATGCTTCCTTAGACATTCGTCAAACTCTTTATTGACAAATTCTCCGCCATTATCACTCCGCAAGCACTTAAGCTTTCTTCCTGTCAGTCGTTCCACAAGATTCTTGAACTCGATGAACTTGGATAGTACCTCGTTCTTCTCAAGTAAACAAAAATCCTTCTGGACTTAACGTCAATGGAAGTCAGAAAATACTTGCTCCTTAACCCGATTACTTGCTGCTGCTGGGAAAGGTTGAACATGGATTTTGCTAACCATACACGTTTTTCAAATAATACTCTCTGGCAACCGGATATTATCTATCCCTCGGATGGTTCTTTTGATACCATTTCATTCATACTAGAGAAAATAAAGTGACCGCATCTCTTACGTAGCAAATCCCATCAACTGACACGGCAAAACATTTACTTCGGCCACCTCCAAACAAGTATAAGTGAACAATCTTTTTTGCTTTCACTATGCATTCTCCATCTTGCATCAGCTTCGCATTCTCTATGTCAAAGGTCACCTTGCACCTGTTCTTTACAGCATTGCTCACGGAATACAAATTTCCGGTCATTTTTGGAACGTAAAGAACGTTCGTCTGT